>NW_023270442.1:11610529-11753718 GCF_011800145.1 Mirounga leonina | reverse complement strand
ATCTATCTATCTATCTATCTATCTATCTATCTATCTATCTATCTATCTATCTATCTATCATCTATCTATCTATCTATCATCTATTATCTATATCTATCATCTATCTATCATCTGTCATCTATCTATCTGTATATCTATCATCTATCTATCTATCTATCTATCATCTATGTATCATCTATCATCTATCTATCATCATCTAGCTATCCGTCCATCTGTCTGTCTGCCTGCCTGCCTGCCTGTCTATTATCTATGGAATTGACTTCCATGGTTATAGAGGCTGTTAAGTCTGAAATCTGCAGCCTGGGCCAGTAGGCTTGGGACCCGGGATTGCTGATGGTGCATTTCCAAGTCTGCTGGAGAATTTTCTCTTGCTGCAGGAGGCCAGTCTTTTTCTCTCTGTTCAAGCCTGCAACTGATCGGATGAGGCCTGCCTACATTATGGGGGGCAATCCGCTTTACCCAGTATTTGCCAATTTAAATGTTAATTGCATTGAGAAAACACCATCTAGGTTGACACATAAAATTCACCATCACAGTCAGCAAGGCTGGCAGTCAAGGAAAGTTGGGTACAGAGGAGGGAAGAGCAAGGACGAAAGTTGGAATCTTCCAGCACTTCTGTCTCTATCCCTCATTGCATCTAGCCCTGATACTCATCAAAGAATAAGGGCCCCCAGAAGGGGGTTCCAGGACTCTGTTCCAGTAGACAGGCTGACATAGTATAAAACTAGGATGTCCTGCTCTTTGTCACCTGGCATCAATATGCACCTTCTTTATCCACATTTTACTTTCTAACACAATGCCACTATCAGTCAAATAGCCTAAAACATGGTAGCTCTCTCTTCCAAAGTATACAAAGTCTCATTTGTCATTTCATCCATCTCCCGGTGATGTTGTTCCTCCCCAAGCTGCATCGTGCTCTTCCTTTGATATCTTGTAACTTAAATACGGAGCTATAAGGCTAACCAACTATTAAAACGTCTGATGATAGGGTAATGGGAGAGGGGGAAGAAAAGAAACATAATTGACTAGCATATACACAAATGTTCTCTGTTCCGGTGGGAGAGGGTAGGCAAATGTCCCAACATGACAAGTGGTGGACCTGGGACATGATTGCACAGCTCATGTACCTTCCACCCACCACAGTGCTTCCCTGGACTGTGAGGCCAGCTCAGTCTAACTTGTGTAGTCTGTGAAAGTGATCCAAGATGTTGACAAGACTATTATATTCCTGTTTGTGTTGGTTTGCTCAGGCTACCATAATAAAACAACCACAGACTTCAAGGAAAGAGATTTGTTTTCTCACAGCTCTAGAGCCTGGAATTCCAGGATCAAGGTGTTGGCAGATTTGGTTCCCCCTGAGGCCTCTCTCCTTGGCTTGTAGATGGCTGCCTTCTTGTTGTCCTTACATAGTCTTTCTTTTGTGTGTGTGTGCATCCCTGATGTCTTTCTGCACATCTAAATTTTTTTTTAAGATTTATTTATTTTAGAGAGAGAGAGAGTATGAGGAGGAAAGGCAGAGGGAGAGGGAGAGAGAATCCAAAACAACCTCTGCTCTGAGTGTGGAGCCTGGTACAGGGCTCGATCTTATGACCCTCAGAACCTGAGCCGAAACCAAGAGCCGGACGCTTAACTGACTGAACCACCCAAGTGCCCCTAAGTTTGTTCTTCTTATAAGGGCATTAGTCAGATTGGGTTAAAGCCTACCCAAGCAGCTTCATTGAACTTACCTCTTTCAAGGCCACATCTCCAAATACAGTCACATTCTGATGTACTGGAGGTTATGTCTTCAACGAACGAATTTTGGGGGGAGACAACTTAGTCCATAACCATGTTCCTACTGCCAGAGTTGGGCTGTGGGCTTTGTAAGACCCACTTTGGAAGGCACAGTGGAATCCAAAGAAAATAAATTCCCTCTGCCTCCTTCCTTACATGTTTTTCACAGTTAGCCTTTCAGTTGATGAAAATTGACAAACAACAAAGAGTTGAAAGGTCCATTGAGAGAGGAGTAAATGTCATCTGATAGAACGACTTTCTCTTCTCCTCCACCCTCTGTTGCCTTTTGGAGATGCTTACTTACTGATTCCTCATTCATTCATTTGTTCCAACACCATTTATTAGGTCCCCTCCTCTGTGCTGAGGCCTGTGTTAGGCATTGAGGATATACCTCAATGTAGTATTGCCCCTGTTTGCATGGGGCTTGTCCTCCTGTGGGGGAGACAGAAGGTAATGAACACAATGATTATACACAGGCACTGTGTAGGCACAAGCAACTGTAACAGGTGGGTGCAGAAGGGGTTTGAGGTCAGGCGGTTGATGGTGATATGTGGGCAGAGATCTGAACAATGAGAAGAAGCGACCTCATGAAAAGTTGAAGGAAGAGGTTTCTTTTTGCAAGTGCAAAGTTCTTCATCAGGAAGGAATGTTCTAGAAACCGAGAAGAGACCAGGGTGGCTATAGCAGAGTGAGGTGGGAGAGGAAAGCAGGACAGTGCCCAGAAATTGTTGGTTTGGCAAGAGAATCCCAAATGAGGGACTATGACCCTTTTATGAAACCCATGCAAGAAGCCAGCTTCAGGCAGAGCTGGCTCATTCTAAGGCAGATTAAACCTAGTGCAGTAAGATTTGGAGGAAGGACTGAGGTGTTGGGGGGCTGTCCTCACCGGAATTTCTAGCTTTCACAATCCTGAGCATCTGTTTATAGAGTGCCATTCTATGACTAAAGAATCCTATATCTTTCAAGTACCTTTGCTTTGCTTGGGAAGAGATGCCTGTTTAAGGGTGGTTAACCCTGGCAGCACATTGCATGAAACCTCTCAACAGTCTGACAGCTGGAGGGGAGCAGCTTATTGGAGAATGAGCTATTTTCCTGGGCTCTGCCTGTACCAGATCTGACTTTGAAACTTGCCTCTTTGACGACATCACCTCTTCTTTTCCTTGAGTATTTCTGACATTCTTTTCCCTGTCTCTCCACTCCACCTCTTCTCAGACTGCAGGCCCCTCTCTGTTGTCCCAGTCTGTCCCCACTCCCTTCTGCACACAGCCAGGACTCATCATGCCCACATCATGCCCTCCTTTCTGTCCCAGATTTCTCACTTTGGGAACTTCCACCACACCCATAATGCAGACTCCAAATCTTGGGCAATCAGATTATCTGCTTTCTCCATCCTGACTGGTTTCTAAGACTTATTGAAGAAAATCTCGTAACTTTGCTGATTGGCTGTGAGATTTCCCCCCATGACATCTTGGCCAGCTGGACCACTGTCCTTTTTCCAAACTTGATTTCATTGCTGAACACATTTCTTAAGGCTTCTTAGTGATGTGCAGAGAAATAACGCATGCTTTGGAATCACAGCTCTGGGTTCAAAACCCCACTCTGCTCCTTTACTTACAGCTGTGTATTCTTGGTCATGTTATTTAGCTTCCCTGAGCTTCAGCCTCCTTACCTCCAAAATGAGTTTAATAAAAGCTATTTACTGTGCTGTTGTAAGTTTGAACAAGTATTGTACCCAGAGTGGTCATAGATGACAAGCAATGTTGATGAATTTCCTTTTTCCTTCTCAATGTTCACAGAGCAGATGCCACATTGGTGTAAAATGTGGCAGCCTCTTCAGATGAAGCCAGGCCATGTCCTGGCTGTGGACCCCTTGTGATCGCCAATGTCAGAGGGAAGGTCACATGGGTTTCTTCCTTTTGGTGGCAGCCCTGCTCTCCAGAGTGGTGTCCCATCTCCAATCACAACAAATCATGTCACAGCCTCATAAATTCAAGCGACACCACTAAATTTGCCCCTCTTTTCATCCAAGGCCAATGTTCACATTGAATTTAATCAGGACTGAAGTGGCAACATGAATAAGCAAACTGCAAGGTATATGTGTGACAACGAATGAATGGCAGCCACAGGATAATGACAGCCATCAGAGAAGGAAAAATAATTAATGATCACAGCAAGAAACTGATTACAAAGCAATCAGGTTGCTCATGATACGCAGGTTGGAAAAATTAGTTCAAAGGGCATTTCTCCATTTCTTATGAGAAGGTGTCAAAGATATAATACAATTAAAACAATATAAGACGTCTTTTATTATAGCTATAGAGTTGACCATTCAACTCTACTCTGATGCAAAGATGAAATACAATTAAAGCAATGTAGGTCATCTTATATTACAGCTACAGGGTCAACTCTAAATTTTTCTCTTTTGTGCAGGAAGGGAGGGGGTTGAAGAGAAAACAACTTGCCTTAAGCAAGTAAGTATTTAGGGCCAACTATGTGCCTTGAGTAACCAAGTAACCTCTAGGTTATAGTATATGAAGAGATTGAAGGCAAAACCCTATTGAGGTAGAGAATGGGCGCCCTTGAGCTTAGTCGCTGCAATCAGGAAATGTTTGAAAGTGGGAACCAGGAAAGAGCTATGGTGACCAGGGAGAAATTAGTGAGAAGTCTGGAGCCAGGTTTCTGATGGAGAGTGATTTTTGTTTCTTTCTCAAGCTAAGGAAGACTCCCAAGTCCCTCTTGCTCTTGAGACAGAAAACATTGTAAGAAAGAGACTTTCAGGTAGCTTTTTTTTTTTAAAGATTTTATTTATTTATTTGAGGGGAGGGGGGGAGAGACAGAAGCAGGCTCCCCACAGAACAGGAAGCACAACGTGGGGCTTGATCCCAGGACCCTGAGATCATGACCTGAGCGGAAGGCAGATGCTTAACCAACTGAGCCACTCAGGTGCCCCTTTCAGGTACCTTTGAACTGGAAGGCCATATACAGAGGGATCTCTTTAGCATTTTAGCCTTCTTAGTGCCAGAGCAATTTTGTTGCTAAAGTATTTATAATGAAGGAATACTACAGTAATAATAGTGATGAGGAGGACAATGTGAAAATAATAATTTCCATTTATTGAGCTCTTTCCTAGCTCTATGCACTTCCTAACATAATCCATTTCATCCTTACACGATTCTTAGTCTGAGGCCCTTAATCTCTTTATCTATAATTTCCACTTAACCTCATTAGCTCTCTGTTTCTCATCTGAAAAATGGGGGCATTATATGAGACAATGGACAGAAAGCCTTTGGCACAGTGTCTGTTACTGAGGAAGCATTCACTGTGAGTTGTATTCATTCTTGTGACTATTACAGGGAAATGTCTGTAGGGTCCCATGACCCGGCTCACCCTGCATTCACTTGTGTCTGTCCCACCCTGCCACACCAGGTGTCTTCCTCAGCCTTACTCAATCTTTACCAGTACAGAGTGTATTCCCTCCTCCAGGCTCAGTCTCTTAGGCTCCAAGTTGACTTAGGCCATTACCTAGAAGAATCCTGGAAGATTTTATTGACCCCCTGACACTTGTCACACCACATGACTTGGTAGTACCCTAGTCTGTGCTTGAGGGAAGCCCCCAGATACTTCATAAGTCCTGGTATTATAATATCTCTTCCAACCTTGCCCTGCTTTCCCTTCCCTCGACCCTTTGGTGACCAACATCACAAAATCAGGAAGAAGAATGGCTTCAGGTGCATTTCTGTTAAATCAGTGTTCTCCAGAGAAACAATTGGATATTTATCTATCTATCTATCTATCTATCTATCTATCTATCTATCTATCTATCTATCTATCTATTCATTCTCTGTCCTTAATCTCTCTCTCTTTATATATATGTAAATATAATGAGATTTATTATTAGGAATTAGTTCACACAATTATGGAGTCTGAGAGTCCCAAGATCTTCAGGGTGAGTCAGGAAGCTCAAGTCCCAGGAGAGCCAATGGTGTAGCTCTTGTCCATAGACCAGCAGGCTCAAGACCCAGGAAGAACTAATGTTTCAGTTTGAGTCTGAAGATAGGGAAATCCAATGTCTCAGTTCAAATGCAGTCAGGTAGGAGTTTTTCTCTTTTATTTTAGGGAGAGTCAGCTTCTTCCTTCTATTCAGGCCTTCAGCTGATTAGATGAAGCCCCCTTCCCCCTGACTAAGGAGGACAATCTGCTTTATTCAATCTACCCATTAAAATCTTAATCTTATCCAAAACACCCTAACAGAAACACCCAGAATGACATTTGACAAAATATCCTTCACCCTGTGGCCCAGTGAAGTTGACACATAAAATTAACAATCATAATTTCCATTCTCATCTCTTTCGCAGCCCCCTCCCTTGTCCTGCCAGTAAAATGGCCTTTTGCTCAAAGGTCCCAAGTAATATAGATTTTGCCCACAAATGGGGGTGAATTTTTATCTCAGGGACAAGAGACAGAGGGATGGGATGAGGACGGAATGGTGGGAGTAATTAAAAGTAAATTGCTTTGGGATGCCTGGGTGGCTCAGTCGGTTAAGCGTCTGCCTTCGGCTCAGGTCATGATCCCAGGGTCCTGGGATCAAGTCCCACATCGGGCTCCTTGCTCGGCGGGGAGCCTGCTTCTCCCTCTGCCTGCCACTCCCCCTGCTTGTACTGTCACTCTCCCTCTCTCTCTCTCTAGCAAATAAACAAATAAAATCTTAAAAAAAAAAAAGTAAATTGCTTTTTGTTACACCCAACTAATTGGCAAGAAGTAACTAGGTGGAGGTCATTAATGATGTAAATGTGTGGCTACTCTGTTCTGCTGGAGGTAGAGATATCAGAGCAGAGGATGGGTACCTCTCCACTGGTTAGTTTCTTGAGGGTCTGTTCATTATATTTTGTTCTTTTTTTTTTTTAAGTTTATTCATTATTTCTTTTAGTAATCTTACACCCAACGTGGGGCCTGAACTCAGGATCCTGAGATCAAGAGTCGCACGCTCTTCCGACTGAGCCAGCCAGGCGCCCTTATACTTTCTTTCTTTTTTTTTTTTTTTTAAGATTTTATTTATTTATTTGAGAGAGAGAATGAGAGACAGCACAAGAGGGAAGAGGGTCAGAGGGAGAAGCAGACCCCCCGCTGAGCAGGGAGCCCGATACGGGACTTGATCCCGGGACTCCAGGATCATGACCTGAGCCGAAGGCAGTCGCTTAACCAACTGAGCCACCCAGGCGCCCCCCTATACTTTCTTTTCAGTAACACTTGGCCCCCACAACACAGGTCTCTGCAATCTTAATTTATTAACTTTTCTCAGCCTACTCCAAACAGGCTGTATTCAGAGTGACCTCTGACCCTGAATTCATGTTGTTTGCCTCTCCGTCACTAACTACCTCCATCCTTTTGATGCATAGCTTGGGTCCCGTCTTCTCCTTGACACTGTTCAGTCCTCAATGTATTTCCTTTCCTCTGCTTTCTTTCTTCTAGCCTCTTCTGTACACTGATTGCTGCCATTTGGGAACATAAACCTGTATGACCTCAAGTTATTAATGACTTTTCCCTGCTATCTTCCCATCAGCAGACGGCAGAGAAAACAACCTCAAGATAAAGCTTTGGATCTTGTGTAGTTCCATTAGCACCTGCAGGAGTCCTGAGAATAAAGTCCCGCTAAATAGGTAGTCATCAGTTTTATAATAAGTGCCTCTAAAATGTAAGTCAGACCGCATCATTCCTCTGATCAAAACTCTCTAATGACTTTTTATCTCAATCACAGTGAAAGCCAAGCCCTACAACTGTTGACAAGGGGTAGCTCAGTCTAATCCCCAGTCCCCTTTGATCTTGTCTCCTGCACTTCTTCTTGTTCAGCGGAGCATCACCTAGAGAAACCTGTGTCAGGAAGGGACCTCAAGTGTTAGGTTTCCCTTGTACTGTAAAGGCAAAGACAAATACAAATAAGATGCTTAATTCTTTCTTTGAAAATAAGGGAAGAGACGTCCCCTTTCCTCAAGCATTTCCTTTAGAAAACTCCTAATTGTAAATTCTTTCTCTCTTTGAAATATATGTAAATCTTTTTAAAAGCTAAATAAGCCTCTTGTCGTGTTTATGACCCAGAAGTGTCTTTCTCAAGTGCCCCATCTCCCTATTTCTGTGAGAGGATAGGGACCTAACTTTGGCAGGTGCCTCACTCCAAACCCACCTCCTGTCATAAAGATGTGAGAGGTTTATTTTTCCTTTGGATAAAGCCAATTAGCAAACACACATGGCAACCTCAGTTACCAGGTGAATCTGGGATGATCTATGTGTGACAAATGGTGCTGTCAGGTCCTGTTATAGAGGAGTGGTTATTGTTTATCTTGAGCACATGCATGTAATAGGTTGTATCTGCTTGGCTCTATAAAATAGTAAGATTTTTTCCCCTCTTTGCAATCTCTTTGCGGATTGCCTATGATACACACCGCATTCTGATTTAATGACTATTCAATGATAGAATCGTTTTATTTCTCTTCTATCTTTGTGAAGAGGTTTTCTGGGTTCGGAGAGATTTTGTTAATTACATTGCCCCAACAGTCCCTGCCTGGATGTGTCCCTCACACTTCAACACTATGCCTCCAATTTCTACCTCCACCCTTTCCTCTTATACTTCATTGCACCAAACAGTGGGGTTTCCACTTTCTTTTCCTTCTTGGAAAGGATTGCCCTATATTATACTTTTCTCCCCACAGCACTGATCTCCACAGACCAGCCTTAATGGAAGAAACTCCATCATCCGAGTCTACCAGGCTAGTTTTTGGCTATGGAAACTCTTTCCTTTGGATTCCCCCAGAAGTTCTTAGACGAAGACTTGAGTGCAAGTAGTTTATTTGGGACGGGAAAGGAACACTGGTTGAGGAGTAGGGAAGTGAGCAAGGAAAAAGAAGGCCAATAATGGGTGAGTTATTAAGACAATTATTGCAGTGGGTGACGGGAGCTTAATCTCACATGGAAACTTGGAGAAGTGTCAAACAGGCACATAGGAATTGTATCACGGAAGGGCCAGGAAGCTGGGGTATTGATGCACTCCTGAAAGTCAAGGTTGGGTGGTTATTCATTCCCTGGCACATCCAACCTGTCTTGCTTGTGGGCAAAGTGGCCCTCGGTGGCTCAGCAAGAAGCCAGCAGGCATAGCGATGTGGATTCTGTCTGAAAGAGGACTGCCCACATTGGAGGTCAGGGCAGTAAAGGGCAGGGCACAGTAGCATCTGCAATAGGAACCTGCAGCAGGATGCCGCGTGGACACCAGAATGCACAGCCCAGATGCCTTCAGTGCTGGACTTGGACCCCGCTGCTGAGAGTAGGGTGCCCATATGGCCTTCAGCTGTCATTTCTTTAGGATCAGTGTAGCCTTGGAGCTGTGCCCAAGGTCATGCTCATATCTAATGACTGATCTGTATGGGAGTATAAAGGCTGGGCCATGTTGGCCCTACTTGGCACAGTGCCAGAGGGCTCTTCTAGCTGTGGCGGCCACATGGATCAGCTTAGGCTATGTCCTGACAGTATCATGGCCCTGCTTCTCCTTCTGCCCAGCTCTGCTCCCTGCTGCTCCCTCCCTTAGGGCTGGTCCTAGGGCTCTGCTTAACAAACATCCTGCACTCGACACCCCTTCCCAAGTCTGCATCCCACACAACCCCACCCGCTTTAATGTGGAAGCAGCAGTTCCCAAGGATGAAAGCACATTGGCTCGATATCCTAAGATTATCATCCCCTGCTAAGCAACTGTAAAGGATCTACATATCCTAGTTCCTCCACAGTAAGTAACAGTGGGTCCTTATAAGGGCGATGATCATTTTTAATAAATGATTATCTCCATTCTTCTCAGGGAAAATTCTCTTCCAGTTTGGCCGTCTTCTTTGCATTGAGATCTCTTTTTCTTGCTTCAGGGACTCCAATTCTCTGTCTTTCAAGGTGGTTCTGGTCAACCATTCCATCTTCATCAACTGATTTCTAAGGAAATATTTATTTCGCTGCAGTATCTGCCCAAAGCTGACTGCCACCTTAAAAGAAACATTGGCCTGAGGTTGCAGCTCTGGGTTTCACTCAGCGGAGTGCTGGGAATCTGTGTTCTTCCTTCACTTGCTGCATTGACTTTCCCTGCAAAGGCAATAGGAGCAGAGTTTGAATTCCTTTCAACAAAGAAGCTCTTCTTCCTCAGTGTCCAGATTGAAGACACATTCCCCACTGTAGAACACCAGGGCATGTTCTGTGTTATTGTGAGCCAGCCCTTTGGCAGATACAGCTCAAAGATCATATAATATCCACTATTTAGGATTTTACCCCCTAAAACTTAAGTATGGCCCATCAATGGAGAGAAAAGCAAAAGAGAAATCAGAGTTTTTGTAAAAACACAAAAATGTTGCTTGTTTACATTTACAAATAGTCTGCTTTCACAATTTGTTCATGTTTTCTTATAATATAGGGCTATTTTTAAAAAGATTTATTTATTTATTTGAGGGAGAGAAAGACCACTGTGAGCCGGGGAGGCAAAGTGGTGGTTAGAGGGAGAGGGAGACTAGGAGACTCCGAGCTGGGGAGCCCTACACGGCACTTGATCCCAGGACCCTGGGATCATGACCTGAGCTGAAATCAAGAGTCAGGCACTCAACCAATTGAACCACACAGGTGCCCCAGAGCCATTTTTAATTCACCTAATAAGTATCTGAAAGCTCATCCTAATTTTGGAATCATGGTGTTTTTCTACACACCCCACTTATACACAGGGACTTGAACACACCCACACACACACACACACACTTTGGGTTAGCATCTCTACCCCTGGGTACAATTGCTATTTGTCCCAGGAGCTCAAAAATACCTCAACAGTCCCATAGCTGAGAAGCACTCTATATGTACCCACTTACAGAGTCAGGCATAATACCTTGCAATTTGCCAAGAAACATTAGTTAAAATTGTTTGCTGTCAAGGCAAGCCACAGGGTGGGAAAAGATATTTGCAACATATACAACTGGCAAATGTGTGCTCATGGGGACTACTAGAAACAACCCAAATGTCTATCAACAATAGAATGGAAAAGTAAATGGTAGTACATTCTTGCAAAATAATACCACACAGTAACAACAAGGACCAAACCATAGCTTCAAAAGACACCCTGGATAAGCCTCATAATCATAATGTTGGGTGTCAGAACCAAGCATAAGAGAATACAGCATGAGCCTATTTACTTAAGATCCTAGACAGGAGAAACTAGATTACAGGGTTAGAAATCAGGATAGTGATTCCCTTCGGGAGCTACTATTCGGGAGAGGGTCTGAGGTGGAGTCTGAGGCTCCTGGAGTGCTGGCAATTCTCCATTTTACTTGGACTTGGGGGGTGGTCAAATGCTCTCTGTGATAAGTCATTGAACTGTTAACTTACTTTTGTGTGTGTATTTTCTGCATACTTGTTATATTCCAATTGAGAACACTCCATGATTTAAAAAAAGTCAGCTAAAACCAGAATTTACCAAACATTTTTTTTGAGTACCTACCATGTGTTCTTTAACAGGATAGGACATATATGGGTTTCAAATGAATAAACACATTGCTTTTAGTGTTAAGAAACTCAAAAGCCAGTAATTTATAATCGGGGCATATTTGGGGGAGGGGTTGATGAGTCCCTGTTCTTCTAAGATCGAAGAGAGAGTCAGGGAAATTTTTCCTAATGCACCCATGCTCCAACTTTAGGATATCTATACATTATTAGCATCTTTACTTTAGTCATGGGGCTAATCATACCTGAAAGAATATAACAGAAATTTCAACAGTAACTACAAAGAAAATCAAATGAAGAACCTGAATTAAGAAACTTGCTTACCTGTTGGTTTTGCTTTTTAGCTTGTGCAGAGAATGTATCCTGCTCAATGAATATTGAGTGTATTTGTTATATAAAGGCAGGCATCGATATTCCACTGGTGATATAAGTAGGAAATGGGTATTGTTTGCAGAGAATATAATCTCGTTAAACATTAATCAGAACTTCAATGGTAATTTTGATGCCTGAAAGTTGTTCTAGAATTTTTGAAAATTCTATACTGGCTAAATTATTCCTTGGGATATTATGTGAGAAAATTTGTTATGTAACATGAAATATATTAAGGAAAATAGTGTTTGCCATTTCTTGAATTAATTTATTTACTCTATTAAAGATGTTTGGAAAAATAAAGACGTAAAGTTAATGTTCTTTGTGTTACTAAAAAATATTTTAGTTGGGCAACAGTACTAATGATTTTCACATAGAGCCTTCAGTATTTCAATAGTCTGCCTGATGGGTTTGGGATAGCTGATCAGAGCTTTAACAAAACTGATGTGACTATCAAACATTCCTTAGGCTATTAAATATGTCTGAAAAATGTATATAGGAAAACAATGATATGGTAACCAGGAGTTACTCATGAGGGCTGTTGAACTTGGAGATTGGCATGAATCTTGGCTAGGCAGTTGCTTTTATGACCCCACTGCTGACTAGTATCTTCTACTTGACAGAAATAATATACCACACATGGGCCTCTCACTAAATTCAGCTTTCCCTGAATGTTCACTAAGATTTATCTCACATGAGATGGATTGAACTTTCAAGGCTTAGGAAAAACTGTACATTTGTTTCCAACTCACCAGCTAAAAAGTATGCCAAGCTCATGTCACACTTGAAAGGAAGATCTCAAGGATCATTCTAATGTCCCAGGCAGGAATAGCATTCCATGTCACTACCCAACATCTTAAGACTGAGGCTTTTAAAAACACGCTTTTGTGCTGAAACCCAAATTAGCATTAATCATCTGGGCTGTAAGTTTCCGACCACCTGTTAAGAATAACTTTTCAGTGCTACTTGAGAATTAGAATTTTTCATTAAGCTTTGGGTGAGTACTATCTGGAAGTCACTTAGAAGTACAGTTTGCCCTTGGACAACGTGGGGATTGGGACGTCAACCCCCATGCCACCAAAACTCCACATATAGCTTTGACCCCTCAAAAAAGTAACTACTAATAGCCTACTGTTGATTAGAAGCCTTACTTGTAACATAAAGTCATATTTTGTATGTTATATGTATTATGTCCTATATTCTTACAATAGTAAGCTAGAGAAAAGAAAATGTTATTAAAGGAATCATAAGGAAGAGAAAATATATTGACAGAACTGTATCAAAAAAAAAAAAAAAACCCTGCACATATAAGTGGACCTGTGCGTTCTAAACCCATGTGGTTCAAGGGTCAACTGTGGTTTAAAAAAAGAAAAAAAAAGGGCGCCTGGGTGGCTCAGTTGGTTAATTGGCTGCCTTCGGCTCAGGTCATGATCCCGGGGTCCTGGGATCGAGTCCCGCATCGGGCTCCCTGCTCCGCGGGGTGCCTGCTTCTCCCTCTCCCTCTGCCTGCCTCTCTGCCTACTTGTGCTCTCTATCTCTCTGTCAAATAAATAAATAAAATCTTAAAAAAAAAATCTCTGTATATTTTGTAAAAGTTTTCGATTTATTGGTTATTTTCTTATCTATTATAAATGGGCTATCGATGATAAATATCTAAAATAAAAAAGCAAGCTTTTGCTAACTCCTGTATAGGTCTAATTTGTTGTAGAACAGTTGAATCCCAGTTGCCTTCAGACCGAGGAATATTTGTATTTATGGCTTGAAATAGTGTTTTCGTATTAGGATAGCTAGACTATGCTGTGGTAACAAATACACTCTCAGATCTCAGCAGTTTAATCCAGGAAGGTTTATTTCTGACCCTGTCTCCGTCTCACTCAGGTCAGGCACCTCTCCTCGGGGAGGCTGTGGCTCAGGGATCTCAGCCAGGAATGTATTGTTTTGCATATATCTCAGGGGCTCTTTGCTCCTTTCTGCCCCCACCGGCCCCAGCATTTGTTGGTTTAACCCAAATGTAAATATGATGGAGAAATGGAAAGATCAAGTGTGAACTTCCTTCATTTGACATAGGACATTTTTTTCAGGCTAACATATTTTCTTGTCACTTTAAAATGGCACAAGCTGGGGGCACCTAGGTGGCTTAGTGGTTTAAGCATCTGCTGCTGACTCAAGTCATGATCCCAGGGTCCTGGGATAGAGCCCACATCAGGCTCCCTACTTGGCAGGAAGCCTGCTTCTCCCTCTCCCTCTCCCACTCCCCCTGCTTTTGGTCTCTCTCTCTCTGTCAAATAAATAAATAAAATCTTTAAAAAAAATGGTACAAGCTGTCTTTTGGCATTCCAAGATCAAATAAATATGTAAATTCATGTATCTATCTACCTCTCTATAAATGTTATAGGCATAAAAATCTACAAAATATTTTTAATTTGTTTTCTTATAAGGATAAACAAAAAGATGTTTATATTTTCTTACAGTATTTTAAAGGGGATTTTAAGGGATTATAGGCATTTGAAGGGATTAAATCTTATCTAATAATTATTAGTTAATTTATTTAATCAGGACCTCATTTGGGGTCTTATTGTGCCTCAGAAATTCTGATAATTCTGGTATTAGAATAGTTCAAAGTGTCTTTTTCCCTTCCATCTCTGTCTACTCAACTAAGTCTCTATAATCTTCTTTCCCCACCTGGTCTTTATTATCTGCACACACACACACACACACATCCACGTACACAATAGCATTTTGACAGATTAGAGCCTTAACTGAAGTTTTAAGTGCAGAACGGAGGCATAGAGAAGTGATCATATGAGATAAGGTAAATAAATACCTTTACCATCTTGCCTAGGAGCTCATTCATACAATCTAGCCTTGCCCACACTCATGCTCTCTATATGTGACCCATTCATCATGGGAATCTCTGAGAGAGTAGTCTTGTATCTCAGTCCAGGGGCTCTCTGAGAGAACAGTCCCCTCCTGCTCTTCATTATCCAAAGAAAATCTGCTTGTCTTTAGGTCTCCTGGATTTTGGCACATAAAATTTTCTCCTTCTTGTTACACATTGTTCTATCCTACCTACTTCTTAACAAACTTTTAGGTGATTTACAGTAAAAACCAGTTAAAATAAATCTATGAAGCGTGAGAGTCAAAGGACAAGACTTGAATAATGAAGAGGGACAATGATGCCAGTTAGCCCAGACTGAGAAAAAACTATCGTGATTAACTTGGAAACCTAGCACCAAGCTAAGATCAATGACCTAGGCTGGAGGCTAAGGTCATTAAGGAAACTCATTAATTTTCATCTCACTTGATTTGGTAAGTTTCTTTTTTCAGTTTGCCATGATTCTTCTTGATTTGGGCTCTGTCATCCAATGTACGGCCCACCTTTGTTTCACTTCTTTCTTTTTTTTTTATTATTATGTTATGTTAATCACCATACATCATTAGTTTTTGATGTAGTGTTCCATGATTCATTGTTTGTGTATAACACCCAGTGCTCCATGCAGAACATGCCCTTTTTAATACCCATCACCAGGCTAACCCATCCCCCCACCCCCCTCCCCTCTAGAACCCTCAGTTTGTTTCTCAGAGTCCATAGTCTCTCATGGTTCGTCTCCCCCTCCGATTCCCCCCCTTCATTCTTCCCCTCCTGCTATCTTCTTCTTTTTTTTTTTTTTTTTTAACATATAATGTATTATTTGTTTCAGAGGTACAGGTCTGTGATTCAACAGTCTTACACAATTCACAGCGCTCACCATAGCACATCGTTTATTGCTTTAACGTGTATTCCTTGTATGTCCTCATTCATTGATCCAAGTCAATTTGGGTCAATTCAAATTCACTAAGTTGATGAAAAAAATATTAGCAAAACAGGGCCAAATAAAGCTTTGTGATACATTTTGGAAATAACTTTCAGTGTTAACTCCCATTCATTCATTCATTTGTTCTCTCAAATATTACCAAATGCTGACATGTTCCAGACACTGTGCAATGCATATGGGAAATAGTTATTAGTTCTCCCTGCTCCTAAGTAGATTGCAATCTTCAGAAAGTAAAGCTTAGAGGGGTTTAGCAACTTAGATCTGAGTTTAAACAGAGATCCAGTCAAATTACAGAGCTGGAATTTGAAACTAAGTCAGTCTTTATCAAAACCCATGCTCTTAACTTTTATCCCCCTACTTCCTCCATGGTAGGCAGAATTTCTACAATTCCCTCCACAAAAATGTCCTTCGCTGATCCATAGAAGCTGGGAATATGATGAAATATCACTCCTATGATCTCATTATGTTATCTGGCAGAGTTAACTTTACGATTATTTGGGTGGGCCTGTCTGATCACATGATTCCTTAAAAGCAGAGAGCTTTCTCAACTAGTAGCAGATGAGGAAATCTGAGATTCAAATCATGAGGGAGATTCAGTATACTGTTGCTGGCTTTGAAGATGAAGGGGGCCACATGTGAATGAATGAGGGTGCCCTCTAGGAGCAGAGAGCCCCTACTAGCTAACATCCAGGAAGGAATTGGGTGCCTCAGACCTATAGCCATAACCTAAATGAACTTAAGGTTAAACTCATCTCTAGAGCCTCCAGTGAATAGCCCAGCCTGGCTGACCCCTTGACTTTGGTCTTGTGAAACCCTAAGTAGAGAACCCAGTCAAGCTTCCTGGATTTCTGACCTACAGAATTGTGAGATCATGCATTGTTTAAGCTGCTAGATTTGGGGTGGTTTGTTACACAGCAATAGAAAACAAATACGCCTTCTTAGATTAAAAAAAGAAAAATCAGTCCACCTTCTTTGGTAATTGATCAGCCCACTGTGAATCAAAACGGATGTGTCTTATCTTCTACAAGAACTTCTTAATATTTTCTTAAATTATGAGAAAATTCCATGAAACCCAATTGTAGCTGCACATCAGATATATACTTTGAGTGGCTCTTCATATTCAGTGAGGTGCTTTCCTATAAATTTCTCTTTGGGGAACCAGGAATGGTAGGTGTCTCTGAGCACATTTGCCCAGCGGGGAAACAGAGTCTCTGATGTTAGAAGACTTGTGTAATGTCACATAGAAAATTGGTGATGGATCTGGATTTTTTAAATGTGTTTTTCTTTATTTTAAAAAATTTTCTTTCCTTCTGGAAGCAGGATTTCTAAATCTGACTCTGGGCCCAAATTACCTCTAAAGGTGGATTTAATGTCTAATGCAGTTGTGACATTTACATAGGGAAATATTTTATAGTTGGTCTTTCTCTTCTCATTTTTAGACATATTTCATTACCATAGTGTCTTGAGTTTTTCCAGCAAAAAGGCTTTTAGTGACCTTAATGATATGCTTTTGATTTGTTTAAACCATGCCATTTCCATTTCAGTAGTGATCCAACTGGTTGGCATTTGATAGAACCTCACGTCCATTGTTATATGAATAGACACCAAAAATCATTTTGATGCAGAAAAAGAAAGCAACTAAGTTTAGGTTACTAAAGAAAAGTCAGACTGAACTCTTTGACCCTGAGCCCCAAAGAGCACAGTGTAAATGCTGGGCAAACTATTTTTGTCCTCTGCTTTATAAATGAGTTCTTTTCTTTTTCTGTTGACTGCTGTCTGGCACAGCTGCTGTTTTCAGAGCATAAAAGAGATGGGAATCGTGAAAGCATGGAAATAAAACCTTGCCTGAAACACATCGGCCGGTGAATCATGGCCCGTCTCCTCCATAGCCTGTGTATAGCCTCTAAGTCATTTGTGAATGAAGGAGCATAGGTTAGTGATGGCATCAACAAAAGGAGTTAAGACTGATGGATTCTATTTCTGGGTCTAAATTGATGATAAAATGACTTTATAGAAGTCATATTAACTTTTTGCAGGGCTCCTACCTGTGAAATAAGAAGAAAACCTTTTTTCCTTGAAGATGATATAAAGACCTTGTTCTCACAGCTGGATTCTCTTAAGCTTCTCCCTTGCATTCAACCCTGCACACTAGCTCTGTGACCTATGCTTTTTCTTGGTAGGGGAGAGTCCCAGGACAATAACTTAAATGACTCAGTTTTGATGTTGGTTCGCTTGGAGTTTTGAGCTCTGGTTGGGTTCTGGCTTTAGTTCTCTACTCAGAGGAAACCACTCCGCTGAAATTTATGTTTATTATTTTCCACCCCCCTTTTTCTCTCTTTTTTTCACTTTTCCCAGATGGTACTTCCCTAAATGATATATTGTTCAGTGTTATGTGTTCTTGAATTTAATATAGACAAAATTAAAGTGTATGTCTTATGATACTTCCTTTTTTAGTTGCACATTATATGCCTGAGGTTCATCCCTGTTTTTACAAATATCTGTAATTCATTAATTTTCACAAGAACACAGTGTTTCATTGTATGACTCTCATGCAGTTTATCTCTTTTACAGGTGATGAACATTTGGATTGTTCCCATTTTTCTTTCTGTTACAAAAAGTGCTGTTATGAATATGCAATTGTCTTCTAGATGTACTTGCTGGGTGATACAGTTTTCAAAGGTGCTTGTCTTAATTTACAATTTCATAGACGAGCAACTCCAGATCCTTGCCAACTTCAGATTTTGCCAGAATTTTTAACTTTTGCCAGTTTGGTAGTTGTAATGTGGTACCTCATTGTGGTTTGAATTTTTATTTTCTTGGTGATTAATATGGCTGAGAATCTCATTTGTATTTTTTTGGCCATTTGGCTTTACTCTCCTCTGAAGACCTATTCAATCTGTTGTTTCAGTTTTCTATCAGTTGCTTGCTTTTTTACTTAATGATTCATTGAAGTTCTTTATATATCCTAGATAGTATTCCTTTGTCAGTAATACATATGGCAAAAGTTTTACAAGTTTGTGGTTTGTATTTTTATTTTCTCTTCGATATCCTTTGGTGAACAAAAGTTCTTTTTTTTTTTAAGATTTATTATTTATTTTAGAGAGAGATAGGGCGAGCAAGTGGGGTGGGGGGTAAGGCAGAGGGAGAGGATCTCAAGCAGACTTCCTGCTGAGCATGGAGCCTGACGTTGGGCTCCATCTCATGGTCCTGAGGTCATGACATGAACCAAAATCAAGAGTCAGACGTTTAACCAACTGAGCCACCCAGGTGCCCCAAAAGTTCTTACTTTAATTTATTTTTATTTTTTAAGATTTTATTTATTCATGAGAAACAGAGAGAGAGGGAGAGAGAGGCCGAGGCAGAGGCTGAGGGAGAAGCAAGCTCCCTGTGGAGCAGGAAGCCCAACATGGGACTCGATCCCAGGACCCTGGGATCATGACCTGAGCCAAAGGCAGATGCTTAACCACTGAGCCACTCAGGCGCCCAAGTTCTTACTTTTAATTTAGTTAATTTACCCATATCTTCCTTCATGGTTTACATTTTTTTGCGTCTTGTTTTAGAAAAAATATCCCCTGTCCTTAATGTCACAAAAATGTTGTTCTATGCTGTGCCTTAAAATTTTATAGTGTTGCCTTTTGTATTTAAGTCTTTAGTCCATTTGGAATTGGTTTTTGTGCATGAGGTAAAGGAGGGCTTTGATTTCATTTTTTCCAAACAATAATAATTGTTCCAGTCATGTTTATTAAAAGCCTATCTTTTCCCCACTCTTGACATATCAAGTTTCAACTCTGTTTTTATTTCCAAGTTTTTATTTAAATTCCAGTTAGTTGACATATGGTATAATATTGGTTTCAGGTATAGGATTTAGTGATTCATCACTTCATACAACAGCAGTGCTCATCATAGTTAAGTGCCCTCCTTGATACTGATCACCCATTAACTTCAGCTATTTCAACCTCTAATCTGTTTCGTTTATCTATTTGCCTTTCCCTATGATAATAGTGTCCTACTTGTCAAAGCTTTATAAGAATGCTTTTTTTTAAAATTAATAAGTACCTTAATCCATTTCACCAACCCCTTGACTTCACCTCTGGCAACCACTAATCTTTTTTTTTTTAAAGATTTTTTAAAATTTATTTGACAGAGAGAGACACAGCGAGGAGAGGGAACACAAGCAGGGGGAGTGGGAGGGGGAGAAGCAGACTTCCTGCCGAGCAGGGAGTCTGATGTGGGGCTGGATCCCAGGGCCCCAGGATCATGACCTGAGCCAAAGGCAGACGCTTAATGACTGAGCCACCCAGGTGCCCCTAATCTGTTCTTTGTATCAGTTTGGTTGTTTCTTTTTTGTTTGGTTGTTTCTTTTTAGAGTCCACATATAATGTGAGATTCCATGATTTTTATCTTCCCCTGTCTGACTTGCTTCTCTTAGAATAACGTCTTCAAGTTCCATCCATGTTGTTGAAATGGTAAGACTTCACTTTTTTTTTTTAATGGTTAAATAGTGTTTCATTGTATATAGATATCACAACTTCTTTATCCATTCATCTATCAGTGGACGCTTGGGTTGTTTCCATATCTTGGCTATTGTAAATAATGCTACAGTGAACATGGAGGTGAAGATATCTTTTTGAACTAGTGTTTTTGTTCTCTTCAGGTAAATACCCAGAATTGGAATTGCTGGATCATATTTTTGATTTTTTGAGGAAACTTCATACTGGTTTCCATAGTGGCTGCATGAATTTACATTCCTACCAATGGTGCACAAAGTTTCCCTTTTTTCCACATCCTCACCAACACTATTTCTTATCTTTTTGATAATAGTCATTCCAACAGGTATGAGGTAATATCTCATTGTGGTTTTGATTTGCATTTCCCTGATAACTAGTGATGTTGAGCATTTTTTCATGTACCTGTTGGCCATCTGTATATCTTCTTAGGAAAAATGTCTATTTAGATCCTCAGCCAATTTTTTGATTCAATTGTTTATTTGTTTGGTTTTTATTTGTTATTGAGTTGTATGAGTTCTTTACATATTTTGGATATTAACACTTTATCAGATATATGATTTACAAATATTTTCTCCCATTCAGTAGGTTGCCTTTTCATTTTGTTGATGATTTCTCTGCTGTGCAGAGCTTTTTAGTTTGATGTAGTCTCACTTGTTTATTTTTGCTTTTATTGTCTTTGCTTTGGGAATCAAATCCAAAAAATCATCACCACGACTGATGTCAAGGAGATTACCACCTATGTTTTCTTCTAGAAGTTATGGTTTAAGGTCTTATGTTTAAGTCTTCATTTTGAGTTAATTTTTGTGTATGGTGTCAGTTAGTAGTACAGTTTCATTCTTTTGCAAGCGGCTGTTCAGTTTTCTGAACATCATTTGTTGAAGAGATTGTCATTTACTCATTGTATATTGTTGGCTCTTCTGTTGTAAATTAATTGACCATATATGCATGGGTTTATTTCTGGTCTCTCTATTCTGTTCCATTAATGTATGTGTCTGTTTTTATGCCAATACCATACTGTTTTGAATACTACAGCTTTGTAATAGAGTTTGAATCAAGGGTTATAATGTCTCCAGCTTTTTCTTTCTCAAGATTGCTTTGGCTATTTTAGGTCTTTTGTGGTTTTATACAAATTTTAGGATTGTTTTTTTCTAGTTCTGTGAGAAATTCCTTTGGAATTTCTTGAATCTATAGATTGCTTTGGATAATATTGGTAATGCTGGCCTTGTAAAATGAGCTTGGAATTATTTCCTCCACTCTTATTTTTTTTTTTTTAAAGATTTTATTTTTATTTATTTATTAGAGAGCGAGCGAGAGAGAAACAGCATGAGAGAGGAGAGGGTCAGAGGGAGAAGCAGGCTCCCTGCTGAGCTGGGAGCCTGATGTGGGACTCGATCCCAGGACCCTGGGATCATGACCTGAGCCGAAGGCAGTCACCCAACCAACTGAGCCACCCAGGCGCCCTCCTCCACTCTTATTTTTTGAAAGAATTTGGGAAGGATTGGTATTAAATCTTCTTTGAATATTTGGTAAATTTAAATATTATATATATGTATATACACACATACACATATGTATGTGTATACATATGTAAAATTTTTATTATATATATAATTATTTTTACATTGTAACCACGAATAAGATTGACCTATAATTTTCCATTTTCATAGTGCTCTTATCAGTTTTTGATGCAAGGTTATGCTAGTTTTATAAAATTACTATGTCTCTACTTTGTTTTGTTTTGTTTTTAAGTAAGCTCTAGGTCCAACTTTGGGCTTGAACTCATGACCCCAAGATCAAGAATCACACGCTGTAGTGACTAAGGTAGGCAGGTGCCCTTGTTTTTGCTTTTCTGTTTGTTTGTTTCTACTTTTTAAAGGAAGACTTTTGACTGATTAATTTTTTAAAAATGTAAATCGACATATTTGTTGTTTTCTTATTGCTTTTGGAGGCAATTTTGTAAATTATATTTTTCAAGGATCTGTCCATGTCATCTAACTTTTCACATTTATTGGCATAAATTTGTTATTATCTTTTTAATATTTGTATTTGCATCTGGAACTTTGTTCCATTTTCATTCCAATATTATTCATTCAGTCTTTGTTCTTGAGCAGACTTGTCAAACATTTGTCAATTTTACTATTCTTTCAAATAATCTAGTTTTCACATTACCATTCCCCTCCATTGGGTGTTTGCTCTCCATTATTTCATGTTCTTATCTTTATTTTTTCATCCTTTAATGTTCTCTGAGTAGTTATATAAATTTTCAGCCTTTTCACTTTTCTATTATAATCACATTACATTATACATTCCACTATGAACACTACTTTGCCTTTCTTTTACAGGGTTTGTGACACATGTACTATTTTTGTTGTTATTCCAATTCTAAATATTTTATAATTTCCCTTGTGAGTTGATCTGTGAGTTATTAAATTTGTGCTTTTAAATTTTCAAACATATGGGGGAATTTTCACTTATAGTTTTGTTTTTATAAGTAATAATCACATAACTGCTTTGTAGTTAAAAATGTGATCTACATGATACCAATTCTTTGACATTTTTGAGTTACTTTAACTTTAGAATTGGTCCATTTTTATAAATATTTTTCACGTACTTGAAAAGAATGTATATTCTGAGGACATAGTGTTCAATATATGTGCATTAGATAATGCTTTTGCATATTATTCAAATCTATATCCTTACCAATTTATTTTGTGTTTGGCCTATTATTGGGAAAAATATGTTTAAGTATTGCACCATAACGGAGGAATTGCCTTTTGGGGGGTACTTTTGTTTATTTTTGCCTCAAGTATTTTGAAACTATGTTACATGGTATCTTGTTGCATCCTAATACCTTCTTTTGACACTGATGTCTAGGGGGATTGAGTAAATACATCTGGTTAGATTAGGGTTAATTTTCAAAGAACATTCCTCAGCTCTGCTGAAGATCTTTCCTATGTCTGAGAATTTATATCAATATGCATTTTAGATGTACAAATAAAAGAAAGCATTAGATTAGTGGACTGTATAAATAACACCAGCAGGATCTGTGCAAATTATTGCTTTTTGGGAGTGTTGGGAAAGCTGGGTTTGTATTTCTCTTGTCAGATTCATTAAATAGGTTTGCTATCACTTCTTTTGATAGCTGTTACGTTAACTTCTTCATGACTTTCTGAGTCTATTAGTCCCCTGAGAGGAAAAATATGATGCTGAAGGCCATGAATCAATCAGTGATGGAAGAAAAACGAGGGAAGGAGCCACAGAAAAGGCCCCAGTCAGTTAATATCTATCTATCTAGACTCCTCTCAGTATCTTCCTTCTCCTTTATAGTGTCTAGGCTCCTCGAGGAGGCAGGAAGGAGATGGGCTTTTAGAATCTGCCATCCCAGTTTCAACTGTCACACAAGAAATCATTAAAGAACATTATACAGAGTGTGGATATGGATAACATTAAACATTGGACACCTAGAGCAGCATTTTTGAAATCTTAGTTTCATGGTACCATTTAAAAAAGTCCAAGTTATCTTTAATCCTAAACATATTCAGAGGATGATAGCAATTACCCATAATTTTGAGAGATATGCAAGAACAATACATTTTTGAACTGTATAGTTTTGACATAGTATAGTTCCTTTTGAAGTGCTTTATCAGGGATGAAAATGATGAAGTGTGCTGAGAATATGCAAATACATTCAAGTGCACACAATTAAAACCCTGAGATGCACTGATGATAAATCACTTCACTGTGGTTACAAGTATTCGCAATAGGAATTCAAATTGATAATTATGATTATATGATTCTTAGAATAGCTAACAGTTTTCCATTTTCATCTGCTCTTTGAAATAAAAGGAGGTATATAATAACAAAAACCCATCTATAATAGGCAGATTGCATTTCAAATATATGGGAACTCTTTCTTCTCTCTGGCAGTCTTGTATAGAAGTGCCTTGAGAAAACAAGTAGAAAAAAAAAGGCTGGTCCTATTCCCAGGATCTCACTCCCAAACTCAGAACAAATCTCAAAAGTTCTAGTTCCAAAATTATGTCCAATATAGGCCTTAAAGAATGAGAGTAGGTGCTCTGTGCACCCATTACAATGCAGATGTGTAGTACTGGAATTTAAGCCACCTTCCAACCAATCCCTTTGCCACGCAAGCCCTGACTGATGGAATGACCTTATGATGGGAGTGTACATGAGGGTGTGTTAGTGGAGGACTACTGTGGTTTCTTATCAACTGTGCCATTTCTTCTCTGCTTTTTGTTGCTTTTTCAGATAGAGGGATGAGTCAAGCTGAGCAGACATTCTTCCAATTCTGAACCTACACTGATTGCATATGGGATGGCTTTGTGGAGGAACAGGAGGGCAAGCTTGGATGGATGCTGCGATCACTGGGCTCTTGCTGGAGAGCTGGCTGGGTGCAGCGAAATCAGCTCATTTCCTTTTGGCACAGGATCTCTCCTGGAAAGGAGACTGTTCTGCCATTCACTCTCATCTTTGGTCTGCCTGGCCCCAGCTTATTTCAATATTTAATTTTCAAATGTGCTGATTTTAAAATATAGGTTTTATTATTATTCAGCTTTGATGAGGCCAACAGATCAGGAGATGACTGCCATTGAAAAGACAGTATGTGTGACTCATGAACTGTTTTCCAGGGTGTGGAGGGGGGCATGCCACCCCCAAAAGGGCCACACGGGGAAGCACCAGGGCCAGTAAGGAGGCAGAGGAAGTGAGAGGAAAACATGGGCAAGAACCTGTGCTGGGGTTTCTACAGGAAGGAATGGGTGAGGCAGGGTAAGCTGGCTTGGGATGGGCCATTTTGAGTGATTTCAGTGGGCTCTGGGGCACATGGCTGTCCTTAGCTGTCTGGTACCCTGGGGGCGATTAGGGCAGGGGAATAGTGGCCCCAGAATGTAAAGGCCTGATAGAGGAGGTGTTTGGGGGGTATGGGCATCATCGGATTGGTTGGTTTGCATATGAAAGGTAGGCTTGGAGGTGGCGGGGAGGGGCAGTCCCCAGAGTTAGCAAGCCCTCAAGATGTCAAAGCATCAGAATCTCATAGTTTTATACAATGCTGCAATGACAAGTGCCCCCCTTCCCGTGGGTACTTCTCAAGGCTTTGCACAATTTTCTAAAAGTGACTGGACTCTGGGTAGTCCCATGACCCGGCTGAGAGAGCCTGTATGCACTGACAGGACATTCTGAGTTAAGGTTCACCTTCCTGCCTCCCACACCTACCTTCGGTGGCGGATTCGGCGGTGGACTTTGACTAAGACATCACTGAACCTCTCTGAGTTTCATCTGGGAACTGTGGACAAGAGCAGTCTTATCTGTTGAGAATGAATCAGAAAAACAGACATGAAAGGGATTTAAAGCACAACATGCTCTACTGTACAAGAATGATTCATGATTACTTGGTAGGGAAAAGAAGGAGATACCTTGAAAGAAGCATACACTAAGATAGAAATAACATAACATACTACCAACAATGCGGTAAAGTTCATCTTTTTTAGTTTGATTTAAAGCTGACATAGTAAGCATGAGCTCCATTTGGCACTCCTAAACTCAGAGTTTTGGCTCTGAGTTGAGGTAATTTATAGAATTTGGCAGCTCTCTAACTCACCGTGGAGATGTTGGCCAAGTCTGTTGCAGTTCTTAATCGAATCATCACAGCGCAGTAGTTGTGTGCTTTTGTCTATTTCTTTTGAAGTAAGATTTGGGCAATTTCCCTGTATGCCCTTAAGCATTTCAGGTTTCCTCAAAACAGTTTCCACCAAACCTGTTTTCCTTAACGTCTGTGACAAAGTCCTAGAGAGGCTTTGATTATACTGTTTGCCAATTCAGTTAAAAAAATGCTTTCTCTTGACTCTCTGGGGATCCTGCCTGTAAGCTTGGTTTATTTCCTTACATGCCCGGTGTGTATTAGTTAGTAGCTGCTTAGTGTCCCAGATTTTAAAATAGAAGGTGGTGAGGCTTCCTGTAGATTATGGCAGTTCTGAAGAAGCAAACATAAAGAAGGCAGAGGGAAGGTGATTACATTTGTGTTTTGAGGACCTCAGCAAACAGACGCAATTGAAATATACCATCAACAGAGAAGAGAGAGAGACGTGTGAGTTTATGGAGCAGGATTAGAAACTGAGTTACCCGAATGACATGCAGGAAGCTGGGGACTCGGGTGCAAATGCCAGCTCTGTTGATGAGACACCTGTTGTTTCCATTTATTATCTGAAAAGTAGGATGAGCCATCTCATCCTATAAGAAGGCCACAGGCACCAGCTGATGATACTGAAGGCCACAGAAGCTTTGAATTTCTCTGGAAATGCAAAAGAGTGCTTCTTAATGCAGCCGATAAAATACTTATGATTGCCAGTGCACAGACTTTAAAAATACATTATAAACTTCCATTTCTGGAACAATGTCTCTCAGTGGAAGGTGTTATTCTTGATAAATAGGAAAGCTTAAAATGTAAAAAACAGTGATAAGATTTACCTTGCTTAATGAGGAGAAAAAAATCACTTGTAAAATGAAGATTAAAAACCTCATGGCCTCAGGGTGCCTGGGTGGTACAGTTGGTTGAGAGGTCAACTCTTGGTTTTGGCTCATGTCATGATCTCAGTGTCGTGGGATGGAGCTCTACTTCAGGCTCCACACTCAGACGGGAGTCTGCTTAAGACTCTCTCTCCCTCTCCCTCTGCCCACACTCCCGCCCCATGCCCTCATTCTCTCTCTGTCTAAAAATAAATAAATAAATAAATAAATTAAAAAAAAATAAAGAACAACAACAAAAAAAAACCCCACATGCTCTCTTTCTGGAAATAACCACCAGCTCCCACACAGTAGATCTTAGGCTGATTGACGTAACTCTTTCCCTTCATGTCCGTGTATAGTCTTAGCCCTGGTTTTCATAAGACTTTGGAAATTGTGAAGTTAGCAAATATTTGGTGGAGACAGTTTCAGGCCCCTTGAGGGATTCTGGCCCCCCCCTTACTTTGAGAGACCCCCTGGAAGCTCATATAGTTCAGGTCCTGGGGTGGGGGAGGGGGGCTGGCACAGAGTAGGTATCTCTGGGTTTAATATCAGATCTGGCTCTCAGCAGATGTGGGCACATGGGCTCTCCAGCGATATCTTTCCCATCTCCCAGGCTTCCCAGACCTGGAATTTGGGACTTTCTCCTTTCCCGACACTTCATATTCTTCCTGCTGGGCTGGCTCCCCATCCTCACAGGAACACCTGCTCCCACAGTTCCTCTCTGTTGTCAGAGTTTTTGCTCCATTCCATCTCCTTTGCTTCTCTGTTCGACCTGGACCCTAGGGCCCAGTGTGTACAAATTCCTCATTCACACTTTAGCACCCCTCAGCCCATATAGTCTTGCACCGTTCCCACTTGTCACATCCATGCCTGGATAGGGACACTTTCTCCTGCTATTCTCAGGTCCCAAGAACTGATAGAGGAAGGCGAGGAACTTCTGAGCTGTCAATCCTCAGCTCTCTTCTTCCCCCAGGAAATTCTCCACTCTTACTTTGCTCAGAGGATCAAATCTGTCTAACAGGGACACCTTCATTTCCCCTTACATCACTTCTAAGGTTCTCTGAGTGCGGGGAGGATATTTTTGAGATATTAACCTATGTCAACTTTATTTCTCCCCGCATTTCTTGTTTTTTCTTCCCATGCATAGAAGCAGTGAATTGGCTCCATGTTTATGGTCTCAGCAGGGGATAGGACCGGGGGTGGGGGGGTGGGGGGGAAAGGGTCTTAGGGGCTTTGGTTGCAGAGAATCCCTGAGCTCTTAGGAGAAAGGGAGAACTGAGAATTGACATAATGTTTGGATGAAACAAGAAAGGAGGATTCTCATCTCCACCCCACCCTAGTCCTTCCCCAAACTAGAAGATTTCTCTGGGATGGTGGGGAATACAGAGACTCTGAGGCCTGGAGAGAGGGAACCCACTGCCTTCTTGCTCAACAGAATTGCAGGGAGAAAATGGAGTCATGGTGTTTAGCAGATGGGTCCTTAGTGTGGCAGAGATTGCTGCACCCCTGGCATGGCACAAAGGCCACAGCAAGAGTCCCCTGCCACTGGAATGATGTAGAAATGGCAGAGAGAGCCTCCAGACTGAAGGCATGTCTTAGTGGAAATCCCTGACCACGTTTTAGTGCTCTGAGTACCCTGGAACCTTGACAGAGCTGTGGGAAAGGAAATACGGCGGGGAGAATCAACTGGGATAAAATTTCTACCAACCCAGTGGGCTGAGGGCTTATGATGCAGATTAAGCTGAGGTACAGAAAAGACCATTTATATTTATTTCACACTTGAGTGAAAGACTGAGATTCACTGAAGGGGCACCTGCACCCCAGTGTTTATAGCAGCAATGTCCACAGTAGCCAAACTGTGGAAGGAGCCCAGATGTCCATTGACAGATGAAATGATAAAGAAGATGTGGTATATATATACAGTGTAATAATACTCAGCCATCAAAAAAATGAAATCTTGCCATTTGCAATGACATGGATGGAACTAGAGGGTATTATGCTAAGCGAAATAAGTCAATCAGAGAAAGACAATTATCATATGATCTCACTCATATGTGGAATTTAAGAAACAAAACAGAGGACCATAGGGCAGGGAGGGAAACATGAAACAAGAGGAAACCAGAGAGGGAGACAAACCATAAGAGACTCTTAATCATAAGAAACAAACTGAGGGTTGCTGAAGAGGAGGTGGGTGGGGGGATGGGGTAACTGGGTGATGGGCATTAAGGAGGGCACGTGATGTAATGAGCACTGGGTGTTACATGCAACTGATGAATCACTGACCTCTACCTCTGAAACTAATAATACACTATGTTAATTAATTGAATTTAAATTAAAAAAATAAATAAAATGGGGGAAAAAAGACTGAGATTCAGGCCCACTTCATTGCCTTCTGTTCCATTTTCACTGCAAGCGCACCATGCCACCATCTTGAACTATTGTTTAACATTTTCCAACATCTACTAAACCTTTGCTGCAATATATAGCCCTTCTCATATTAGGTAATTTTAAGTCACAAGGGACAGATGTCAGAGTGCCTAAGACAAGAAGGTGAATCTATTGGTTCATGGGATCCAAGGACACATTGAATGGGAAAACCACTGGAAAGGCAGTACTCTAGCCGTGCCTCAGAAATAATTGGAACTTGGGTCTAGTTGCCCTTAGGATTCTTTCTCTCCATTTCTTCCATCCACTTCTCTCTGAAAACTGGAATTATCATCTTTCTTTGCAGACTGACTGGTTTATTCTAGCAGGGAAGAAATATGATTGCTGACAGCAGCAAAGTTTTTCATGTTAAAATTTCTGCTCTGGGGAAAAGACTGACTCATGTTTTCTCTTTGGTACCACATTTAGAAATCCACACATTCCTTATGTCAGCTGCAAGGTTTGAGGTGGGGGTAGAAATAGTTTACAGAAAGGGCTGGGCAAGGGGTGAACAGAAAGAACATCCATGACCCATCTTGAAGAGCGGTAAACTGTTAATAGTTACTGGCTGACATTTAGGTGAGCTATGAGCACACACATTCAGTCACAGCAAGTAAATACTCACAAAGGAATGGGAGTATATTACCTGTATATTTCCACTTCCTTACTGCTCACCCTCCTCACTTTCTTGCAGTCTGCTTCCTGCTTTGAGCACCATGAAGAAATTCTCTTAAAGGTCGCTGTGAGTGACTTCGTAATTCTCCAATTCAACTACCTCCTCTCTCTCTTTTTTTTAATAACCACCCTCCTTTATCTTTCTATAGTAGTTCAATCTATTCATGGCCTCATTCTGCCAAAACACTTTTTTTCCCAGCTCGAATTCATGTGCCCACTTTTACCTGGCTTACTTCCTGCCTCCCAGATGGTGTCTTCTGTGCCCTTTGCTGATTTTTCCTTTCTCTTTCTGCTCCTTAATTGTAGGCAACCATCATTTTTCTGACCTCTGTCCCATTTTTCTCTGCTCTCTTGCCTACTGTGGTTCGAAGGCTCCAGTAGCTTTTTATTTTCCACAGCATAAAACCAAAAGCACTAACATCCTCAAAAAGCAAAAGCAAAGTTAACATTCCATAATAATAATGTGATGAATGATAATAATAACAGCAAGAATTGCCCATCACCCATTGAGCCCATCCCCCACCCACCTCTCCTTTCATCAACCCTCAGTTTGTTCTCTATTGCTAAGAGACTCCTATGGCTTGTTTCCCTATTTCCTTTTTTTCTTCCCCCCCCCGCCTTCCCATGTGTTCATCTGTTTTCTTTCTTAAATTCCACATATGAATGAAATCATATAGTATTTGTCTTTCTCTGACTGACTTATTTCACTTAGCATAACACACTCTAGCTCCATCCATGTCATTGTAAATGGCAAGATTTCATGCCTTTTGATGGCTGAGTAATATATAATATGATATTTTAAAATAAGAACAGCAACAGCTAAATCACAAGATGATAAGCATGCAGGTAAGTAAAAAGAATAAAGGAATTAAAATGAGTCCAAACTTTTGGCCCAACTCTCTGATTATTGCAGATCAAGAAACAAAGTCTCAGGCTATTATAGGCAAGTTTTTTTTTTTTAAGATTTTATTTATTCATTTGACAGAGAGAAACAGCGAGAGAGGGAACACAAGCAGAGGGAGTGGGAGAGGGAGAAGCAGGCTTCCCATGGAGCAGGGAGCCTGATATGGGGCTTGAGCCCAGCACCCTGGGATCATGACCCCAGGTGAAGGCAGACGCTTATTATAGGCGCCCCTATTATAGGCAAGTCTTAATAATGCAAAAATGCTTCCATGGAAGCAAAAAATGAGAAACGACAAGATGTTAACTGTAATATGAACATTCATAACAGTTACAGGTGATGTGGGTACCACAAGAAAATTCTCTGATCTTTATCTGTAGATACAATAAAAACCCAAAGTCTGCATGATGAAATACGACAATTAGGATGTAAATGATTTAAAAATGTATTTTTGCAGTCTTTATGTCTTTGCTCTACTTAAAAATTCTAAATTTATCTTGTTAAAAAATGTAAATATTTAAGAAAGCACTTTGTGAGTGGCTGTATTTTCTTTGAAGGCCTTTTAAATGTAGATGTATGCAGCCAGGCTTTCAAACATTTGTTTGTTGGTTACAAATACAATTTTAAGTAGTCTGACAATCATCATTTTGGGGGGAAATATTATCAACAAGCATAGACTTTACTGAACCAGTCATTATGCCCAAAGTAGAACTGATTACAAATATTGGGTTGAATGTGCCAGATTTCTTGAACAGTCACTTCCTAGAGACATGTGGGTTAAATCAGCAGATTGCTACGGAAATAGAGAAAGAAATGAACATACCTTTAGGAACGAAATATATAATATATATAATCTGACAGTAGAAATTTATGCTGTTGCAGGTAAAGGAGAAAGAAAAAGTCACTACTGTTGTGGTTCATGTGTTTCCTGACAAAATATTTCATCTGCCTGGGCACACACGAGAGGGGGCGTAGCCAGCAGGAGGTAGAGACAGATTCTAGCACAAATAGGCCAGCACACGCTTATGAAGGGGTTATAAAGACCATCTGACTTACATTCTCTATTAGCTCCATCCCCATCACTGAACTAGGGAACACACACATGGGATTTCATTTAGATGAAAAATGAAATACCAAGGAAACTGAAGCAACATATAAACAGGAAAAAAAAAAAACAAACCCCAAAACCCTGAAAAAGATAGAAGTCCAGTGTCACAGTGAGGAATTGTTGAGTAATTTTGTTTAAAACCTATTTAAAGATAAACAGAGTAGATGAAGAAGGAGGAAAATCAAGATGGAGAGACTTTCAAGCTTGGTCATTAAGGGTTCTTCATTGATTAGGGATGAACTGCAGGTACATGAGCCCTGGGTGTAAGTGACATTTTCGCTTGGCACTTTTTCTTCCCCTCCAAGATGAGAGAGAATCCAGAGGCTGTTTTCTTCAGACTCTTACAAGGCTCAGATTGAGAAGTACTGCAGAAACCTGTATGAGCTTTATTCTTGTTATGGACTGAACTGTGTCCTACATTCACATATTGGAAGCCTAACCCCCAAAGTGACTGTATTTGGAGACAGGGTGTTTAAGAAGGCAATTAAAGTTAAATGGGATCACAGAGTGGGGTCCCAATCCAATAGGACTGGTGTCCTTATAAGAAGAGAGAGAGAGAGAGAGAGACATCAGAGGTACTCGCACACAGAGAAAAGACCATGTGAGGACAGAGCAAGAGAGCAGCCATATGCAAGCCAAGCCAAGAGGCCTCAGGAGAAACCAAACCCACTGACATCTTGATCTTGGACTTCTAGCCTCCAAAACTGTGAGAAAATAAATTTCTGCTGTTTAAGCCACTCAATGTATGACACTTTATACAGTAATCGTAGCAGACTAAGACATTCTAGATGTGTTCTACTCAGTGTGGCTTGTGGACAAGCCAGTCTATGAAGTGTTTGTTCATAGATCATGGTAGGTTAAGTACTGAACTTGACAGTAAGATTTAGGAAACTTAAAAAAAAACCAATTTGACAGATTTGCTTTACGTCTCTTGAATCAAATAGCACAATACTGAGATGAGTGATACGTATTCTTCTGAAAAATTTCACTTTCTAATAATTTATTTCTGCTGTATTCGACAAAAGTAGCACTTTGTGATGGATTGGAAAAATAATCTGGTCCCTCAGCATAGGGACAAGGCTTGTAAGGATACTAGTTCCCTCATTTCCCATCTGTGTTTTGAATCTAAGACAGCTGATTAAATTCTGTGATCTCTGAACTGATGTAGGTCCCAGGAATCAGAGAGAGATTGACTTCCATCTTCCCCACTCAGATTCTCACTGAGAAATGGCCCAGATTTTTTTTTGGTGGAGGGGAATGAAGACAATATAAACTGAAGAGTAGGGCCCAAAGAACATGGTTCTTACTGTCAGAACTTACCAAGAGCTCCATGTTGCTTCCTCAGATAACTTAAGAATACAAGAATTGCCACACACGGCCCAAACGTGATCCATCCAGCCTAGAAGTTGCTTTATTGTGAGAATTCTGGAGATGGATTATGGGAGGGCATCTGCCCCCCAAAAGGCTCTCAATGTCCAGCATGAGTATCTCTAAGAGCAAAGTCTCCATAACTCAGAAGAGCCCTTCTGCAGTATGGCCTGAGACGAAGAAAAGGAAGTGGGAAAGAAAACCAGTGTTTGTGGAAAATCTATTTTGTGACAAGGCCTTGTAATAGGTGCTTTTATGTTGAGCACTCCTGATGCTCTCAACAACCTTATGAATTTCTAATGAGGCAATTGAGAATTGGAAAGGTCAGGGACTGTGCCAAGGTCACATCACTAATAAGGGGTGGAATGGAGTTACTCTCTCTCCTCCACTGTGTTCAACTTATAGCTAAATCCTATTGGTTCTGCCTCTTTTTTTTTTTTTTTAAGATTTTATTTATTTGACAGAGAAAGACACAGCAAGAGAGGGAACACAAACGGGGAGTGGGAGAGGGAGAAGCAGACTCCCCGCCAAGCAGGGAGCCCGATGCGGGACTCGATCCAGGGACTCCAGGATCATGACCTGAGCCGAAGGCAGTCGCCCAACCAACTGAGCCACCCAGGCGCCCTGGTTCTGCCTCTTAATGAGTTTCAAATCAGTCTTGTCTCGGCCAGTCTTATTACTATGAGTTTACTTCCAACTGGACCATTGCAGTGACCACTTAACTGGTCTCCCTCCTTGTCTTCCTACCCATCTAATGGTCCAGATCTGATGATCATATATCCTACGTTAAACTGTCTCCTCCTTATGTTGAAAGTGTATCATGTGAGAATAAGTTGCTGATTGGTTTCCTCTTAGGTCAGATATTCTTTTTTTTAAGATTTTATTTATTTATTTGAGACAGAGAGAATGAGAGGGAGCACATGAGAGGGGGGAGGGTCAGAGGGAGAAGCAGGCTCCCTGCCGAGCAGGGAGCCCGATGCGGGACTCGATCCAGGGACTCCAGGATCATGACCTGAGCCGAAGGCAGTCGCTTAACCAACTGAGCCACCCAGGCGCCCTTAGGTCAGATATTCTGAGGCTTCCCTTAACCTCAAAGTAGCAACAAGCTGAACCCAACAGAAGAATTCCTTACCCAATTGTTTCAAGCCCCAAGGAGAGGGAAACACTAACAGGGATTCGCTTCAGATGCATCAATCAAATTGATCCAAATAACAGTGACTTGTGTAAGTCACTCTTGAATGACAATGACGTCTTGGTAGGTAGCCCATAGTTGGTGGAGCAGCTCAAGGATGTCAAGATCAATTTCTTTAATTCTTTAGATTCTCTCACTGTCAGTTGTGATATACTATTGCAGTTCCAGCCACCATAGCTGCTTTTCATGTGGGGAGAAAGAGGGAAGCACAAAGGTAAAAGTTGCCCTGTGCCAACTGATTCTACCCCACGGAGGTGCTTGCTGGAGGCTCCAAGTAAGAATTTCCATTTGTCGTTGGCCAGAACTGTGTCACATGGTTATTTCTAGCTACATTAGATGCTGGGAAAGGAGGGGTTTTTGTCTTTGCATTTAGGTTCATTGAGTTCTGTTTGTAAAGAACATCCATCTAGAAGGCAGCCAGCACTCTCTGCCACAGATTAATGCAGATACTCTAAGGGTGCATCTTCTAATTCAGGAAGTGAGCAGCTTGGCTGAGTTGCTAAAGGGAGAGATTCTCTGGACCTGGTTACCTTACTGCCCACTAAATAGGGTGATTGGGGAACAAGGGAGGAGGGCCAATATACATCTTTTCATAGAGACCAGCCTATAGCAGGAAAAGTCTTTCAGAAATTCCATACTTCTATGTAAGAATTTTCCGCCCCCCACCCGGCTTTATCTTTGGTTTTTAGTAGCTTTTACCGTAATGTGACTAAGTGTGGTTTTGTTTGTGTTTGTCTTACACAGAGAGCATTTTGAGTGCATGGCTTAGTGTTTTTCGTCGGTGTTAGAAAATTCTCATTCATAATCTCTTCAGATATTTCATTCTCTTTTCCCTTTCTTTTTGGGAGCCCACTTACACATGGTTTAGGCTTCTCTTACCTTGTTCCAGAGAGTCGTTCTGCTCTTAAGCATTTTCCTTCCCCACCCCTCATGCTTCATTATGGCTATTTTTCTAACTAGCAGTATTTTTCAGTTCATTAATCCTTTCTTCTATTTATCTAATGTGGTGTTAATCCTATTTATTTAGTTATTAATTTCAGCTAGTGCATTTTTTTATTTTAAAAATTTACATTTGTTTTTTTCTTAATAAATTTCAGATCTCTGATGAAATTTACCATGTTGCCATCTATATTCTTGACCATATCAATCACATTTATTTTAAAGACATAATGAGCTGTGGGTATGTTTCTATTATCTAGTTTCTCTTCCTCTCTCTCTCTCTCTTTTTTTTATAATCACTTGGCCCTATTTCTTGACATGCCTGCCAGTTTTGATTAAATGTCAGATATTACATATAAAATATTATGGAGGATTTAGATGATGTTATCTTTCTCCAGAGAGGATTTAGCTTTCTTCCAGAAGGCAGGTGCAGTAGAAACAGGTCATCTTGATCCAGTCAGTCTTTGGAAGTTCCGGTCTCATTCTGGTCACCTTTACTCCTAGGGTGTGGCCTGTCAGGGTCTTACAGACTTGAACTCCAACTTTTGTCTTTCAGGCACTTCAAGCCTGACAAAGCTCTGCTTAGCGTTTTGGGCCCTCAGCTCCCAGTTTTACCTTGCTTTTTAGTCCTCTTCCTCGCAACTGAGAAATTGGTAAACAGCTGGAGGAGAAATGTAGCTGAGAATAAAAAGATCACACCAATGTATTTCCTTTCTATCTTGCTCTTGGCCCATCAAGTCTTGGCTGCCTTCTTGATCTCTCATGGTTTCAAACAGCTACTTTGAACAAAATTTCAGCTCTTAGAGTTTATTCGAGGGGAAATTGGTTTGATATAAGCTATCATTGCCAGAAGTTGAAATTTCACAATTTTATTTTGCTTTGTGTGAGGGGAGACTCGCCCCACATCAGAAAACACACTTTAAAGCATCGTGAGAGTACGAAGAAGCCCTCTCATCAGGCTTGAGATGGGGAAGGCAGCATACCACAATCCTCTCCCCTTGGGGGGGGCAGCACTCCGCTAAAACATGGCAGCAGGTCTTGGCAAAGAAATCTTCCTGCTAAATTGCTCCCTCTTACACTTTTCTACTCTTGGAATTGGTGAGGAGAGTCAAGAGTCTTGGAATAGGTCTTCAACTCTCATTGTAAATCTTCTCTGTGGAGGTCTGGGTGTCACAGTCACCCCGGTACTGTTCTGTGGCGCCCATGTCAACACTGAGGCGGGAAAGCCACATCCTAAAACCCTGCTGCACTTTGATATACAAACACTTGCTTCTGCCTGGCACGGAAAGAAAAATGAGAACTAAGAGAGTTTTTAAAAATTATTTTCCCTTTTGAAGTACATGAACCCTTGTTCCCAGGACCTCAAATTCAGCTTTCTCTTTTGAGAATGGGCAGTTCAGTGGCGTTAGGGATGAAATAGTTTTGTTTGTAAAACAAATCTAGGATTTCTGTCTAGGATATTGACTTTCATTCATAATATTATTACTACAGGAAAATGCTGCATCATGTAGCCAATTTATAAATAGTCCACAGAATATAATCCATATGGAAGGTGTGGATTGCCTTTGTTAAACCTATTAATTCAGAAAGTTAAAGATTTGGAAAAGGGAAATGGGCCCCTCTGAAGAAAACTGTGCATTTTCTGAAGTCATTTTCTTCATAACAATTTGAATACAGCATTATTTGTGCCTTCTTTTAGCTGTAGCTATATAAGTGAAATAAAAGGAAAAGTACATTTTTAAACCCTGGTTCATATGAACTTCTGGATCCCACACAGAGAAGCAGAAACTATGTTCTGGAGTATGATGGCTAATTGTGTGTGTCATCTCCACTGACCAAGGAGGCTCCAGACTAACATGATCTCTGGGTGTGTCTGGGAGGGGCCTTCCAGAAGAGAGGAGCATCTGAATGAGCAGATGCAGGAAGGCAGATGGCCCTCCTCAGTGTCAGTGGGCATCATCCAATCCATGGATGGCCTGCATAGAACAAAAGGTGGAGGAAGGAAGAATTCATTCCTTTTTTTTCTGCCTCACTGTTTGAGTTGGGACATTTCATCTCCTCTTCTCTTGCTCCCCGACTGAGATTTAAACCACAGGCTCCTTTGGTTTTCAGGTTTTGACACTTGGACTGAATTATACCCAATGCTTTCTTGGGTCTCCACTTACAGAGGGCAGATTGTGGGACTTCTCATCCTCCATAACTGCATGAGCCAGTTTCTCATAATAAATCTCTATCTTTATACATATAAAGTTCCATATGTAAATGGATATATATAGTATATATATAAAATGAATATCTATACAGACATACAGGTATATGTAAAGGAGATATATATAATATATATATCTAGTTAAAGATTTATTTATTTGAGAGAGAGAATGTGCATGGGCTAGTGGGAGGAGGGGCAGAGAGAAAGCCTCTCAAGCAGACTCCCCGCTGAGTGTGGAGCCAGACTCAGGGCTCCATCTCACTACCCCAAGATTATGACCTGAGCTGAAACAAGAGTCAGACACTTAACCGACTAGGTGTCTAGCCACCTAGACACCCCACGGAGATTATATTTATATAAAGGATATATAACATGGAGATATATATATCTATATTATGTGTATTATATGGTATTATATAATAGATAATATTGATAGATCCCCTGTTGGATCTGTTTCCCTGAAGAACCCTGACTAATACACGTAGTAGCGAGCTGTGAGTGCCAGTGGTTTTGAGATTAGCTACATAAACAATCTTGGCTGAAAGTTGGAAATTTCAGAGCAGGGAAGCGACAGAGTTCCTAAGGCTTCTGGGTTTTGATGGGACTGTAGATGAGTGAGTTTTGGAACTGTACTCCCCCTTTAAAAGTAATTTACTCTTGGGCGCCTGGGTGGCTCAGTTGGTTAAGCGACTGCCTTCGGCTCAGGTCATGATCCTGGAGTCTCGGGATCGAGTCCCGCATCGGGCTCCCTGCTCGGCAGGGGGTCTGCTTCTCCCTCTGACCCTCCTCCCTCTCATGCTCTCTGTCTCTCATTCTCTCTCTCTCAAATAAATAAATAAATAAATCTTAAAAAAAAAAGTAATTTACTCTGATGTTGTTTGCTTGAGTCTAGGGGGAGATCTTATTGTAGCCATGTCAGTCTGAGAGAAGATCATTTTGCCACATGTCTTGAATAAGGCAGGACAGGGGTAAATTAGAGCAGAGGTATGTGTAGGTTTCTTTAATTAGCTTGCTAGAGCTGCTGTAACAAAGTCCTACAGACATTTATTGTCTCACAGTTCTGGAGGCTAGAAGTCCCAGATCTAGATGTAGGCAAAATTTGTTCTTTTGAGGGCTGCGAGGAAAATCAGTTCCGTGCCTCTCTTTCAGCTTCTGGTGGATTGCTGGCAATCTTTAGTGCTCCTGGGCTTGTAGACACATGACCTCAATCTCTGCCTTCATCTTCATATGGTGTTCTCCCTGTGTGCATATTTGTGTCCAAATTTCCTGTTTTTATAAGGATGCCGATCGTGTTGGATTAGGAACCTCCCTACTCCAGTATGACCTCATCTTAACTAATTGTCCATGCAAAGATAAACTCTATTCCCACATCATGTCACTTTTTGAGGTACTGGGGGCTAGGACTTCAACATAAGAATTTGGGGGGACACATTCAAGCTGAGATTCCCAGACACTTGATCCTAGCTTCCAAGCACCTTGCCAATGAGAATTAAGAATCTATGATACAGCACTTCACTTAATTAGCTATTATGATTCACTCTGGGAGGGACACATTAGTTCCAGACTTTTCTGGTAGTAGGAGGGTTAATCTGTAGTGCAGTGAAATTGTCCTGAAGGCTACTGTTTCCTGGAATCAGGAACCTGCTGCTGGAAACTTTTATCAGGTGTGCACAATTGTGTTGATTGATCTCCTGTTTTTAGAAACTAGCATTTTGCAGCCATTCATTTTCAATCTGGTAATCAGGCTGATTAAACTTTGACAAGCATAAAGGGGAAAAAAAAGGAAATAATAACTCTTCTGCTAAATTTTAACTGGAGAAGAAGGCTGACAGCCCTAGGAGGGAGGAATGATGGGTATTTAAAAAATAAAATTCGAAAAAACAATTGGCCTCTGGAGGGCCCTTGTTAAAATACTTGTTAAAATAACTAATGAGATAAAGCTTTGAATCTCAAATCCCATCCAAATTTCTTTTTTTTTTTTTTAGCTTGATTAACACAAGTAAAGTGTCTGGAAGTGAGTCATGAGATTTTTGGGGTTTTTTTTTTTTTTTTTTTTTGCCTCAGCTCCTCATCTCTGAGCTTGGATGACTTTCTAATCACTTCACTCTTTTCCAGTGATTCCCAACTGGGGGCAGTTTTGCCCTCCAGGGGATATCTGACAATATCTGGAGACAGTTTTGGTTGTCACAGTTTGGGCGGGGACTGCTACAGGCATCTAGGGGATGGAGGCCAGGACTGCTGCTTAATCCCCCAAGATGTAGGAATAACACTAATCCCATCTTCCCTTCTACTTTTTTTTTTTTTTAATTAAGTAAACTCTACACCCAACATGGGGCTCGAACTCACAACTCTCACAACCTGGAGATCAAGAGTCGAGTGCTCTACCAGCTGAGCCTGCCAGGTGCCCCTTCCCTTCCACTGTTATTCTCTCTCTGTTCCCCACTCCAAACCAGACGTGGAAGTTGACCTCCCCGTTTTTTTATATTCATGAAAACCTTCTTATGGAAGGCATTAGTGTAACAGACTTTGCTGACTTTTTCTTTTTCTTTTTTTTTTTGGCATGTGTGTGTGTGGCAGGGTAATATCTTGGAGGAGGGAATTTATTTTTTGTAGTCACAAAAGAACAGTCTTAAAATTTCTTTAGTTATCCCTACATGTTGCTTGGCCATCTTTCTTCTTTTCCATAATCCCCCGTCTATAGTTTTACAGATCCTCAACCCACAGTTTCCCCGGTCCCCTGGACTGGACTGAGCACAGTAACTTCATATTCCAGGGCCAGTTTATCTCCAGACCTCCCTCTGCATACCTGGGATTCATTGCTGAGCATCACTCTGCAGGGGGCCATCCCCTCTAGGTCCTGCTTTACCTTACACAGAGATCAGATGAAGGTGTTGACCTTCTGACTTCTTCCTTTCTTGGTCTCAGACCGGTTTGTAAAGGAGACAGAAGAAATAAGGAGAACTGTGTGCCCCACTCCAGCAGACTCCTCTTAGAAGTTAGACTTGACTTTTCGGCTCCTCCCACATTTTCCCCTTTGTTTGTAGAACTATTTGACCCTGGGAAAATCACACAACTAGAGTCATAGAAAGTATAGCCTAAAGAAACCCTAGAACACACCCATTGTAAGCCTTTCAGTTCAGAAGTAGGGGGATTGTTTCGGATTAACCCAAGGCTAATTAGTGGTATTTGGTACCTGAATGCACGCACCTGTTTCCTGACACTGTCTCATCATGATGACTGGGAGGAAAAGACCCAAATCTCAGTTTCCAAGGAAATCTCTATATCACCCTGAGCTTCAGTGTCCTTGCTGAAAAAACCAGGAAGGGGTGGGATTAGAGGATCTCTCAGGTCCTTCTCAATACAAGCAATCAAATAATTACCAAATGTTGCTTGGAGATTCTCTGAACATCCCCCAAATTAGCAAAACCAACAAAAATGTTTTCCTAGTCATGATGAAAAGCTTAACTTTTCACCTGTGTGACAATTTAAAAGAGATTTAACAGTATAAATGGATAAGAGCACAGACACTAAACCTAAACTATCTGGTGGGAATCCAGGCTCAGCCTCTTACTAGACAAGCTGTGTGATCTTGGGAAAGTCCCTTAACCTCTCTGTGCCCTTGTTTCATAATCTTTAAAAGGGGGATGAAAATCACAAGGTCTATCCAAAGATAGCTGTGGGGATTAGATGAGTTTATGAAGGCACTTAAAATAGTGACCAGCACATTGTAAGTACCATGTAAGTGCTAACTCTTATTATTATTTCAGACACCTGCAATTGGTAGGCTATAGATCATGAAATAATTAGGTTAGAACAGGAAGATTACAGGGATACACTCTTCACTTTACATATACTTCTTTTCTTGCACTTTAAGAGCCAAAGAGCAACTGCATCAATTTATAAGAGGCTCTTACAGTATTTTTAGACCTGAGAGGAGAAAGTTTTAATCATACTTGCACTTGAGAAGACAAATTATTCATGTCATGACAATATATCAGTTATTGAGGGTGGGCTGAAAGCATCAGGATTGTGCTATGTAAGCACTTTGGCTTGTGCTGTTGGGTGAGGCTCTTTGGAATGTGTTACAGACAATTTATATTTCCTGCAAAAATCCAGAGGAAAGCCAAATGTTTTGCAAACTGGGGCTTGATAGCATTGGTTTTTGAATGCAATTTTTCTAATCCTTGCAGTCAGAAGAGATGTGTTTTACCTGGGGAACCCCACCTGCATTTAAGTTAAATTATTTTTAATTAGTTTCAAATTATTTTCCTGGAAGGTCTTAGACCTGAAAATTCCTGCTCTCTCGCTCTCTCAGTTATATCATTCAGAAGCATCCAGTCAGACCTACCCACCCAACCTTGGGCAAGAGTTTATCCCAAAGTCATTTGGTCTTAGAATATTTGCCAAATGAGATCCAAAGGTGATAACAGCTTGGGGATGGTTCTGGAACAGAAGTACCCCAGTGAGGGCCCTGCCTGATCCAACACCTGGGGACTGCTTCCGTCAGATGTGATGATGGAGGTGCCCGTCTCTTGCCTTCCTCCTTCTGCATTTTGGAGAGGAGACCCGAGAGCTGCAGAGGTGGGGAGGTGAGCCTCTGCCAGCAAGTCGAGGGGTGAGCGAGCAGGCACCGTGAATCACAGGTGCAGAGTCACCAGGCAGGCAAGAGAGAAATGTTTCGGGTTTTACTTGGGTCCTCTGTTGACAATGAAGGACAGCCAAGTCACAGGGTGTCACTTGTTATGCTGAGACAATTTATTCATAAATCAGGCCCCATTAGGGGTGAATATCAGATGGAAAATGTGCCAGGCCACTGAGTCTGCTCATTGCTGTGCCAGGTACGAATCTGTGGCTTAAAAAGAAAAATTGAAGCAGGCAGAGAAATGTTAAAGCAAGAACAAGGTGGCTCAGAGGGAGGGCAGGGCTTCCTAAATCTGAAGACACTTCAAATGTTCTTTTCGGTGTGTTAACTTCTGGAATTCCTGTCTTTCTCTCAGAGGCCAATGGCTTCATCTCCTCAGTATATCCAGATGTTTGTTCTCTTCCATGGTGATTGAGTGGCTGCACATCCCAGGCCCCTTTGCTCTTAATGCTCACGTTCTTTCTATGTGAGACCCTGATTTTGATGCTAGACCCTCTTTTGCAAAGGCATTAGAAGACCACTGTGGCTCTGTGGAAAAGTCATCAAGGCCCAAAAGGTAAGCCACTGGTCTAGCATGACCTCTGAGGACACTTTTAGAAAGAAATTGCTTTTCTAAACTTGGATCCTAGGGGAGTTTCCAAGGCTTTTCTGGGAAGAGGCATCAGGAATCTGGTCTCAGTATCAAGGAGAGCCATGGAACACAATGAAAAGCACAGGGACTGCAGGAAATGGAGTCCAGAGACAGAAGAAAAGGAAGCTGAGCAGGGCAGGAAGTTGATCTGAAGACTTGCTGGAGATCCGTGGGTGGTGAACAAACTTGAAGGAGTTCAGATGTTTCTGGACCTTTGATTCTCCAGCAGATTATATCACTTAATCCTGAATTTAATATATGGGAATTATTTGCACTGTTTTATAAATCAAAGAGAAACTCAAGAGTAGATGTGACGTACCCAAGAGTGTTCTACTCCCTGGGTCCCTTGGCTGGTGAACATGATGATGGTAGACTCCCTCCCTTCTGAAGAACCTGGCATGTGATTCTCATTGACTCCGCCCCTGCCTCACTGACAGCTCCGGATGCTCCAGGCCCTCCATCTCTGTAGAGCCTCCCTCAGTGCTCCTAGGTGGTCAGCCACCGCTCTGAGGGCACCAGCCATGCTCAGCTGCCCCTGGTACCGTGTGTACTTGCTTTTCTTAGAGCCACCACGTGTGGCAAGGCTTTGCTCTGCTCCTCTGTCTGCCACTAGATGGTAAATCCTCATGAACTAGAATTGTGCCGTAGCCTTCTCTATGTTTATTCTTATGCCCCATATGGTACCTGACATGAAGTAGGCACCATTTGTCTGTTCCATAAAAACAAAGCTATTCCTCATTTTCCAGGAAAGCTGAGATCTAACCAGCATTAATTAATTAATGCAATTCACTTTAAAGTTAACATTTACTTTGAAACTCTGATCATTTTTTAGGGGCTAGGGAGGATAGAATAGATTAATATTGTGCTGAATGCCCGATACTGGGTAAATTGCTTTCTAGACAATATCTTATTTAATCCTGAATTTAATATGTGAGAATTATTTTCACCATTTTATAACTCAAGAAACAGAAACAAAATAAAAGTGGCACATTCTAGTAAGTTATAGGGTTCAGTTTCAAAGCTAGTTCCTGCTGACTCCAAAGACTGAGCTTCACTATTGCCCCATATGTGCAATGAAGAATTTTCAGTGTATGATTTATTAAATCCTGAATCAGACTCTTCTCTCTAACAGGGCAAGTCCTCATTTCTAATTCTTTTAAGAACTGGTTTTAAGCATAAGAAACAGTATTTGTGCACAATATACTTAAAAAGATAAGTGTGTCTACAGAAATTCATGCCTAAAATGCACAAAGCTAGGGCACTTCCTAAATGAAATTCTTTTCCCCCCTCTATTTAAAAAAAAAAAAAAGACTTTTTTCTCTCAGCCAAGTTAAAAGCAGAGTAAAAGAGGATCGTAGTAGTAGGCCATTCCATTGAGAAGAGTGATTTGTCTTCATTAGTATTCCACTTTCTGCATGCTTTTAGTATGCAAATTGTAGCTCTTTTTCTTTCTGTTATCTATACCAGTAGCAAACTATAATTCACTCCCCCTGAAGGAATGCCACTGAAAATGAAAAGAACCTAATCTTTAAAATTAGCCAGACTTTCTCTGATTTGGGTGGGACTATAGTGGACTGCCTGAATTCATGGGGTCAGCTAAAGGATTTTTCAAAGATTTTTTTCTAGTCTAAGAGCCATTTAATTATTCTGCCTCCCTGAATTTTTTCCCATTTCCCATTTTATTTATCAAATCAGGAGGCATCTTCTTATTGATATAGATGTTTAAAGTGTTGGTATTTCTTTATTTCCCCCCATTTCTTTGGCTTTGTCTCACAGTTGATGGCATCTTAGAATTGAGTGAATCTAGGAATCTGTAGGGGTACATTCATGAGCTGTTCTGAGTCTCTGTAACCTTCTCTGCCCCCAAGGAATGGAGGACTTCCTGGAATGAGGGCATATTTCCTTCCAAATCTTCTCCTGGCTCGGTAATGTCACAACCCTCTATCATCTGTTAGTTGCTTACCTATTAAATAATATATCGTGATAACCTGCTGTCCTTTATGTTTGAAGTACTCCTCCTTTGTTGAATATGTAGGATCTGTGTAATTTGAAATCTTTTCTGATCTATTGATACTGAGCATGAAGAATCCAAATGCCAAGGCTTAGAGGTGAGCAACACAAGATCCCTGGGGCTCGGGAGAAGATAGGCCCCAAGCACCAACATCGCCAAATCTGGGCCAGCCCGACTCCTCCTGGTTGTCATGGTGGTGGGAGGGGGCTGATTCAGGAGACAGTCTGGGAATGGGTGGACACCGCATGGCCTCACTCAAGGGCCAGGCTTGCTCTGTGAAACCTGAGACTGAAGCTTACTTCAGATGAGTGAGTCAGGTCTGCGGGAATCATTTTATAAGACTGCTCTTCTTACTACTGAAACTGACCAGAAAGCTCTCTCGTTTGTCCGAAACACCATCAAGAAGTGGGAACAGAGCTCAGCTAAGGCATGCTGGAAGTAAGGGGCAGAGGAAAATAAAGCCTGTTCCTGATGGAGTCTCATCAAAGTTAGCCATTCAATAAGCTGGTTACTCAGCTGAGGTCACAGATGCAGAGGTTGGGGACAAGCTCTCAACCCACACTGCATAGCTTTCCTGAGCTGCACCCACTGGTAAGGATTTGAGGGGCTGCATCTTCATTCAGAGGCTCCTCACATTTGCTGCTAGGACATCATTAATCTTTCTTGGAGTGAGAAATAGAATTATGAAATAATTATGAGAAATTATGATAACATAAAACAAATATTAAGATACATTGTAATAAGAACTGATATCTGACAATATCAGGAGACATATTTGGTTGCCCACCGTGCGGTGGAGGGGAGCTTGGATTCTCCCAGCATCTGGTGTATAGAAGCCAGGAAGGCTGTTCATCCCACAAAGCACAGGACAGGCCCCTCAATGAAATGTCAGTAGTGCTGAGGCTGAGGGACCCTCAACCTTCATACATTAATCTCAGGAATGTAGCAGTATTGCTATATTTAAGATAACCTTTTAATTTTAGAATAATTTTAGATTAACAGAAGAGTTGCAGATTCAGTGCAGGGAGTTCCCTTATACTCTACATCCAGCATCCATATCTTATATGGTTTGGTACATTTATCTCAACTAATGAGCCAATATTAATACATTATTACTAACTAATGTCCATACTTCATATTTCCTTAGTTTTTACTAATATGCCTTTTCTGTTCCAGGATCCCATGTTACACTTAGTTGTCATGTCTCCTTGTGCCCTTTATTTAGACGGTGGCAGTTTTTCAGGCTTTTCTTGATTTTGATGACAGTGACAACTTCGAGGAGTCCTAGTTAGGTATATTGTAAAATGTCTTCCGTTTCAGTTTGTCTGATGCCTTTCTCGTGGCTAGAATGGGGTTATAGACTTTTCGGAGGAAGACCACGGAATTAAATATCATTCTCATCACATCATATCAGAGGTACCTGCTATTCACATGACTGGCCGCTGTTGATGTTAACCTTGATCACCTGGCTGAGATAGCATTTGTCAAGTTTCTTTGTAGCAGTTACTCTCTGCACCCCTTTCCATGCTGTATTCTTTGGAAGGAGTTCACTGCATGCAACCCACACTTAAGGAGAGGGGAATTATGTGCCACCTCTTTGCGGACAGAGTATTTATCTATATACATTATTTAAAATTTTAAGCTCTGAAAATTTGCCTACCCTCCCCCCCTTATTTACCTATGTATTCAACCATTTATTTATCAGTGCAGTGGATTGAATGGTGGTCCCTAAAAGGATATGTCTACATCTTAACCCCTGCAATCCATTTGGAAAAGGTTTTTGTGGATGTAATTAAATAAGAATCTTAGATGAGAATATCCTGGATTATTTGGGTGGGCCCTAAATCCAATGACAAGTATCCTCTAGCTGACATACAGTTTTATATTGTTTCAGGTGTGCAATGTAGTGACCTGACATTTATATATACTACAAAATCATCACCATGATAAAAAAAAACAAGTATTTTTATAAAGAAAGAAGACACAGACACACAGAAGAAGGCCATGCGAAGACAAAGGCAGAGGTTGGAGGGATGCGACCACAAGCCAAAGACTGTCTGGAGCCACCAGAAGCTGAAAGGGGCCAAGAATAGATTCTCCCAAAGATCCCACAACGGAGCACAACTCCACTGACATCTTGATTTCCAACTTCTGGCCTTTAGAACTGTGAGAGAAGAAATTCCAGTTGTTTCAGGCCACCCAGTTTGTGGTCATCGGTTATGGCAGCCACATTTTATTGCTCAAATTGTTCCAGCTTTGGCCATTGGGAGCTCTTTCCATTGGCAGCGGAAGCTTTTCCCGGGCATCCCTACCTCCTGTCCTGGTGTTTGTTGTTGGTCCTCTGAGCACCACCTTCCGAGGTCGGAGGTCCAGGGCCTGACCCTCCTTGGCAGAGCCTCTGAGTTAGTTCTGCTTGGAACCTGGCCATCTCCAAATCCTAACCAGAAAGTGACCTTAATGCTTTATTACTCTTTAATCATTCTGCCACCTATCAGGGTACCCAGGAGTTTAAGCACCACTTTCCAGAAGGCTTGCCAGAGGAGGAAAGAATTTTAACTGATAGGTTTTCATTGAGAAGGCCAGGGGAAGGAAAAGTTTTCTGTTGGCAAATTCCAAATTTCAGGTACTTCAGGTCAGGTGCACGTATGTGTTAACTGAGGTGTCTTTAGCTAGCCTAAATGAAAGCCAGCAGCCCAGTTTCCCTGAGGAATTTCCTTGCAGATTTTAAGGATTATGACTGAAGTTGCTCTCTAGATGTAATATGAAAAAAAACCAACCCCACACCCTTTTTTAATTTTAGACTTCCTCTCTTTGTAAGCTGGAGGGGTTTGGTATCTAGTTGCTACACATTTTGTAGAATTATTATGAATGTCTCCTTCACAGCAGACCGATTTGTTCTGAGAACTGAAAGTGATAGCAAGAGTGGAGATGGGATCTCTGTTCCCCCAAACCTGCACCCCTCGGAATTTCCCATGTTCCTAAATGCTCCTGGCTTATTAGCCTTGAACCTGGGCTGTCACCTTTGGCCATTTCCTTTCCCTGCTCCTCCTTCATTCTCCCCTGCCCCATCCACACACCAAGTACATGCCACTTTTCCTTCTTTAAGTCACCTCTACCTGTTTGGTAATTTTACTCCTCAGCACCATCACCCTAATCTAGACCCTTATTGCTTTATTTCTGTAATATAAAAAGACTTTTAATTTAATTACCCACTTTTAGACACTCTGGTATGTTCCCTTATGAGCACTAATGCATAATTGCATTTCCTAAACACAATCCTGTGTCTTCTTATGCCTCAGCTCATTATTCTTCAATGCTTCATCAATGCCTGAGCAAGAAGGTGCACACTCTTTACAGTTACTTTGAAGTTCTCCCAGATCCCCAGCTTAGTACGCCTGTTGAACTGTAATTCTTGTAACAAAGATGGCATGAAATCTTAGTGCTCACTGAACTGATTATTGACCCTGGGAAGATGCCTATTCTTATAATTTTCTCTCATTCTTCCCTCTGTCTTGAATGCCTTTTCTTCTTCTTTTCACTCAGTAACCCATAATTTAGATGCCCTGTCCTAAACCTGTGCTCTTCTCTTAAGGGTCCACATGTTGTCCCAGCTTCAGGTGATGGCTTCTTCCTTTAAATTCTTGTGTTCTCACTCATTCCAATATTTTCCAAACTGAGCTCTGCAGAAGCATGCTATGGGAATGGTTCTCAAACTTTGGCATGCATTAGAATCACCTGGATGGCTTCTTAAACAGAGATTGCTGAGTCCCTGCCAGAATTTTTGGTTTTGTAGGTCTGTGGTAGGATAGAAAATGGGTATCTCTACACAAACCCAGGTCTTTTGGATGCTGCCAGTCTGGGGACCACACTCAGAGAACCACTATCCTGTGGTTTTAAAATTTTTGTGTCCATCAGCATCCCTTGGGGTGCTGGTAAAAAGGGTAGATTCCAGGGCACTCACCTTTATGGTCCTGATGTGGCAGGTCTGGGCTGGGTCAGATCTTTTTTTTAAATCAGACTCAGGATAATTCTGATTCAGGTGGTCTTCATGTCTGCCTGAGAAGTCTTGTTCTGGAAAATGCAGGAGTTCTCATTTCTGACAATAGTGGTGATCCCATTTGGCTTTTACTACTTAAGTGTCTTTGAGTGTTTGGTCTATTGTTTCAATTAGAGCTAGTGTCTTGGGAAGGGTTTCTTTTTATTCTCAGGCTCTAGCACAATTATTCCCATGGGATAGATACTCAGGACAAATATTTTAGATTTCACTCAGTTAGAAAACATAAGTTTTGTGATTCTTAATTCCTATGAATTCTTTTGATGTAAATAAGTAAGAATTAAATTGCTAGTGGGGTGGGTAGGAGAGCTGGGGCTGGGCTTTGTGCAAAAAATTCAGGCCATTTTGAATTCCCACGTGTGCCTCCGCTTTCCCTGCTGTAGGCACCTGAAGCCATGCCTCTAATCTCTCTTATCACTTGAGGTGAGAACCAAATCGCCATTTGCCTCTGTTGAAGGTACATTCTGATCTCAAAGTTCAAACCAAGCCATTTTGTCCTGTGCTTTCAGATAGTTTCTTACGAATGATAAACCTTAAAAAGTGAATCCAAATGTCACTTTCCTTTCAGCTTTTTTTTTTTTTAAAGATTTTATTTATTTATCTGAGACAGAGAGAATGAGAGAGACAGAGAGCACATGAGAGGGGGGAGGGTCAGAGGGAGAAGCAGACTCCCTGCCAAGCAGGGAGCCCGATGCGGGGACTGGATCCTGGCACTCCAGGATCATGACCTGAGCCGAAGGCAGTCGCTTAACCAACTGAGCCACCCAGGCGCCCAGTTTTTTCAGCTTTAAAGGTAAGAAAGATTGAGGGCACAGGAGAAGTAAGGAGGATGAATTTTTACTTCTTTTTTTTTTTTTTAAAGATTATATTTATTTATTTGACAGAGAGAGAGAGAGAGCAAGAGAGGGAACACAAGCAGGGGGAGTGGGAGAGGGAGAAGCAGGCTTCCCGCGGAGCAGGGAGCCCGACGCGGGGCTCGATCCCAGGACCCTGGGATCATGACCTGAGCCGAAGGCAGACGCTTAACCAACTGAGCCACCCAGGCGCCCCCTGAATTTTTACTTCTATCTTGAGTGATGGTTTAATGTTTGATCAAGAAGGGGAGCCTGGAGAGGGAGGGACAGGAGAGCTGATAGCACTGCCCATATTTGCCCCATGATGCTGTGCGCATCATAGAAATGCGCACAGGCATTTCTATGACTTAATGGAGAAGGTAGGGGAAGACATTAGGAAGTAGTCACCTTCACAAGGAAAACAGAATTTAAAAAAACGATCTAGTTAGTTTTAAACAGAATTTTCCCAGGCTTACCTTGATCATTAGTAGCATTTCCCTGGACAGTCATCCCCAGAAGACCCTGTAGAAACTGTTTGTGTAAGTGCACATAACGCCAACTGAATTTCTGTGTTACAGTAATGGGAGGGTGCTGACACTTTTAAACCCTTATTTTAATTATTTTAAAGGAGTTAAAGAAGTGTGCGCATCCCCTGTTTAAAGAATAATTTTAGGACATCCTGGTGCTCCTCAGGAATTGCATGATGCTTTAAAGTTCAAATCCAAAGTAGTTTTAAGACATTCAATTCAATAAATATTTATTAATTTGACCCAGAAAATAGTTTTTTTTTTTAAAGATTTTTTTTTATTTATTTGACAGAGAAAGACACAGCGAGAGAGAGAACCCAAGCAGGGGGAGTGGGAGAAGGAGAAGCAGGCTTCCCGCCGAGCAGGGAGCCTGATGCAGGGCTCCATTCCAGGACCCTGGGATCATGACCTGAGCCGAAGGCAGACGCTTAACGACTGAGCCACCCAGGCACCCCAGTTTTTTTTTTTTTTTTTTTTTTTAAAGAACTGAATTTTATTTTAGGCTAATTCCAAATTTTAGAGTTGGAGGGAAGCTTCCAGTTGCAAACTGCGGTCCAAATGAGTGAAGTGGAAAAAGCTTGAATGCTCACCAGTAAGAAAAGGTGGGGGAAAAATAAGATAGCACACCCATGCAAGGGAATCTAACACATGTATTCAAAAGAAGGAGGAGGAATGAGAGGGTGGGGTGGCCTGAAGGCACGCCCCTTATGCATTTTTGAGTAAAAACGAAGCAAATTACAAAATAATATGCACAGTATGATCTCAACTTTGCAAAATAAAACAACACCAAAACCCCAAAACAAAACAAAAAGCAAAACCACATATGAATAAACATGTTTTGATATGTTTGAGCATCAGAAAAAGCACGAAAGAATGCTTCATAATGTTGGTACTGGTTATCTAGGAAGGGGTGAGAAGGAGGTTTCAGTTTTTCCTTTAAATATTTCTGTGTTGTTTGCTCGGGGCACTGACTCTATATTGCTTTTGTAGATAAATGGAAAATTCAATACCATATTTCTTTTAAAGAACATTCAAGATAGGGAGGCCTCAAAGTGTTCCAAAATATTTTGTTAGAAAAACTACTGTTTGTTTTTTTTTTTTCCCTCCCCTTTAAGTGAGCCGTGGTGAGCCATCAACTATGAAGCAGACAAGAGCTCAGGAAGTTCTTGGGTGCACTTGGTTTGTCCTCAAGTGCAGAATGTTCTTCCCTGAGATTTGAAATGGTTAACCTGCGTTGCGAAGCGGGGACTTTCAAGCAAAGGTGAAATTCACTTAAATGTCACATACATTATCTAAAAAATTGCTTGAAATGTTCTGAATATTGAGGTGGGGAATGTCTAATTAGAGGATCCCATGTTAGAGCAACTTCATAGCATGACGAATCTACTTAATGAGCATTACTGTGTTAGTCCCAGAGGGAACCCGAAGCAATGCCCTGAACCAATATTGTCCTTGGCCTCTAGGGGGTTTATCATGAAGATGAAAAGACTAAATACACATAAAAATTAGAGAATGTGGTGAGACAAAATGTAATCTATCTGTGCAGTGCTTACTTTCAGCGTTGTAGACATTCAAAAAATGGACAGATGAGTGAAGGCTGCTGGATTTGGATGAACACAACAATGCAAATTTTTTCATAACTAGAAATAGGTAAAAAAAAAAATCCGAGTCTCTGCAAAATGCCACAGTTCCTTCAAGGAAAAGGATTCATTCAAAAAAAACCAAGATATAAAGGAACTGGAAGTCCCTTTAAAATTGTGCTAGTGGACAACATCTACCATTTGACCCTCTCCAAGTCCTTCTTATTCACATTCATTGTGATTATGAAGGTGACTAGTTATGTGGCTGAGCTTTTGGGATCATTTAAATATTTTTCAGTTTCTTCTTCTAGGGGCTCGGAAGGGGACCACTTCTGTAAATCTACACATGAGATTGCTGCTGCCAATATTCATTAAGGAAGCTCCAGGATTTCCCTGGCAATGTTGGTGTCTTCTGCAGAACTCCCAGAAATCATCCCAAGAGTTTGTAGGCTTGCCTCCTATTCTGGGCAGCCATCCAGCCCAGGCAGGGATTTGAAACATTTAGTGCTTAGCTCTTCGGATGCTAGTGTTTTCTCTGCCAAAGCTCTGTATGTGTAAACTCCTTCCTGGATGTTGTGATTGCCTAGAGCACCATTTGCAATGATAGGTACTCATGCAGTCTTCTCCATTTGCAAAGTGCTTTACCCTGGTATTCACTTATTATTTATTAGATGTTAATGCTTAATTACAGGATGCCTTTGCCAAGCCTTAGAAGGGTTGCCTGGGTGTGCTTGGCTTCCGGGGTGGGGTGCCCAGCCCCTTTCCCCCAGCTGGGCTGAATGAACGTGGACTCATCCAGGTCACTTCATCAGCACAACATACCACCAGCCCCTTGTATGTATGTGCCTTGATGACAGGAGACTGGAGAACAAAGCAGAAAACCCGACCTGATCCTGGGCTCTGTTCAGTCCTTCGGTACAAGGTTACCAACTTCTACTGTGAAGATTGGGTACTTATGACTTTTCTCAGCAGCAAGGACCACCTCCTTCCCTTGGATCTGGCAAACATTTATGGTTGCAGTCACTAGGAAATAATTCTCCTGTCAAAGACATGGATAGTTTAAAGAGTATTTTTAATAATATAGTGGAGGTACTTACTATACTGCAATGTATATTTTGTTGATGAATGTATATCTTTACTAAAAGGGGGCCATTTTTCCTCCAAATAAACAAAAGCCCTTCCTCCTCTCTTGCTACCTATCAGTATTAGCAGTCAAGACTTTATAACCCAGTCGAGCAATTGAGTAAACAAAACATTCCTTGTCCAAAGAAGTTTAGAGTTTGAGTTTCTTTTCAATTATGAAACAGAAGCAAATTGGAACTGCTCTCAATTTTGATAAGCTCTGGGATTGTAAGCGTGTTTTATGTGTGTGGGTTGAGTGAGTCTGGGACCTTGTAGCCCAAGGCAAAAGTCAATGTGTTGACCTCACATAATGGTGTTATTGATTAGCCTTCCATATCCGAACTGGTGAGGAGTTGACAAGGAAATATTGTTGCTATGAACATCTGTAACTGTTCCATTGTTAGTTAGGGGTGCTCCAGTTCTGGATCACTTTCCCATTGCTGCAAAGTTGAAGCAAAAGGGCTCCACACACCTCTCTCCATACCCTTCATTATCAGGGTGAACATGGCCATTTAGGCCTTTCCTCCTTTCACTGAAGCCTAATCCTCGTGCTGTCCTCCACTGTTTTCCTATGCTACCTAAACTACCACAGCTCAGAGGGACCTGAGTTCCTGTGTCACGGTGCTGTGGAAGGGATGTCAGGAGATGATGTGGACCTCAATTTCCTCCTCACTGGTTTCCACTCTGAAATGTCTAAAAAAACATGAAGAAGTGAAGTGTTATTCCTCTATGAAATGGGATTGACCATGGGGCAGTTTATGGTATATAGTTCCTAGAATCATAATATTTCATTATGTATTTCCTCTCTAGTGTAATAGTGTTATCTGTATTTATTTTGCAATTCCTTGAGAAAGGGGAGGCACCTCCAAAATGGACATTAGTCTAGCATCTGAAAACCATCTCCAATTTGGGGAAAGCTTAAGATTAGTGGAAGCAGAGCCCTGATTCCTACTGAAGAAGTCTGTTCCAGGTGCTCTTCTCTCATTCCCTAGCATCTAGGAAACAGGTATTTGACTGGAGCTAAGCTTACTGTATTCTTACCTTAGACTTTGATTCTGGGGCAGTGGTGCAAAGAAACAGGTGTTGGGAGTGAAAGTTTTTTTTCTACCTTTTAAGGTTCTTCTAGCTGGTTTAAGAATTAAATTGACATGAGAAAGACTAACAGGAGAAAACCCCCCAAAATTTAATTACATGCACATGGAATCCCAATAATAAAGTTGAGACCTAAAGAAATGACCAAAGCAGGCAGTTTTTATACTTCTTAGATGAAGAGACAATAAATCTATGAGGAATTGACGGGGAAAATAAAAGTTATATTTGGGAGCTTCAATTAGTGAGGAATTCTAAACAGAATTTGGGATGGGGTAGTAAATTAGTAGAAAGTAACAAGATTTGTTTGAACACCGTTCTCAGCTCTAAATTCCCTATCTCTATCCCCATGTCTCTTTACCTCCTGGTACAGGGGAGACACCTTCCACAAGGGAGATTTATTTCCTGTTTTCTGGAGACAAAGCTGGGGTCAAAGTGTTCTTTTTATACTGGCTGTTTCTTAAGTAAATTTTAATTTAAAAAATCAACATGCCAAAGTGGTACATTTTTGGGTGACCTGACCTGAGCTCCTTATAGGAGCATTTTAGAATTTGTCTTAGAGGGATGGTTGTGGCTTTTTGTGTCTAGTGGCAGCATTCCCTGTCCAGGGCCAGCATGGGGCTGGTAAAATGGGGCCACAGTAGGATCCTATGCAGAGTCTTCCATTGCCATGATTTTGGCTATGGCACTGGCTTTCCTATTTTGCCCACTTTCTGTGCCTGGTTGGCTAGCCTTTTTCTGAATCTTGTGATCTATCCCACATCCTTCAGGTAAATTGCCTTATGCCTTCAAGTAATCAGAGTTAGTTTCCATTATGGAGCCAAGAATCCTGAACAACACCGTTGCTCTGGGCCCAGGATATTGACTACCAAGGTTGGTAGAATTTATCTGGCCCAGCATCTCTTTGTAACAATAAGAGAAAGTTTTCTTTGAACTTGAGAGTAAGACTTTGTGTCAGTTAATGTGTGTTCCAAGTTAAGTCTCTGAAGTAGAAAGGCCTTTAGCCACTGTGTTTTTATTATTTTAATGTTTGATGCTCTAGTGACTAATTGCATGTTGCACACAAATACTGATGGCACAAAATTCCTCCAGATTCTTAATGTCATAGGTTCTGCTAATGCCGCTTGTCGCTAACCCTGCTGCAGTTGCCTATGAATTCATGCTGTGATGAGAGAAATTCTACAAATATTCTCGGCTTTAGGAGGGAAAATAATACTTTCTAGTGGAGGGTTATCCAAAGAATATCGTTGCCATTGCTTTGGAGATGTATTCTTGGGTTTGTCTTACTCCCAAATGCTCATCCAGATTCAACAGTTCACAATGGTGTATGTTGTTTCCCAAGGAATTTGATGTTTGCTTCATGCATATTGACAAATGGATTATATTTACTTATCATTTTTGGGAACTGTTTTCACAGTGCTCATTTCACATAACAGATTCTCACTTAGTGAATGGATATTATTTTGGTCCATGTGGCACAGTGTCTCTGGATCAGTCTTTAGGGACAGGCGATAAGTCCATTGTATTTCATTTGTGTGTGTAGAATTCCTTTTGTATTGCATAGTGATGCAAATCCTCATTTAAATTAATATAACCATATTAAAATATATGAAAATATCTGAAATTATGTTATGAATTAACACACAATTGCAATAGGAATTGAAAAAAAACTCTCTGAATAAATAAAACATTTATTCAACCAGTATTTATGACAGCATCTTACCAGGTACCAGGCTCTTTGAGCTGAGCAGAAGCTAATGTGCATCCCACCTTTGAGGGAGTATTTATTTAACAGAGGGAATTTATAGTTTCAATGGGAAGCTTATACTCTCATGGCAATTATGGGTTGATAGTCAACCTACTAGTATGAACTCCTTGTTGGTTTACGTGTTCCCGACAAATCTTTGGAAGTGGGCATTTGGACACAGAAAGGTAATATCCTTTGAAGGTTTCAGGTCTCTACTACAAAAGTCCCCGGTATCTCAAAACTAATATTCTATGGCTGAATTTTCATTTATTTTCATAAGCAGGATAACAGTAAGGTTTTGAAAATCTGAGGCCTAATGAGAATAAAAATAGAGATGAAATCAGAGCTACTTTGACTAGTTTGGTTAGTAAAAAGCACAGGTAATCTTACTTGATCCCTTTGGTTTACCAGGGTTTCTGTTTTTTAAATCATTTGTATGTGAGAAATGACTAAGACAAATCTCTTGATTTTTTTTTTTTTTTCTTTTTTGCTTCTAGTCCTTCTCCATACTCCATTTTATTCTTCTGGCATACTCAAACAGACTCCCTGGGGCTGTTTTAATTTAGAGTAGAAGGCAGAGATGCCAATGCTAATTTGGAGACATCTACCAAGGTTTAGGGAGTGAATTGGGACACAGACTACCTCTTCCGACCGATTCAGCCTCCTTGTCCATGGCATTCTTAATAATTATAGAGCAATATTTTCTTTCTCTGCAAAGGGACAGAAAAAATATTCTAGGTTTTGTGCACCATTTGGTCTCACTCACGTCTACTCCACCCCGCCATTGTAGTGTGAAAGTAGCCATAGACAATGTGTAAACAAATAAGCATGGCTGGTGGCCAGTAAAACCATTTATAGAAACTGAAACTCGAATTTCACCTAGCTTTCACATGTCATGGTTCTTTTCAACCATTCAGAAACAAAGTCACTCTTGGCTCACAGGTTGTTCAAAAACAAGCAGCAGGCTGGATTCGGCTGGTGGAATGTGCCTGTCTGTGTTGCAGGGAATCATTACGGAATGTTTCTTGTATGTACCCTGATGAATCTAGTTAGAATTGGTGCTTAAAGAAAGCCAACATAATCATTTCAACACTAACTATGATCTCAGCATTTCTGGAATCCTTGTTTTTCACATTCCTATATTTAGAGATGATTGGTGGTGGCCCAGACACCTGCACAGTGTGACCCAGCTTCCTATGTCCTCCGTCAACCGCTCTCTTCTATGTTCATTCCGGTATCCAAAGCTGCTGAATTGTGCCCCATATTTATTTTTGCACTAAAAAAATTCTTCTCCTTATTTTTCTTTTTTCTCCTATTTGAGATTCTCCTTGGGTGATGTCTGCCAGCATTTGGGGAAGGCAGATGCCTGTTTGTCTAGTGGCTCCTCAATCATCAAGGAAGCTTCCCAGGGGAGAATTTTGGATGAAGCTCCACATAAAGAGGTGATGATGTAGTTGTTGGCAGGGCTTCAAACTGCTGAGTCATTGCTGTGTCATCCTTTATAGGTTGCTGTCTCTATTACAAGGCAAATATGAGGGTGTGTGAATTTACATACACTTTATAAGATCAAAATCATGATACATTTGCCCATAGCTTTATGCAGGGTGGATCAAAGGAAAAAGTCCAGAAGCCCAGAGACTGAAAAGAAAAATGAGATTAAGATTTCATCATGACCCCAGATTTTAGCTGTATTTCAAAAGTGTTTGTTCTGTTGGCTTGTTTTAAAAACATGCTTAAGTGGGTTATTATATAATTTATTTCCAAGATTGAGGATTATAAGTGCTGATAAACTAGAGACATTATGAGAAAACAAATTTTTTTTTTTTTTGCATTTATCCTCAAATAAAAACATCACCAGGTAAATTTAAATGTTCGTGAGACCAATTGTATGCCTTTGACAAGGACTCTTTCTTGTCTTGTTTTTGGTTGAGACTCCAAGGTAATAAGTCTCAACTTCTCCCATATTTCAAAGTGAAACACTGGGCTTCCTCATCAGGACTTGCAAAGGAGGGAGGCGAAATCCCATGTTGTGGCCTTTAGCTGGCCACCTACCCCAGCCTATGAATGAGGTCATGGAATCTGAGAGAAGAACCAGGAACTTGGAGAGAATTAACTTGGGAAAAGCTGGGCTTTGCATTTCACGTTTTGCCCATGTTTTATATCCCTACTACCTTCTCACCTCCCAACATGAAAGGGATTTTTCTTTCTCAAGGCAAGAGAGAAGGCTTTAAGGAGCTCATTTGCAGAGTGTGAACTGCGAACTCTGTAGTTTATTACCTACAAAAAAGCCTGCATGGGTGAGAGGCTGGCTGGCCTGGCCAGTGGCAGCTAAGGACAGGGCTGTGTGTGGGAGGTCATGTATGCTCTCTGATGGCCAGTCAGAGGTTCTGGCCACCTGGAGCCCAGGTGAAGGCCACGTGTGACAGTACCAGCTTGGAGTTATTTTAGATCTTGCCCTGAGGACTTCAGGGAGAAGCAAGAAGTCATCACCAGAAAAGGTGGAGGTGAGGCACCAGATGGGGAGGTTGAAGGAGCAGTCCTCAACTTTCTGAGATGAGAAATTTACCCTCATCACAGCAACTGCAGGTGAGGGATCCCCAACTTGGAGATGTTGTCCAAAGAACCCACAAAGATCCCACAGAATCGGCTTTAAACACCAACTAGAACCAAAACTAAAGCTCACGGGTGTCAGTTAAGTGGTTTCTTCCCCGTCTCCTTACCTCTCCTCCCTTCTTTTGCTCCAGTTCAGGGGGAGGGAGCAGCTACAGTGGCGAGGGCAGGGGAATTGAGGGTAGAGGTCCTTTCTCCCTTCACCTTCAAACACACTCCAGAAACCTCAGTCCTACCTCACTGCAGCAACCCCAGGGCTGTCATTGCACAAAGTGGTTAGAAAAATGGTTTTTAGGAAAAAAGTGATTCCATCAAAATAATGAGAAAAGAAAAACAGTTAAAACAAGCAAGTAGAAACTGTATACATGAACAGAACTTTCTATTATATTGTTTTTAACTTTGCCTCACCAGAGTGTAAGGCAAGATTTTATGGGTGACAAGGAAGGCAGAAGCACGAAGGTGAGAGGACATCATGATGGGAAAAGTCTAACTGTGAATATTTTAGTATCAAAGTGTGAAAAATAACTTGGAAGCCTAAATACGGGATTATGATATTGAGAAAAGAAAGAACAAGTTCTTCTCGAGGGAACGAGCAGAAGCCTGGAGACAAATGAGACAGTGGGTAGGTGAGATAAACTTATTTCATGCTTCATCTTTAATTTTTCAGATTCAAACTTGAACTTTTAATAGAAAGATAAACATGCAATGAATTAAAACAAGGAAAAAAAGTGTTAGAGCTGGGGTGCAGGGTGATTGGGGTGGAGTTACCTATACATTTTTAGCTACTGTACAAACATTTCTTTTAAAGATTTATTTATCTCAGAGAGAGAGAGAGAGCATGAGCAGAGGGAGAGGGAGGGGAAGCAGACTCCCTGCTGAGCACAAGGCTCAATGCGGGGCTCTATCCCAGGGTCCTGAGATCATGACCTGAACCAAAACCAAGAGTCAGTCGGCCGCTTAATCAACCTGAGCCACCCAGGCGCCCCTGTACAAAATTTCTATAATAAAAAACTGAGCATCTATGATGTGAGCTCAGATAGTTTCTGATTATTATGAATAATCAAACCTCCTAGAATCTACACAATTTAGTGTGTAATAAAAATCGAACCTATAATTTCAATGGACATCTTTGCTATACTGTTCCTTGAACTCAGAAGGAATAATACTAACTAGTTAAATTTTATCTTGTCATTTTTCTGGGTATAAAATTTCCCTCTCAGGACCTATCTGGATCTCCCTCAGTTCACCGGATTACTCTGAGTCTGCCAATCACCTGTACGATGGGCTGGCAATGTTTTCTCTTAAGAGCCAGATATCATAGGCTTTAGGCTTAGTGAGCTATTGGTTCTGTCACAACTAGTCAACCTTGCCTTGAGCCATTAAGAGGCCACAGACACTATGCAAATAAATGAATGGGCGCTGCTGGGCACCAGTTACACTTTACTTATAGACACTGAAACTTGCATTTCATATAATTTCCATGTGTCATGAAATAGCATTCTTTTTTCCATTTTTTTCCCTTCCAACCATTGAAAAATGGAAAAGCCATTCTTAGCGTGCTGGTTGTACAAAAACAGGTAGTGGGTTAGATTTGGCCCACGGGCTGTACTTTGCTGAGCCCTGACTTGGAAACAGGAAGAGAAAAAATGAAAGTGATTTTTTATCATGGAACTGCTTTAAAGATTCTTTTCTGTCCTTGAAGGATCAAGAGGTAGAATTTTTGTTTTTAAGTTACTGTAATAGTAACAACAGTTAATACTTGCATAGCACTTTCTATGTGCCTGGTGCTTTTTGAGGTACTTTACCTCTATTTACTCAATTCTTAAGAGAAGGCAATGAGATAAATACTATTATTATCATGCCCATTTTACAGATAAGGAAACTGAGGCACAGTGTTTAAATAATTTGCTCAAATTCTCAGTGTTAGTAAAAATAGTAGGGCCAGCATGGGAACCCAAGCTGTCTCATTCCAGCATGGGTGCGTTTAACTCCAATTGACCCTTGAACAAGGTAGGGGTGAGGGGTGGCCCCCCACATCTGCTGACATTGTCAAAACTCTGTACATAACTTTTGACTCTTCAAAAACTTAACTACGAGAATCTACTCTTGACCAGAAGCCTTACTGATAACGTAAACAACTCACAATTTGTATGTTTAGGCATTATGTACTGTATTCTTACCATAAAGTAAGCTAGAGAAAAGAAAATGTTATTAAGAAAATTATAAGGAAGAGAAAAATACATTGACAGTCCTGAATATCATTTATTGAAAAAAAAAAATCCCCATGTAAGTGGACCTGCACAGTTCAAGCCTATGTTGCTCAGGGGTCAACTGTACTCTGTTAATTTTTTACTTATTTTAGTCACATACCTGGTGAAGCCTGTGACGTGTTTCTCTGCTTGAGTGTTCTCTGCAAGGTCTGGACAATTTAGTAGGGTGTTTTCATCTGGAACCTGTCTTTGAGGTGGTCTCTGAAGTCAGAGGGATAGAAAAATGCTGAGCAACCTTTCATTTCAAGTCAATACGTATTTTAAAAAATTTTTGCATAAAAAATTCTTACAGTTTTAGCAGATAAAACAATCATCACAGGGAGGCTTCCAAAATTCTTGAAAAATGAAAATGAAAAAAGCAAGCTTTCTTTGATCAACTAATTAACTGATACTGAAGAGAGGACAGGCTTCAAGGGTTTGTGTGTCTATTATTTGAATTAATAATAAAGTGTGCTCTTGACATGGGGTCCACTGGGGACTTGGTGGCAATGGTTGTCCTTGGGGAACCAAACAGGTCCCTGACCAGCAGAATGTTTTAATTTCAATCAAGTTGCAAGCTGCTGAAAATCAAAACAAGGACTATAGGCTATAAGGAGAAAACTGATCATCAAAGACCCCAAGTCTGTGAAAATTTTCTCAAATATATGGCCAATTATAATCAATTTCTGAAACAAGCTGTGTCTTAGGGGGGTGTGTGTGTGTGTGTGTTTCTGCTCACTTGTGTGTGTTGGAGAAGGGCCACCTTTTGTTTATGTGGGGAAAGACTAGATGTGCCCTGTAGAAGCCTCTTGGTGTCACTGAATTCTAGCTACATCCCTTTTGAGTTGATAACATTTGGTCATTTCCTTTCCCTCTCTAGTGTCCAATTACTTCTCTGAAAAATGGGGATGATAATATTACAAAACTCACAGGCTTGCTGGAAAGATTGAATGAGATAATGTATGTGCATTGTAAACTATGAGAACAATACATATATTAATCTCTTTTAATAAAGCCAGTGGGGAAAGACAAATTGAGCAGTACCTTTTGGTTTAAATACAAAGGAACTATATTGCTGCTTGCATCAGCAAATTCAGATAAAACATTTGCTATTTATTTATTTTTCAACAAGAGCTGGAAGGCGGCTAATGATACAACCACTTTCGCAGATGATTTTTCAGATCTGTGAAACTAGAGAGCTGGTGTTACCTCAGAAATGTCTTAGGGGATAGATTTTATTAAAATATTTGTTTTATATTCCTTTTGATGACAAGCATTTTTCCAGTTTTGCTCTAAACTTTTTATTTTTTAGAAGAAAACTCAACTACTCAAGTTAAAAATGTGCATGGTGGCCTCTTGGGAGAGATGGCATGCTATTTGCAAAAAATCTCAATACTTTAGGTAGTTCTTAACCTAGGGTTAGCATTCAAGAATAAATTGATGTTTGATCCTTCTGTCTGGTGTTCTTTAAAACTGTCATGTTTATTGCAGCATTATTTGCAATAGCCAAATTATGGAAGCGGCTCATGTACATCGATAGATGAATGGATAAAGAAGATGTGTGAGAGAGAGATATATATATATACAAATATTATTCATCCATCAAAAAGAATGAAATCTTGTCATTTGCAATGATGTGGATGGAGCTAAAGAGTATCATGCTAAGTGAAATAAGTCAGACAGAGAAGGACAAATACCATATGATTTGACTCATATGTGGAATTTAAGAAACAAAACATATGAACAAAGGGAAAAAATGAGATAAACCAAGAAATAGACTTAACTACAGAGAACAAACTCATGGTTAACAGAGGGGAGGTCAGAGGGGGGCTGGAGGAAATAGTGATGGGGATTAAGGAGGACACTTATCTTGAGCACTGTGAAATGTATAAAATTGTTGGATCACTGTATTATACACCTGAAATTAATATAACACTGCATGTTAATGACACTGGAATTAAAATAAAACTGAAAAACTGCCAATGTTGTTTTTTTCCACGGTTAATCTTTATTTTTACTAGCCCAATCTAGTATCATCCAAAATGAAATTATTGGCTTTCTTTAAAATTATCTTATATTTAATTGAATAAAATCTGCTTTCCTGTGGTTTCAGAATGGATAGGGTATACATAGGATTTGGGGTGTGCATTATTTAGAAGTGTAGCTCTTTGGGGGCAAGGATCATACTGAATGATTTCTGTCGCAAACACACACAGAGAAGAAAGAGAAATGCATCGCACATCCGTATGTTTTAGCTCAGACTGCCATAACAAAATACCATAGAATGGAGGGTTTATTTTTATTTATTTATTTATTTATTTATTATTTATTTATTTATTTATTTATTTATTTATTTTAGATTTTACTTATTTATTTGACAGAGAGAGACAGCGAGAGAGGAAACACAAGCAGGGGGAGTGGGAGAGGGAGAAGCAGGCTTCCAGCCGAGCAGGGAGCCCGATGCGGGGCTCGATCCCAGTACCCTGGGATCATGACCTGAGCCAAAGGCAGATGCTTAACAACTGAGCCACTCAGGCCCCCCGAATGGATGGTTTAAACAGCAGACATTTCTTTCTCATAGTTCTGGATGCTGTGAAGTCCAAGATCAAGGTGCGTGCTCATTTCTTTCCTGGTTAGGACTTGCTTGCTGGCTTGTATATAGCTGCTTTCTCTCTTATTGTGTCCTTGCATGAGAGAGAGACAGGGGGAGAGAGAGAGAGAGAGAGAGAGAAAGGGAGAGAGAGGGAGAGAGAGAGAGAATGAGCACTATTTTTTTTTTCTTATAAGAGCACTAATTCTGTCATGGGACTCTACCTTTGTGACCTTATTATTTCCTAAGGGTCCCAGCTCCTAATACCATCACATTGGAGGGTTAGGGCTTCAACATACGAATTTTAGGGGGGCACAAATCAGTCCATAGGACTATAGAGGCAGCTTCTTTGCAGCAGATCCTCAAATGGAGTTGTTCCTGTTTGCTTTGGAGACAGAACAAAAACAATTATTCTAAAGCTAGTTGAACAGTCACCACAAATTGAACTGATGTGGAGAAACCTCATAAAATTTCATCTACAACTTTTGAGCACAAGCTAAGGTCCTAGGACTCCCCTGGCACAAGGATGATTTGGGTAAAAGCAATAGCTCGTGAATCCCGGTAAAATCTCATTTTAATGAATTCAAGGGAGTTGCAAGTAGCTTTGTTACATTCCAATTATATTTAAATGGAACCCATTAAACAGAGCACAGAGGTGGTGTTATTTACTTGATTTAGTTTATCTGAATAAAGCAGACATTTCATTTCTAGGTCCTGGTTTTGCTATCTCTTTCTTTTTCTAAATAATACTTTTTAAAAAAATCTCCCTTCCTCTGTACCATTCCCGCCTTGGAGATATTCTATCCCTGACCCCCTAGTTCTGGCAATTTCCTTACTCTCATTCCTCCCCAACCTTCTTTCCTCCTCTGAGACCCTAATATAACAATACTGTAACACTATAAAGCACTAATTCTGAACCATAGCTGTGTTTTCATTAAACAGATCAACTGCTATGTGGACAGGGACTTGTGAACACATCTGTTCTACAGGATTTTTCATTTAATATGATTTTCTGAAACCACATCAGCAAAGTACTATTATAATAAGCCATCCCCAAAGAGATGGATATAGTTTTGCTAAACAGAACTCTAAATTAAAATGCTATATAATCATGGGATTCTGCTCATATTTACTTGCTGCCCTCCTTATATGAAGGTAAACTCTGAGCTAGTGTTATTTAGATACAGATTCCATGTTTTGCTCTCATCCAGTTATGGGGCTGGGTCTCTGTGGAGTTGCTTGTTTTCTCTTGCAGGGCCCCTCTAGATCATTTGGCACACAATGGCAAGGCTGTTGGGCTTGGGTACAGATGATTATTTGTGGAAGAACAAGCTTATTTATGCCAAATTAACTATTAACCTGTCCTGTACAAATTGTACCTGTTTTAACCCCATTTAATAAAGTTATGATTGAGTTTATAAGAACTAGAGCCAAAAACATAAATAATACTGCTTCAGTAGTTTTCCATTGGTTGGCTTGACTAATAACATTACTTCTTGAGTAATACCCCTATTCCTTTCCCCAGGTCTTGTAAAGTGCATCTTAGATCAAAGACACAAGAAAACTGTCTCTCTGGCCCTGAATTTCAGATGAGTGAAACCCCAAAGATACTGTGGTATTTTATATTTGCCTGTAACAAAGGTTTCCCACAAGAAGAAATTTGACTCTAGGTGGGCAGTCCCTGAAGTCTTTAGGATGGATTTTAGCCATGTCAGTTTAGATCCATGGTTCTTTATTGGGAGCAACTTTGTTCCATTCCTCCTCTGCAAGGAACATTTGGCAATGTCTGGAGACATTTTTGGTTTCTGGACTTTGGGGGTGGTGGTGTATCTGGTGAGCAGAGGCTAGGGATACTGATAAACACCCTGTAATGCACAAGACAGTCTCCCACCATAAAGAATGATATGACCCCAAATGCCCATAGTGCTGAGTTGGAGAAATCCTTGTTTTGAGAAGGAGCATGTTTGAACCTTAGCAGTCAAAAGGCTGAATAGCTCTGACAGTTCATACAATGGACTATAAAGTAACGACTAAAGAGTGACTTAGATCCATATGTCTTAATTTGTAGAGCTGTGCATGATGTATGAAGTGAATAAAAAGCAAGTTACCAAGTGACAATAATAATTATTGTAGCCAATCTTTATTGAGATGTTTGTTACTCTTGGTCAGACATTGTGCTAAATGCTTTAATAACATCATCCCATTTAATTCTTCCAACAATATGGGAGAAGCATTATTAGTAATCCTGCCTTATAAATGAGGTCACTGAGGCATGGAGATGTTTGAGAAGTTACCTAAAATCACACAGATGGTAAGGCCTCCAGAGTTCATGTACCTTATCACCTCATCCATATGCATGGAGTCAATTAGATGGTACCAAAGATTTTCTAAAAAGCAATAGTCTCTCCCCTACCTCTCTCTAAGCAGGGGTTCCATTCCTCAGAGAAAGTCCTTTAATAATTTTTGTTTTACTTCTGTTTCTTAAGTCCAAAACTCAAAATAGTTACTTGATTAAAAAAATTTGGTGCACTTTATTGATTTATTTACCCCTACGATGAGAAAGGTTTAGCTCACTCAGACCATGTGAGCCCCTCCTTCTCCTCCATGTGAGCCCCTCCTTCCCCTCCTCTCAGTGTTTGTGCATATTATTTACTGCTATTGGTTATCGATGTAACCTTAAATTACAGTGCGGTACTTCATTTTTGCATTCCATAAATCTTATTCCAACTCTCCTCTCTGTATATTCTGCATTTTAACACTCCAGGCTTTTCCCCAACTTGTTCTCTGGTCTGCTCACATCATTGCCAGGATCTTTAAGTCTTATGTGGTTCTGCAAACATCATGTTCTACAGGTGTCTGGAAATTGATGTGGAAAAGTAAAAACCACTAGCTGGAGTTTACATAGTTGGGGAAGGAGTTATTCTTGACCCCTGCTGAGGCTACATTACATTTCCCTCTGTGCTCAATTTCTCAAACCTGTGAGGAAAGGGGTGAGTAGGGTTTGGGTGCCAACAGGGGCTGTTCTGAGTAAAGACCATTCGAGAATCCCCAGTTTTCAGCCGTTTCTTACTCCTGTTCACTCTGCACTCATATGTGCAGCCCCCTGGATTCCAAAAAGCCGATCTTCTCCAAATGTGTGTGTGGTTTCTTCATGTGCTTAGTGCTTTCAAAAACTTTGTTGGAATATGTTTTTTACTTTCTTTCACTAGCATTTTATTTCCTCACATTTAAATTATTTTAATGGATAACAAAGTGTGTAGAAGACAGCCTAGATTATAGCCTCCCAGAGGGGAGTTCAGATGTCTTTTTTCCCTTTGATTTGTGAGCCCAGCATGGTCCCTTCTATTATTTTGGAGAGAATTCCTCAGGGTCCTTTGAACTTTGAAGAAGTCTCTATGGAGACTTGATAACCACACTTCTAAGATTGCTGCTCTTGGCAACCATTAGATTAAAAGCTGGAGTGTTCCCTTAAGATAGCAGCATGGTGCTTCAGAGGATTCCCAGGTGAAGGGGATTTGGCACTGTACAGGAAGTCTATGCATGAAAGCTTTGGCATCTGCTGTGCCTCAGTTCTGACCTTGGACCAGTCTCCATGGAAGCCATGTCGTGCCCTGTAAAGTGGGAGGAAATTACCCCAGGAGGAGACCCCTGGGGTTAGCTTTTCACAAGCTTCCCTCTCAAAAACAGACAAGGGGTCCAAAAGATTTCTGTAGGGCTCTGGGAAAGGAGGCTTGAGAGCCCACCTATTCTAAAGTGGATGATTGTAGGTGTGGGAGGAGACTGAAACTGATTGGGGAGATGTTTCTTTTCTTTTTTTTTTTTTAAGATTTTATTTATTTATTTGAGAGAGAGAGAGAATGAGAGAGAGCAAGCACATGAGAGGGGGGAGGGTCAGAGGGAGAAGCAGACTCCCTGCCGAGCGGGGAGCCTGATGTGGCACTTGATCCAGGGACTCCAGGATCATGACCTGAGCCGAAGGCAGTCGCTTAACCAACTGAGCCACCCAGGCGCCCATGGGGAGATGTTTCTGTTCCTGCTCTTTCACCCCCTTGTACAGAATCCCCTGTAATGATTCATAGACATTCTATCACAATTCTCCTGACATCAGCAGACCTTGAATAAGTGCATTTTAATTTTTTAAAAAATATATATCTATTTGAGAGAGAGAGAGAGAAAGACAGAGCATGCAGGAGGAGAGGGGCTGAGGAAGAGGGAGTCCCAAGCAGACTCCACACTGAGTGCGGAGCCTGACGTGGGGCTCGATCTCATGACCCTGAGATCATGACCTGGGCTGAAATCAAGAGTCTGATGCTTAACCTACTGCACCACCCAGGTGCCCCAAATGCATTTAATTTCTATTCAGAAAGATTTTTCAAAAAGTTTCCTGATATATGGGAACTTTTTCCTCCCTATGGGGGGAATCTGACGATTCTCTCTAAAAGGAACTTTAGGATGAAGTAGTGGCTTACCTACTAGTTTATTTATGTAGACAACACATAGTAAAATGTCACAAACACAAAAAAAGAGACTTGAGAAGAGAACACATACGATGCCCTGTGACCATGCACAGCTCTGGTCTCCTCTGAAGGGAGTCTCTCAGCCCTGGGAGCAGCAGAGGAGGAACTCTTGTTGAGTTCGTTGAAGAGAGCCAGCTACCATCTTGGAGGAGCTGGGAACCATCCAACAAGACTGACAGTTATGCAAGGACCAGGTCATCTGTGGAACTTTCCAGAGCGACATCCATGCACCAACATATCTCCTCTCACTTTCCCTTTACATTTTCTCTCTTTTGAATTTGTAATCTTTCAGAGGTGTTTGGGACACACTCTACAGTCGTCAAAATTCCTCTAGTGAAAGGACCAGGGAAAAAAAGGAAAAACTCTTCCACCTTATAATTTTAAATTTTAGCATCATGTAAATAAAAGACCTCTGACTTTGAAAAGCCATTTCTCCCATATTTGAGGTTAAAAGTCCTTTTCTTAGGCTCCTGGAAAAGGAATTTTGATGGCGGCTCAGAGTAGGTAGTTACCCTACCTAATCTGAGTGAACACGCCAAGGAGAATTTATAAACTTTCAGATTGACTCCTCCTGATTCTGCTTCTGGGTAAGACCACCCTGGCATGTCCCAGGGCAACAATTTTTTGACCTGGCTGCCTATCAGAATGACTTGTGACATTAACAGAATTCTCAGGTTGAGAATGCACCTGAGACCCAGACCTACCGAATCCGAATCTCCAGCTTACGGGGCCCAGGAATCTGCACAATTTACAAAATCCCCAAATGATTCTGAAGTGGAGGTGTTTGTAGGTCACTGTCTTAATATATATTAATCCCAGCTAGCAATCTTTTATAAGCTTTCCAAGATCAGGATACTATTTGATGAACTTTTGAATTTTATTTACTCTAAGCATCAGGACTGACTACATAATTTGCAGGGCCTGGTACAAAATGAACATATGGGGCCTCTTGTTTAAAAAGTTATTAAGAATTTCAAGATGGGGATAGCAGAGCATTAAACCAAGCATGGGGCTTGGGGCAACTCTACAGGTGGCAAGCCTATGAAACCAGCGTTGCTAAGCGTCTATTAGCTGGCAATGATTATAGGAGACATGAAGGCTGGGATTAACAACACTTCCAAAATTCAATTAGCAGCGAATCTGGAAGGTGAAGACTATTTATCCATGGGCCATTTCACAGAAGGTAGCTCCGTGTATGAGTGAGAAAAGAATTTGGCCAAATCAGGCTAGCAGGTAGAGCTGGGTAGGTCTGTTGTGTGTAGCTCTAGAGGACGTCAATCTGTGTGATGTGATCCCCTTGTGTATGCAGGGCTCAGCCTGCATAGCCACATATGAAAACCCTAAGTAAAGATAAATACTGACCGGGGTGCCTGGGTGGCTCAGTCGTTAAGCGTCTGCCTTCGGCTCAGGTCATGATCCCAGGGTCCTGGGATCGAGCCCCGCATCGGGCTCCCTGCTCAGCGGGAAGCCTGCTTCTCCCTCTCCCACTCCCCCTGCTTGTGTTCCCTCTCTCGCGGTCTCTCTGTCAGATAAATAAATAAAATCTTTAAAAAAAAAAAAAAAGATAAATACTGACCAGTAAGGGACATGGCTGGGAAGAAAAATGCATGCGCATCTCTGGTCAAGGTTTAGCTTGATTGATTATTTAAATTATTTAAATTTAAAGTCCCTATTTCTTTACCTCTGTGAGAGAGAATTAACCAAGACTTCACTGAAAATGACGACATCCCCTTCAGACTTGTTCTTTTAAAGTCTGACCAAATGTCTAACAGGAGCCTGGAAACTATGCGGAGAAAGATGGAGCTAGAGACAAGACCTACAGTTTCTTTAGGAACGTTTTGAAATCTAAAGAAGGTCCAGCACTGCGCTCGAGGTGTTTTGGAAAGGGCTTCTGCACTAGTAATACCAATTACCATTCACATGAAACACTCAGGATGTTCTTCTCTTATACCATCTTATTTAATTATATCAATATTCAGATTTGCCATTATCTCCTTCTGATAGATGAACTAATGAAGGTTCAGAGAGGTAAGAGGTTAAGCAACATCTGGAGGGGCTCTGAAGCAAGCAGGTGGGAGATCTGGGGTAGGACCTGAGACCCCTCCCAATACCAGAACCACTCCCTTCCCTTTTATTTTTTAATTTTTTAATAAAATATTTTATTTATTTATTTGACAGAGAGAGACAGCGAGAGAGGGAACACAAGCAGGGGGAGTGGGAGAGGGAGAAGCTGGCTTTTCGCGGAGCCGATCATGACCAGAGCAAACGCTTAAACTGAGCCACCCAGGCGCCCCCCCACTCCCTTCCCTTTTAAGGATTCTAGATTTCTTTTCAGCAAGGGCAGTTGTCTCATCCACCTTAAAATAGCAGATCAATCATAAGGAACTGGATAGGACCTCGGGAAAAATCTCTTGCCATAGAAAGAGATTATTTAGATCTTATCCAGGATGGTGGATTTTAATTCTTGCCGACTTAATTTATACTAATTTAGAAGCCCCCTGGCATAATCCTCTGGGACTATATACAATTGTACTTTACTTTATGTCTTAGTGCAGGCTGTTATAACAAAATACCATAGGTCTTGTGGCTTAAACAACAGACATTTATTTCTCACATTTCTAGGGGCTGGAAGTTCAAGATCGAGGTGCCAGCAGATGTTTTGTCAGGTGAGAACTATTTCCCTGTTTTGCAGACCTTCTCAGTGTGTGCTCACAGGTCCTTTCCTCAGTGCACACACATGAACAGAAATAGCTCTCGCTGTGAATTGTGCAAGACTGTTGAATCTCAGATCTGTACCTCTGAAACAAATAATGCAATATATGTTAAGAAAAAAAAGAAGAAGAAGAAGAAGAAGGTAGCAGGAGGGGAAGAATGAAGGGGGGGAAATCGGAGGGGTAGACGAACCATGAGAGACGATGGACTCTGAAAAACAAACTGAGGGTTCTAGAGGGGAGGGGGGTGGGAGGATGGGTTAGCCTGGTGATGGGTATTGAGGAGGGCACGTTCTGCATGGAGCACTGGGTGTTATGCACAAACAATGAATCATGGAACACTACATCTAAAACTAATGATGTAATGTATGGGGATTAACATAAGAATAAAAAAATTAAAAAAAAAAAGAAAAGAAATAGCTTTCTCTCTTCCTCTGCGTCTAAGGGCACTAATCTCATCATGACAGCCTCACCCTCATGACCTCACCTAAATCTAATTATCTCCCCAAAGCCCCATCTTTGTCAAATACTATCACCTTGAGGGGTAAGGTTTCAACACATGAATTGTGGGGGGATGCAAACATTCAGCCCATAGCACTTGGTTTATATACACACACAATTTCTCTGATTCCAAAATTGCCTTATCTACATTCATTTTTGCTTACATTACTGAGGGCCAACATTGTGATAGATTTTTTTCTTTTTAAAAAATTTTTTTAAATTTAAATTTTAGTTAACATATAGTGCAATATTGCTTTCAGGAGTAGAATTCAATGATTCATCACTTACATACAAAACCTTGGGCTCATCACAAGTGCCCTCCTTAATGCCCATCCCCCATCCAGCCCATCCCCCACCCACCTTCTTCCATCAACCCTCAGTTTGTTCTCTATCCTTAAGAGTCTCTTATGGTTTGTTTCCCTCTCTCCTTTTCTCTACCCTCCCATATGTTCATCTGTTTTGTTTCTTAAATTCCACATATGAGTGAAATCATGTGGTATTTGTCTTTCTCTGACTGACTTATTTTGCTTAGCAGAATACACTCTAGCTCCATCCATGTCATTCCAAATGGCAAGATTTCATTCTTTTTGATGACTGAGTAATCTATATATATGTACCACATTTTCTTTATCCATTCATCAGCCGATGGCCCTTTGGGTTCTCTCTATAGTTTGACTATTGTTGATAATGCTTCTATAAGCATGGGGGTGCATGTATCCCTTGGAATCTGTATTTTTGTATCCTTTGGGTAAATACCTAGTAGTAAAGTTTCTGGGTCATAGGGTAGTTCTATTTTTAACTTTTTGAGGAACCTCCAAATTGTTCTCTAGGGCAGCTGCACCAGTTTACGTTCCCACCAACAGTGCAAGAGGTTCCCCATTCTCTGCATTCTCACCAACACCTGTTGTTTCTTGTGTTGTAAATTTTATTTTATTTTATTTTATTTTTTTAAAGATTTTATTTATTTGACAGAGAGAGACACAGCGAGAGAGGGAACACAAGCAGGGGGAGTGGGAGAGGGAAAAGCAGGCTTCCCGCTGAGCAGGGAGCCCGATGTGGGGCTCGATCCCAGGACCCCAGGATCATGACCTGAGCCGAAGGCAGACGCTTAACGACTGAGCCACCCAGGCGCCCCTCTTGTGTTGTAAATTTTAGTCATTCTGACAGGTGTGAGGTGATATCTCATCATGGTTTTGATTTCTATTTCCCTGATGATGAGTGATATTGAGCAGATAGATGTTTTTCTTAAGTACTTCATGCACATAATTCATTTACTCCCCATGACAAGCTGTGAAGCAGTTACCATTATTATCCCCACTTCAGGGATGAGGAAATGGAGGCACACAGATTAAGTGACTTGCCCAAAGTCATACCGCTAGCAAGGGTTTGAAACCAGGATTGGTACTCAGGCAGCTTTTAAACGCATATATATATTAACACTACTTCAGAATCATTGTCAATAAAGACAATCTTTTAGCAAATCAATTTTCAGTTTTAAGGAGCAGAGAGTAGTGATTCTCAACATTGGCTGCCCATTAGAATCCTCTCAAAGGCTATTAAAAAATACCTAGCTAGTGCCTCACCTGAGACTAAATCAGAATCTCTAGTGTCTTAACCTTCATTTTTAAAAATATGAAATTTAAATAATTAGAATAACTGCTGCTTTATTGGATGCATGCACACCTGCCATTTAATGTCCCATTTCATTCCCTTTAAGTTTACCTGGGCTGGTCACACAATCACACAGTGGAAGAATATAGAATCATCTGGAGGTAAATGTACTTTGTTTCCTGGATCCCTGTAAATTAGTACATATCTAACCTGAATATACAGATTGCCTGGGGATCTCATTAAGATTCATATTCTGATTAAGGAGATCTGCAATGGGGCCTGGGATCCTGCATTTCCTAGATGAATCTGATGCTGTTGGAATCCATAGCAAACTTGTAACCAGTTTTTGCTTTTCTACTTCTAGTCTTGCTTCCTCTGATTCATCAGCCCTCTTTCCACCTTTGTTTGGCTTCACACTTGAACTCCTCTAGCTGTTCTATTTTATTGATGAGCCTGTTTACACTCGATACCCCTGCAATATTTTCATAGCACATAAATTCTAATATTACCCTCTGGTTCTAACACCTCACCAGGCATATTATTAACCTAACCTCATGGTAACATGAGCAACATCTTGGACACTATTTAGCTCCCTAGGCCTGCTTTCCATCAGTCCTCCCCAATAGGGAAGAATGGCCCAGCCAGAGCAAATAGGGATACAGACATATTTCTTCATGCTGGTGATCAGATTTTCATATCTTGATCTACATCAATGTTACTGACCCTGGCTGCACATTTGAAATCACCTGTAGAGCTTTAAAAATGCTTGAAGTACACACTTCCAGACATTATGAAACAATTGGTCTGAGGTGGGGGCCTTGGTAGTAGTAGTTGTAAAAGCTGCCCAGGCAACTCTATTGTACACTCAGGGTTGAGAATCACTGATCTGTGCAAAGGCTTAAGAAGCTACTGAATGTTTGGGCTTATTGAGAATGTATCAGTCAGCTACTGCTGTGTAACAGACAACCACAAAAATCCCACAACAATAAGCATTGTCTGCTCATGCATCTCTGAGGGTGACTGGGCAGCCCTCGTGATCCCAACATAGTTGATTGGGCTTGGCTTCAGGCCATGGGTTTAGGTTGTCTTGGGTTCATGTGACTCTCATTCTTTGGTGACCTGCAGGCTATCCAGGGCATACTCTCTTCATGGCAATGATAGCATTGCAAGGAAAGTGAGTAGAAAGATGTGATGTCTCCTAAAGCTCATGCTCTGTACTGCCACACTTTCACTTCTGCCCGTGTTCCACTGGCCAAAGTAAGTCATATGACCTAGCCCAAAACCAGTGGGCTCTGTAATCTAATAGGATCTTTAAAAAAAAAAAAAAGATTTATTTATTTGAGAGAGAAAGAGAGTGAGCACACACAAGTTGAGGGGAGGGGCAGAGGGAGAGAGAAAATCCCAGGCAGACTCCCTGCTGAGTGTGGAGCCCAACATGGGGCTCAATCCCAGGACCCTGAGATCATGGCCTGAGCCAAAGTCAAGAGTTGGAAGCACAACCAACCGAGCCCCCCCAGGGAGCCTCTAATAGTAATTTTAAACTATTTTCCTAGATAGTTTAGGTGTGGTAGGTTTGTATGGCCATGGTTCTCACTTGAGGTATTTTGAGCAGAGTTACAACTGAGTTATTGTCTCATGCTGCAATTCCCTCCCAGGCTTAACAAGACTCCAGGAAGGTAATTATTGTTTCCTCCATCTAGTGAAACTTGTAATTTAAAAATAATCTCCCAAATCACCATCTTTCTACAGCCATGTATTCACCCTCCTTTTATTTTTTTTAAATATTTATGTTAACTCTCCATTGGCCTTGTGCAAAACCATATTGGATCCTGAAGGAAAAGGAAAAAAAATTAGCATCACTAATTCTGTGTTTATTAAGCTTATGATATTTTATCATGAACTTATTTTTACCACTTTTTATTTTTTTAAGTCCTGCATTAAAAATGTTATTTATTTTATTCCTGAGTTTTTGGCTTCCCCTTAGTTTTGGCCCTGCTTTTCAGAAATGTATGTCTGGGTGAATTGTGGCTTCCAGGGATCTGGCCCTGCTCCCTCTCGAGAGGATACTGCTGAGTTTCCTAAGAGATTTCTTTCTACCCCAGCTTTTTACAAAAGCTGCTTCTCTAGAACAAAACCGTGAAGTCTTTTCATTTGACAAATAAATACATTCATGTGCTATGGCCTCCCTTTCTGTGTTAAGATTAGACAGGACACCCTCCCTCATTCACTGCAAGGCTGACCTCCAGAAGTTCTGGAGTCTGAACTCAGGAATCTGGAAAACTCAGCAGTTAGCTGAAAGACTTCTTCATATGTCCCTCCACAGGGCACCAGGCCATATGGTAGGTACAAATTAAACACAGTAGTAACCTGGATAGCTAATTATTCCCTGAGGCAAATATGTAGATCAAGCAAGCTGATAACTCTGGGTTATATACTTAAACCCTTTGCTATTAATTTTATGAAATATGTATAGAGAAAAGCTTCATCATTTTAATAACTCTCAGAAAGGTGACTCTCAGATAAATAAAGTCCTGTGGTATAATGACACAACATGGATTTTGGAGTCAGAAAGAGAAGAGTTTGTGTCTTGCACCAATCAGGTATCAGATGTGTGACCCTGAGAAAAGTTCTTAACCTCTCTGAATCTCAGTTTAGGGAAGATAATGCTCTTTCCTTTTGAGGTGGAGGTATATAGGTAAATAGCTCATGGCATATAACAGAGCTTAAGAAATGATAGTTATGGAGAAACTGAGTTTTTGACCTAGAAAAAATATTCTTGATTTAAGCATCAAAGCTGCTTAAAAGTGTAACATTTTAGATAAAAGTCCTTAAAAACTTATTACACATTCACTTTCCTCCTTACCTAGAATAGACTGAGTTTCCTTTATCTCCATGCTCCAAGGCTGTTAATAAGCACAGCTGTTCTTGAGCTCTGATGAAATGCCCCAGGACCTATTGATTCATGAAGGCCAATTTGTCCTTGTGAACGTCGCTTACGATGTCAGTGTGTTTATCTGCTTTTTCTCCTCTTTGGTCTTCTCCCTTGCTGTCACAAGTCTGCTGTCACTTGTCCTTGCTACCCCGTTTGCCTCTTTTTACTTGCGAGTCCTAACTTGTGGTAGGTTTGTATGGCTCACTAAATACAATTGTGGGCACATAAAGAGCATTACTAGGCCATGAGTAAGGACCAAGGGAATCCCTATGGGTAGTGCATGCATTTTCTGGCATCTGTTTTGCAAGGAGTTTGCTTCTTGTCTGGGTCCTAAATAGATGAAGCTGTTGGGCATCTGGATTTGGGAGGGGAGAAGTGGAATTATAACATTTCATGTTGTTTTGAATGGACGGAAGGGTCCCAGTGAGGTGGATGGCTGCTTCGTGAGAGCCAGGACCCTGCTTTGTGTGACCTGCCATCCTTCACGCCACCCAGCATATTCTGTATTCATGTTAGTTGCTAAATAAATAGTTGCTGCCTTAAAGTCGTTTTAATATACTTGTCTAGAAAAAAGTAAGTGCCCTCAGATCATATTAACAAAGGGTTACAAAAAGCATAAATGTTTGAAAGGGACTTACTTCTTCTTTTGAAAAATTTAACAATGATTTAAGAGAGACCTTGTTTGGGAAATGGTGTTTATGGGTACAGAGATGCCACCTCTTAACTATGGTGTTCACTTTGTCACTAACTGTACTGATTGATATGGAACTGCCCCAGGCAAAATAAATTTTCAACTAGAACAACATGGAGGTCAAATATCCTGGCCTTAAATTACTTCCTATATGTATCCTTAGAGGTGGGTGAAAGTGAGCTATTGAGCTGTCTTGGAATTCAGATGACATTCTGTGCCTAAGTATGCATCTAGAGAAACTCATACTCTTAGAAGAGATACATGTCTATGAATGTTCCCAAATGGAGATTACATAAATGTCCATCAATGGTGAAATGGATAAATCATGGTACATTTATCCAATGGCATGCCATGTAGTTATGAATATTACATACAACATGATTGACTTGCAAAATTGAATATTGGAAATTCACAGGAGAGCATTCACCATGCTTGCTTTTATGTAAAGCTAATGGACAGGCAAATAGAGCTGTATTTTACTGCAGGTGTACTCACTGGTGGTGAAGCTGTATTGAGAAGCCAGGGATTGCATCCGTCAGTGTACCCTTTTTTCTCCTGCAGCCACCAACAATCTCAAAACTTCTGTGGCTTGAAATAAGTTTTATCTCTCTGCTCTCAACATTGTTAGTGTCTTCATTTTAGGATCCACGCTGATGGAGCAGCCACCATATAGACCATTGCCTGAGGCAGACAGAAAAAGAGAAGGTGGTGAAGCATACACTGACTTTCAAAGCTTCTACTCAGGCACTTCCGACCACATTTCACTTGCCAAAAAAGTGACATGGCCAAACCAAACTTCTCATGCGTGGGCAGGTGCAGTCCCACAAAGTGGCCAGAAGGAGAGAGCCAGAATAATTGTGAGCAGATCTGATGACTACCAAAGGGATGATTTACCTAAAAATCAACATACTTTTGAGAGGCTAGAAGGTAAACACAATTTGGGAAGGACATCTGAGGCCTTCTGATATAACCTGATGCTCTCTTTCTTGATCTGGTTGGTGAGTTTATAAAAATGAGGATTCTTTAAACTGTACATATATATTTTCTCATATTCCTTGTTTCTATGCCATATTTCATAATACAAGATAAAATAAACTATAAAAGAAGAACCATTTAAGATATATAGATAATATATGTGGTAATATAGAAAGTATTTGGAAGGATTTAAGAGATATTGTCAACTCAGAGAGAGGGAGGCGGTATTGGGAGATGAAATGGAAAATTTTGCATTTCATATCATACTCTTCTGTTTACATTTCTTTCTTATGGTGTATGTGGTTTGCTTATATAATGAAAGACTGATTTTTAAAAAAGAATGAAAAAATCAAGACATCGGATAAAAATATGTTCTTGGTCTCTGTGTGAGACATGTGTGTTTACTTCCCAACTCCAGGTGATGACCAGTGCTGGAAGAAGAGGGGTGAAGGTGCTGAAAATGTTTCTCAAAACAAAGAGGAAGGAGTGGACAGTCCTCACAGTGGATGGGAAGATGCACGTCAGCTACAACAGCAGGAAGAGGCATGGATGTGATTTGATACAAAGCCACCCCAGACAGTGGACCTCCGAAGATCCATCCCTGGGGGTCACTGTCCAACAGTCCAGAGACTCGAAAGGCCCCAGGAAGCTGAAGCTGAAGGCCTTGGTCAACTGTGAGGATGGGCGTCTGAAAGGACAGTCTCCTCCTGGCTCTGGTAGAACTGAACTGCATTGACTGGAAATTTCCCTACAGCTGGAGGAGCAGTGGATATATTATACTTGTAATTAGAAGTTAATTTGCATAAAAAATAGCATTGAGTCTGTCTTTGTTCTTGGTTGTTGTGTAAATCTGTCAGGAGGAAAATTAAAAACAAAACCTTCATTTAGACGTTGAAATTCAAGCCCAAGTTGTGGAGAGCGTGACATCTGAGTTATTCTTTAAGGTCTGCATAGGGTTTATTTTAGAGAAATGGGGCGGGTAGAGTGTGCTAGTCAAGAAAATGTGGTGACATGTATGTGAGTTGTATGACAGGGACAGGGGCTCCACTGTGGCTGCCCTCAGGGGGCCTGAGGAAGAGTAGAGAAAGAAGGAGGGCTTGGGTCCCTGTATTAGTTTCCTGTGGCTTATGTAACCAACTGCCACAAACTGACAGAAGCCTACTTTCTCATGGTCCTAGAGGTCAGATGTGCAATCCTAGTTTAATCAGGCTAAGATTCAAGGTGTCTGCTGGGCCATGCTCCCTCGGGAGGCACTAGGAGAGAATCTGTTTCTTGTCTCTTCCAGCTTTTGGTGGCTGCCAAAATTCCTGTATCAAAGGTGATTCCTGCTTGTGCCTTTCCAAACTCTGCCTGTTTTCACATGGCCTCTTCTCTCCATGCCCAGTCTCCCTCTGCCTCCCTCTTAGAATGACACCTGTGATGGCATCTAGAGCCCAACTGGATCATCTCTCCATGTCCAGATCCTCAGTTTAATCACATCTGCAAAGATCCTTTTTCCTTATAATGTGACATTTATAGGTTCCAGGGATTAGGACCTGGTGCTTTGGGGACCATTATTCAGCCTAGTAGAATCCAGATCATGGAAGTGAGCCCTTGAGTTTTCCGTGCCTAGAAAATGAGGATTTGGACAGTGCAAGGATTTAGGAACATTATTATAATGTCATCTGGTAAACAAATTCTTCTGCATCTACCTTGGACAGGTACTTTTTATTGGCTTATTGTGCCTGCCTTGTGTCTTTGGGCAACAACAGGTATGTATGTGGCCCTTGGACCCTGTAACTCCTTCAAGTCACTCTATGCTTGGGAAAGAGTTTTTATTTTATAGCTCCTGGTACTATTATTATTTCTTTAGAAAACAGGGTGAGGGACATTCGTTTTAGACTCATTTGGGAGCCAGCTGGTGTGAACATTTAAATGAAAGGGTACAAATCTTTTCGGAGTTCAGTTTCCTTGTAAGTGAACATAAAACATATTTATTTGGAATTATAATTGCATTCGTCGGCAGAACCACAAGAGCTGGTATGGGACGCTGGGGAGATCCTGGTATACATATTCCATTTATTTCTGTCCCAGTTGGGATCAGTAGTACAGATCACAAATAAGAAAAAAAAAAAAAAAAGCAATTTTGCTAAATGTGTTAGTATGGAAAGATAGTTAAGTGTTGAAAAAAAGAATAGAACAATTGTAAGTAGGAACAAGTGATATATTTCTCATTGTGATCAATTTTTGATTCAGTAAAAAGTTGCTGCCTCTTCCACTATTGTTTCTGATGCCTCAATCTTCATCCCTTCTGGAAATAATTTTGTTCATCTCTCAGTTGAAAGTCTTCTTTCAACTCCTAAAATACTATTGTTGGCAGTATTTTGTGTGTGTGTGTGTAGGGGGGGGAGAAGATTAATAAGACAGAAATGAAATTGGTTCTTGTTTTCAGTGTTTCCTTGGTTACACTGGTTAAAAGTGCATTCCTTTTGTATTTTCAGGGCTTTCAAAGTGCACACCAAAGACTCCAGATGAGACATTGCCAGTTAATACCACAGACGTTGCTCTCATGCAGCCCATGAGTGAGCAAAGATAAGACCCCGTGGGATGTCATGTGGATAAAAGGCCAATGGAGTGGAATGCGCAGCTCTTGTAAAAATTACCAAGTCCTAGAAGATGTTGCAAAAATATAAAATTAAAAAATGCTTCAATATCATGGGAAAATAATTTTATAAATCAGCAACGGGAAAGAATACATTTTATCATGTTACCCAGTTTACAAGTTTCTTTCATATATGTATGTGTAGTAATCTGAATATATACATTCATCTGAGTCTTCAAACAGTTTGGTGAGACAAGGTAGAACCCAGTGTGCTTTTCACTACATTACACTACTGTGATGGTTGACAAAACCTGTCTCAAAGGCTTAGCACGGTGTGACACACACAGACACACACACACACCCCTACCTTTGCATTTGTGGTTTAAATGCTTCTTTTAAAATAAACAATTTGTTTATTTATTTATTGGACAGAGAGAAAGAGAGAGAGCACAAGCAGGGGAAGCAGCAGAGGGAGAGGGAGAAGCAGACTCCCAGCTGAGCAGGGAGCCTGATGTGGGACTCGATCCCAGGACTCTGGGATCATGACCTGAGCTGAAGGCAGATGCCCAACCAACTGAGCCACCCAGGTGCCCCCTTTGTCTTTTTTTAAAAAATTTTTTTTAATTTTAATTTTTTTTAAAGATTTTGTTTATTTGACAGAGAGAGAGATAGCGAGAACAGGAACACAAGCAGGGGGAGTGGGAGAGGGAGAAGCAGGCTTCCCGCCGAGCAGAGAGCCTGATGCGGGACTCGATCCCAGGACTCTGGATCATGACCTGAGCTGAAGGCAGACACATAACCAACTGAGCCACCCAGGTGACGCTGTTGTTTAAATGTTTTGACTGGAATGCACTACTTGCCCTGGTAAGGATGGCATGTTGTGATAGGGAAATGATCTTTGTCCCTTAATCCAAAAAGATATCGGGGCAACATTGCATCACATGATAAATAAAAGTGATACTTTCTTCCTCTGGATAAGTACCCCTCAAGCATTAACTGGGATGCTTACTAAACATGAGGATTTTTCCTTCTCATCCCAGACCTCTGAAGCAGATGGTAATTAAGAACACTAATATTTGAATAGCGCTGTCCTTGACTGTCTTGCTCTTTGGTTGATATATATATATTCCTTCCCTGTCATCTACGATGTCCATTGGAGACACCGATGTTGCTATGGCAACGATCAACTGCAGACTTACTTTGCTGTGGGCATCCATCCCATAACTCCTTCATGTTTAACTGGTGATAGGAGAAGCAATTATAGTTTGATCTAAAAGACCTGTTGAGTGCGCTGGGTTATACCCTAGATATCCTTGTGGCAGCACTCCAGCAGAATACCAGCTCCTGAGTCCATTGCTTGGGTGCATTCCTCGTAGAGGGTGGAGGTCAGACTTTGATGGGAGGGACAGATAAGAGGGAGTCTCAGGGAGACTCTGGTAGTTACGTGGGGACTGAGGTCCATTTTGATTCCTATGTGTGCTTCTTGTAAGCAGTGTCCTTTTAGGCAAAAAAGATACATTTTCTTTTGTTTATGTGGTTTATGTTTGGGATTATCTTTTTTTTTTTTCTATTAGCAGTTCTGCTACTACCTCCATTTAAGATTACCCCCCACCTCTTGCCTCCCCTCTCCCTTGTTAACCAAACACTATTTTGCACAAGTTTCTGCTCTTTATGTGAGAACAAGATTTGGAATCAACCACAAGGAAGGAAAAATGGTTGGTCTAAGCCAATCAAGGAGGATCCGTGCTCCTTGCCAAAGAGTGGCCCAGGCGAGGTAACGTGACATCATTCTGGCCAATGCCATACAAAGGGATGTCTGTGGAGGGGGTTTCTGGAGAAATGTTTTCTTCATTCTCAAAAACAGATGTTTATGAAGAAGCAGATATTTTCTGCTGCTGACATTTTTGTTCCTGCCTGTGATGCTTGGAACTGTGGCAGTCATCTTGGGATAATAAAAGGAACTAACCTGAGGAGACCATGCTAAGTGTGACTGAGAGGAAACACAGAAAGAACCCTAGGTCCTTGTCAAGCTCATGGGGCTGCCTGACTGACTAAGCCTACAAACTCCTCATCTCCAGACCTCTTGTCATATGAAAATCGATTCTGATTCATGATCTGAGTTGGAAGGAATATGGCACCTACTCACATTTGAACGTAATGGACACGGCTCAGAAGTTTGAGGAGACAACTTGTACTTTAGAATGGAGATTTCAGAGCAGTATTTTAAAAAATTTGATATGTATTTGAATCTGAGTAACTTGTTAAAATAGAGATATGATTGAAGAGTTCTGGGCCAGGACCATAAATTCTACGTTTCTTATGTGGTCCCAAAAGATATCACTGCTGTTGGTCTACAGACCACGATCCCAAACATCGGAGGCTAAAACCTCATACAACTCAAAACTCGTACAACTCCAAAAGGTACCAGGGTACCTTTTGGATCAGGCCACCAAACTTTGAGCCAATTACTATTCTGGGGAAAAAAAAAATCCTGTTTGTTTGTTTGGTTGGTTGGTTTTTTTGGTAGAAAGTTTGAGATTGAGTTTTCTAGGATACAATACCATGGAAATGCTCTTTGACTCAGAGAATAGAAATCTGAGAAGTCTCATTTTGATTTTACACTATTTTTGTATCTGTGACAGAGACAAACTTTTCACCTCCTAAAAGGAGAAAGATTTTTAAAAAGTAACGTTCTTTTCCTTCTATGCATAGAATGCAGTAGGAAATGAGTGAGCACACACCAGCAATTGAGTGTAAATGTTTAGACAGCCAAAGCAAACCTAGAATAATGGGTGTTTCAACTCTAAGAAAATATGTTGTCATTTAAACTCAGGGATAATGCCACCATCAGTCCCTAGGAAGAATTGCCTTTTCCAAGTAGTGGTGAAAGAATGACACAGAGTCATTTCACATGAAATCTGACTCATCTCATAGAATTTATGGGGGCAATGGACTGGTCAAGGGTGCAGAAGCTGCTGTTAAGGTAAATGAAATTTATGTGTTCATATGAATGTGTGACTTTAGTCTCAGGAGCACTATGGTCCAATTAAATTATATCCCTTCATTTATTCATCAATTCATTGAACAAATATTGAGAATTTTCTATGTGCCAGATACTGTGCTAGGTGTTATAAGAAGATATAAACAGATAAGGTCTCTATTCTTGAGGAATTTTAATGCAAACTGTGAGAAAGGCTGTGATGGAGGTATGTTATAGTAAGTTATAGTGAAGGAGGCATTCAAGGCTGTGGTAGGGGAGCAGGAAACAGTCCACAGGTTAGTAATGTTTGAGCTGTGACTTGGAAATGATTAGAACATGGCAGGCAGGCTAGGGTAAGAAGAAAGTTAGAGGAAATCATTGTAGAAAAAGAGAAAATTGTGTACAATGGTGTATAGGTATGAAGAAGCTGTGTTCAGGCAACAGAAAGTAAAGAACAAGGAAATGAGAAATTTACATGAAACTCATGCAAATGCATAGTTTTTATTGTTTCTGTAGTTTCTATTACATGGCACCCAGAAAAATAAGTTTAGTGATAGAAGTTTTAAAAGTACATTTGAAACGAGCAGAGTGGCACATGGGGTGTTCATTGAATGTACGGTATGAACTCTTCTGGGGCAGACAGGAATTGTGACCTGTGGGATGGGTTGGTATAAGGCAATTTGAAGAGCTAGAGCCTGCAGGGTTCTGGAGAGTATTTGCCTCATCTAAAGGCACTCATGGAAATGAAAATTAAACTCTGTCTCTCCATCCCATACCACACAGCATATCTGCGGCAGGATTTGGCCTATAGGCCTTATGTTTTGGCTCCTCTTTTGGCTTAATATTATTTTAAGGAGGAATATTCTGAAATTAATCCCTATTTTGCTTGAGGCTAGGAGCATTAGGCGGCTTCAATCGGAATATGGGGGGCATATTTTGGACTCTGTGATCAAATAGGAGTCTAGAGATAAAAGTTGAGTGATCAGAAATCTTTTTTTTTTTTTTTAAGATTTTATTTATTTATTTGACAGAGAGAGAGAGACAGCGAGAGAGGGAACACAAGCAGGGGGAGCAGGAGAGGGAGAAGCAGGCTTCCCGCCGAGCAGGGAGCCCGATTCGGGGCTTGATCCCAGCACCCCGGGACCATGACCTGAGCCGAAGGCAGACGCTTAACCGACTGAGCCACCCAGGTGCCCCGTGTGATCAGAAATCTTAAAACTACATTGGACTCAGCAAATTGGCAAATGGTATCATGGCTGTAACTGGGCTCTTCAAAATTTAAATTAACATTCTTACCCTGTACTTGCTTTGAAATAAATTTAATAACCAGAATCTCATCACCAGAGTCACTTGGTAAGGCAACAGCCAGCTTCTGTTGCAGAATGTTTTAGCATTCCCCCTGGTAATATGCAGGATTTCATGATTCTGGGTATCTGTCTTGCTGATGCCAGTATGGAGAAGGGACCCAAATGCCGAAGGGGTCTAAATCCTTCAGTGCATTTGAGCAGTGTTAGGGAGAGATCATATGGAAAACGTAGGAATGAACCTCCTAGGAAACAGTTTTTGGATTACGAGACACCTACAGTGTTAAACAGGTGATGGGGATTAAGGAGTGCACTTGTGGTGATGAGTACTAGGTGTTGTATGGAAGTGTTGAATTTCTGTATTGTACACCTGAAACTAATATCGCACTCTATGTTCCCTAACTGGAATTTAAATAAAAACTTAAAAAAAAAAAAAAGACACCTACAATGGCAATGTGATCTATTCATTCCACCACTTGCTACCCTTAGTCATGTGTCCTGAGGGACTTGAATCTGGGAGAAATTGTAAAACGTGCTGGAAGAAATAATTTTTTTTCTTTCTTATGAACTTTGTTAAAACATCAGAATACAGTAATATCTGATCTCCTGTGCAGTTGTAGGCACTAGGGTATTAATCAAGTCCAGTAGGTTTTCACTATCCAAACCAGTCTTTGTTTTCTATGAAGTTATCCCAGAAACTCTCAGGGCCGTGAGCCAAAAAAAGAGGATCCATGCACTGCTGTAGAGTAGGGTTGCCAGATTTAGCAAATAAAAATATGAGACGGCCAGTTAAATTTGAATTCCAGAAAAATAATAATTTTGTAGCATAAGTAGGTTCTACATATTGCATAAAACCCCACTAGACATTGGGTCTTTGATTCCCCATGACATTCTTGTATTCTACAGAGTTCTACCTAAGAGAAATTGTACCAGAAAGCCATTTGGAAATTGACTTTCACCTAATGTGGGAATTAGCTATCAAGAGGTTCCTGGAGGGCACCTGGGTGGCTCAGATGGTTAAGCGTCTGCCTTCGACTCAGGTCATGATCCCAGGGTCCTGGGATCGAGTCCCGTATCGGGCTCTCTGCTCCTTGGGAGCCTGCTTCTCCCTCTGCCTCTCTCTCTCTCTGTCTCTCATGAATAAGTAAATAAAAATCTTAAAAAAAAAAAAAAAAAGAGGTTCCTGGAATTATAATTACCCATTGCAAACTAGAGGGCTTTCCATCATTCATGTTCATAGAAGGAATAAACCTTTTATGCTACAGAGGGACCTTTATGAAGGAGAGTTGACCTGACTTGTAGAAAGTGTAGGAGTCAGTAATTAGGATGGTTTTATGACCTCCTTTCTCAGGAAAGAAAAGCAGTTGACAATTTGGCTTCTGATCCCCATTTACACAAGATGTCAGAAGCTACTGTTTTGGGGTTTGTAGCATTAACAATTTTGTAAGATTTTCAGAATTTTTGTGATTTTCCATCTCTTTTATTTTAGTAATCTCAGTCTGATTTCCTAACTGGCAGTGAAACCCTTAAAAAGATTAAAGAGTGGGTTTTTGGTCCAGGAAGCATGGCGAAGCAGATAAACTAAAATTTTGCTACTACAATGCTCAGAAGTGTGGGATAACATCTAATGCACACTATTCTAAATGCATAGCTGAGAAAAGCAAGAAAATAAAGTCTCAGGTGTTGGAGACTAAGCCAGAACTGAGAACCAGAGCAGAAAGAAGAAAACCACAGCAGAACTGCTGTGGCTGACTGAGCTGGGGCTGTCTGTCTTGATGTTACGGCATGGATTTTAACTCTTGTGAGGTGAAAGGAGATGAATGTTGTCCCTTTGGGAGATGGGTCTTGGAACTTACACATCTGCCTTAAGTTGGAAACTTAAGTGACCCACCCATGGACTAGAAAATTATTGCCCCTGGGACAAGCAAAACACAAAGCATTCTTCCTGTTCGCTGGGCTCTTGGTAAGAATTCAAAACTGTAGATGTCAGTCTCCATCATTTTGGGGTTTGAATTTTATAACTGGTATAGTTTGAGACTTCAATTCTCCCACTATAAAAGTGAACAAAACAGATTTGGTGGACATTTAACCAATCTTCCATTGTTGGATGATAAGACTATTTCAACTTTTTTTTTCCTTTTCATGAATGCTGTTATGATGAGCAACTTTATATAGGCTATTATTAAACACATATATTATTTGGTGTTACTTAAAATCTGGTGCCTTCAGGGTCACTGAAGAACATGGGGTTATTTGACGTTACACTAGAAGGCATAGTATGTTATGCTTTTATTCTCATAATTTCCTGTTTTAATTTTTTCTTTTCTCCCTTGATGTCAGATTGTTCCTCACTGCAAGCATTCCTGCTTTGTTAAAATTTATCCCCTGAATTCTATTTTTCCATATTTTAAATCAGTTGTAAAATGGGAAACCAGGTAACTGAGTGTGATATATTTGCTTATGAAGAAAGGTAGGTACAGTGTAAGTGTCTTGGAGGAGAAAAATACCTGTTTTATTAAATAGAATTATTTACCCAGACCAGATAATTTTTTTTTAAACAAAAACTTCAAGTTTGTTGGATGAAGTTCTTGTTACTTAACTAAATTAAAAAAAAGTAAATCTAAAAATTATAAGGAGGTTTCAGTTGAGGCATGCCCCTGGTAACAAAAAAGTCCATTGAGATTTGTGAGTGAGGGGAAATATCTTATTTTTATGACTGGGTGAAGTGGTGTGAATTCAGGAGGGTTTAGGAAGAAAGGAAACATTAGAATTTATGGATTTGAGGAAATGGGATGATCTGCTTAGTTGCATTCTGGCACCGCTCACTCCCTAGACATAAACTGCCACCCGATTTAATGTGTTGTTGAATAGTCATTTCATCTAGGGCTCCATGGAATTTGTTCCATGACACACAGGCCTCTACCTGATCTATTTGGAATGTAATATGTTATCAGTCATGGCGGCTAATGCTAACTGCTGAATATCAAAGCTTATAAACCAGCTTCCACTTCCTAGGTGATTATCCCAGCAGTTCACAAGGGGAAGTACAAATGTACAAATCATTATACATGACTTTGAACTCACTTGCAAAAACTCTGGGGTGGTATTTTTGAAGTGGTTTTGGCTGAATACAGGGCACAGAATTGCCAAATGTAAATTTGAGGATTGGATGCCCGGGGGGTTCTTACATGGCTACTGGCACATAGAAAGCTTTTCCATGAGAAATCAGGATCCACCTTCTAGGATAGAGTTGACTAATAAGGCAGGCTGGGGTGGCCAGAGAGTTCATATGGAGTCTGTCTCTTGTCCTTAGTAGGCCCTGTGTTTAGCAATCTCTGGGTTACCAGAAGATTCCCCTAAATTCATTTGGGTGGGGATATGAAATATATAATGATATCTCTGAGTAGAAATGATATGAGAAAATGTTATGTAATATGAGAAGACAAAGTTTGGAATATTTTACTACATGTGAAACAAACACACACACAGAGACACACACACACACAGACAACAACCCCCCCCCCCCCCCACACACACACCCTAAACCAGGAGATTTGAGGTTTAGTCCTGGCTATAGCAATCATTCTTTCTTTGATCTTAAGTCATTTAACTTTTCAGTGTCTCATCTATGATGTAGATTGGAATGGATAATGGGCAACAGTTCAATTCATAATAGATTAGAAACTGTGTGTTAACTAGGGAGTAGGTGAAGTCATTATAGCAAAAAGATGTTATTGGACTTGCTTTAGAAATTATGGGGTTGCCTGGGTGGCTCAGTTCGTTAAGCATCCAACTCTTGGTTTTGTGCTCAAGTCATGGCTCAGGGTCATAAGATGGAACCCTACATTGGGCTCTGTGCTCAGCAGGGAGTCTGCCTCTCTCCCTCTCTTTCTGCCTCCTCCCCTCCCCCCACTTTCTCTCTCTCTAATAAATGAATAAATCTTTTAAAAAATTATATAAAAGCTTTGATTTCTCCAGACTATTATTTGACAAAGTTCCATAGTAAACTACTCACTAGGGTGGTAGATTGTCAGTCCAGCAAAATGCAATGATCAGATAATCTTTATTGACCTTACATTCATCTTATTCTTTTTTGCTTCTGTATAAAATAATTATGTTCAAGGATTCACTTATCTTAGTACATACAAATTTACAATCCGTACTCATGTTAAGGTTCTGGTCACCATTTATGTTTACATTATTTTGAATTCTACCATTCATAGTACTTTAAAAATATCTACTTTTATACTCAGAGGACCCTCTTTTGAGTCAATGATCCATGTACTTTAACTGGAGGAAAAATGTAACCTAATGGTAATGATAAAAATAAAAATTTATCCTCAAATAAAAGATAAGGATAAGAAATCCACAGCTGAGATGACCTGCATCCTGTTAACTAAATCTAATCTGAGGCAAAGTGACCAAACTAGTCCTTGCACTGTACACACAACGTTTGAGAAAATGACAATTAAGAAATTAATGAGATATCTGTAGAAATCATAAATGTATTTACATTTGCATTTGTAAAACATTTGAACAAAATAGTTTCATTGCCTTTCTCCTCTGAAACCGTCTTTTATCCACCACAGGCTGGTTAATAAACACTACTCTTCACGTGATACCTTGAGACAAATAGGAAGCTGCATTGAAGGTACTGCTATAGGTCACATGGTTTAGTCCCATGTAAACCAATGGTTCTCAAACATGGCTACATGGCAGAACCCTGGGGGAGCTTCTAAAAACATGGATTCCTGGGCCTTACCCCTATCTTCTAAGCTTGAATCTTGGGTTGTTGGGTCTAGAATCTGTACTTTTTTAGAGGCTGGAGAGCTAGCCTAGCCCTTGTCTACATGTCTGCATGGGATCCACTAGCCCAGAACTTTCTGGAAAGATGGGCTTATACATTATTTTGAAAAGCCTATAGGAATTTTTAAGTTTCCTCAGATAATTTTGGTGGCATGATTTCAAACTTAACAACTCCTATAGTTTGGAAATTCTTTTTTGGATCTAACCCATATCCTTCATGCTCAGATTAAGTCTATTTTGTTTTGGGGACTGAAGAACAACTGATGATATTCAGACATCATTTATATATGGGAGCTTGGCAAGCCTCACTATTTCTTTCATCTAGATAACTAGTTTTATTTCCTTTACTGTACTTTTTGCCCATTATTTCTATTTCCTAACTTTTAAATTCTTTAATATTCTCTTTCAATGCTCATTATTCTCCAGCTGGAGAGAAACAGGAGGAGTAGAACAAGCAAGAGACAAGACTCAGAAAGCCTTCCAATGTGTGAGCTATCTTACCTTGTCAAGTCATTCATATAATCGTTCATTCTTTGAGAAATATACATTGGCTGGCTATTGCTGCATAACAAACAACCACAAAAATCTCAGTAGTAGATAATGAAAAACATGTATTTGGCTGACATATCCATGGTGACTGTTGATCTCTGCTGAGTTTGCTCCTGTGCCTGTGGGTTGGCCTAAGGTTGCCCATGAATGCTGAGTCCAGCTAATGTGGTCCTGCAATACTTGTCTTTTGTCCTCCTGCCTGGCCCAGTGGACTTACCTGGACATGTTCTTCTCACAGAGATGGTAGAGGGGCAAGAGAACTAATGGAAATACATGCTGTTTTTCAACACTTGGAACTGGTGTTGAAACAATCATTTAATTTACCACAAATGTCTACTATCCTCCAGGGCCATTTCTTTTTTATCTTTTTGAGCCCATATTTCCTCTTTTGTAAAACTGAGACAGTGATACCTGCTGTTGATCCTCAACTTTGGAGGTTTTTTTGTATGAAATCTGAAACTGGTCTCTGCATGAAGACAGCAGGGAGGGACCAAAGAAAAAGAGATCACTGCAGATCAGTAGGTAGAAGATTTTTTTTAAAAGGGCGGGGGAAGTTACAGGGAGAGAGAAAGAGGGAGAGAAAGGGAGAGAAAGGAGGGGCAGAGAGAGAGAGAGAGAGAGAGTCCTAAGCAGGATCCACACCCAGCATGGAGCCTGATGCAGCACTGATCTCACAACCCTGAGTTCATGACCTGAGCCAAAATCAAGAGTCGGACATTTAACCGACTGAGCCACCCAGGTGCCCCTGTAGGTGGCATGTTTAATAAGCAAGGAAGCTGACATATGGGGCTTGTCTTGGGGGGCTGCAAGATGAGTAGATGTCAGTACCTGCCTGCCAGATCTTAAATTTATATAGAAGCTTTAATGGGGTTCATTCATGTACACTGTTCAGATGGACTCAACAACACATTATTCTCTCAAGGCTGCATCTTTGAAAATGGCTCCATCTGTGGGGATGGTGGGCAGAATAAACATTCCAGGATGGCGGCAGGCTGTGGTGGTGAGGAGCACCTGATTGCCTGTGTCCAGCTCTTGGGTCAACCAGAGGTCATATCCTCTCGATGCCCTCCTTCAATACGTGCTTTGGGAACTTCACAGTTTTGTAATAAGACTTGAATGTGATGTTAAAGAGTTTAGTCAGCTTTTAGTATGGAGTCTTTGGGCTTTCCAGACCTGGTTTCCAGTGGAGATTGCTGAGAACAGTGGAGAGAGGGCAGAGCTGCCAGATGCTTGGTTGATAATGGTTGGGATGGAGGTTCCTGACCTCATGGAACTTACAGACAGATGTGAATCAGAGAATTATTAAAGAAACACACACACAATTTAAGGTGCCAGGAGAGTATGTGCTAGGAGTGATTGACCTCCCAATACAGAGAGGTCAGACTGATGTTCTCCAGGCCAGAGCTGAGCACTTAGAGTTACATAAGGCCTCACTTAATCAGAAAGGTGGGCTGGGTGGGCTGGGGCCCACCTGATAGAAGGGTGGTATGAGGAGCCTAGGAACATGGCCAAAACTGAGAGGTGAGAGGGGCCCACAAAGCATGAGGCCAGGCAGGTGAGAGGGGAGGAGGAATTTGAGGGACATAGGTGGCCATCTTTTGGCCTATAGTGTGAATCCTAATGGGCTAAGTTTTCTAGACTGCCTGCTGAGATGCCCTGGGGTGCTGTGATGGATTCACAGGGGTGTTATGCTTTAAAATTTTGAGGGAAACAGCAACATCTGTTGGACACCATGTGAACTATTCCTCTAACTTATCTGCACTAATTACTTAATAAATGGAACAACTAGGTATTCTTTTTGGCCTAGGGGCTCTGGGAAAAAAAATGCTGAGGCCCAAAGTCACTGTGAGCTGAGCAATTTGGGAACCTGTCCTAAGGGTGATGTGAAGCCATAGAGGGTGACTTGTGTCCTGAAGAGGGTGCCAATCAGATTTGGAAAAGAGGACTCCAGCAAAAGGTGGGGAGTGGTTTAGGGGGAGCTGGTGGGCAGACAGATGTGGAAGCACAAGACAATGAGAGAGGAGAAAGAATGAGGCTGGCCTGGGAGGCCCCGAAAGCCAGGTCAAGGGTACCTTCGGCTCCTCCTCTATGGCCCAACATAGGCCCTCATTGTTATTAGACCTGCACAGAGCATGTGTCCTAATGTTTTTGTTTTTTTAAATGGAAAACTTTATCTTGGGCATTTTTTTCCCAGATATAATCTGGAGTTGGGTCTAATTTGCCTGAAATATGCTTGCAGGAAGTTCTAACTGAGCTGGTGCAAGTTTCTATACCCTACGCACAGTCTTCTTTTACCCACAGTAAGGAATAGGACACGAGGAATATGACATATTCCAGACCAGATGACATGAATTGAAATTCCAGCTCTGCCACTTACAAACTCTGTCACCCTTGGGATGTCATTATCCTCTCCTGGCCTTATGCACTTCACGGGGCTGTTGCAAAGATTAGAAGACAGCCACATGAATTGCTGAGACCAGAGTCTGGCACACTGTTAGGATTTTGTGAACATTAGCTATTGTCATTGTTATGATCATGCTTACCTCCCCTGCCGCCTTAGGTCTCATAAAAATTCCAGGGACATATAAGGGTGCCTGGGTGGCTCAGTCGGTTAAGGGTCTGACTCTTGATTTCAGCTCAGGTCATGATCTCAGGGTCATGGGATCAAGCCCCACACTGGGTTCCATGCTGGGCATGGAGCCTGCTTGGGATTCTCTCTCTCCCTCTCCTTCTACCCCTCCCCACCCCACTCTCTCTTAAAAATTCCAGAAGCATATAATACCATGTACAACCTTATCCGCAAATGAGAAATAAGAGTTGGGTTGGGTGTAAAAGAGGTAGGGTTACTGTGTTACGGGTTTTGATACCAGTGGTCTGGGATGCCTTCCTTCTGGTCCAGGTTGGAGCAGATTCTTCCATGGGTTTGTGGTGTCCACAGACCACACTGTGGTAGAGATGGCCATCAAGATTCCATGTTCACTGCATTGTGGGCTACAGATTTGGGCATTTTCATTTGGGCAGTCAGTTTGCTCAGCTCTGTAAGTATGAGACCATGAAAAATAACATCTGCTGTTGTTTTTTTTGGAACAAACATATTATTGCTTTGCTTTTGATCTGTGAGATTACGAAGAATGCTGTAATGTGTTCATGTGGTTAAATTAGGTAATTATGATGAGTGGAAAACACCAGGTTCCTCATATTCCCTATAAAGATGAATGGGGATTGATTTGAATTTTACCCGAGCATCTTTTCCTCCATCAATCCTTCCCCCAAACCTCTTTAAATAAAAGGGAAATAACATAAAGTTCCTGATACAAAAAAGGAGAGTAAATACACTTTAAGAATAAATCCCTACAATTGTTCCTAATATTTAGATGCTTAAGAGATGTCAGATAAGATGGTCTCAATATATTCCGGTCACAACTGGTGGGTTGAAGACTTACTTTTCATTGTTTGTTCTCTGTTCATGACCTTGTGGCCAAGATTAAATAGTGTAAGAGTCAGCAAATGCCAAGGGTGACATTTTGAGAGGGTTGGTCTGCCAGTGAAGTGCTGTAGCCCGTCTCTTCACACTGTGCAGCTTCTCTCGGCCTCAGCCAGCTGCTTGGCTGTTAGATGTTTTTCTTGTGAAAAAACCAAACAAACAAGTCTGACCCTTGGAATTGTAAATAGGAACAGCAATCATTGAAATTGCAGCTAAAAAGAGAAACCATTTGAAAAAATTCCAAAAGAACAAATGGCCTTGGACATATTCTCCTCACATATGGAATGAAGAGAATTATGCTTTTAGAGTAATGGTTCTTAACCCCTGGGGTGCAGGTTAGAATCATCTAGGACTCTTCCAGAGCGCCATAGTGCTATGAAGTCAGGGCTGGGGATGGGGTGGCAGGAGGAGAACAGGGGCATCAGCCTTTTGTAAAAGCTCCCTGGGTCATTCTAATGTAACCAGGGTTGGATGCCCTTCCTCGTACAGGAATATTTATGGAAGTAAGGAAGACATGGTAACAGAGTGTTGAGAATCCCAGGATCTCCAAAATAGAGGAGGAGGAGGAGGCATTGTTTAGCATCCTGGAGTCTAAATCCTTATTCAGCTGATTATTAGCTGAGTTACTTTGGGAAATCACCAACATCTGTTAGCCTCAATTTCCTCCTCCATAGAATGATAATAATTGGCATAAAAATGCCTATTCCAACAGGTTTTTGAGATTTCCATGAGATGTGGCCAGGGAAGTCTCTCTCCCCTTCATATTCACCACAAAGCAGGCATTTTCTGTACTTTGTTGCACACCCCAAAATAAATCTAAAGTCACACAGCATTAGCAAGGGGGAAAGATTTTGCTGACAGCCTCACACGGGGTAAGAATAATGTGGGAAACAAAAGCAAAAGAAAAATTAAATCTCCTTACTACCTACAGCCCACTGACAAGTCCTTGAAACGCAGAGTGACCTTCCTCTAGAAACTGAGCTGCCTCGATGTTAATACTTTGCTAAGGGCAAAAGGCAATCTTAGCCCAACCCCCAGGATCCTGCAAGTCTACTTTAACATATAAAAATTCCTTTGGAAACTTCCTTCCCCAAGAAAAGACCAAAATGTTGGCTGCTGTTCTGACCTGTGCCTATGCACACAAACACCATTAGGGGCACAGGGAATAAAAGGGAATGGGGGCTTTTTGGGAAAAAATACAGATATGCCTTTTTTTCTGAAGTTTTATGTGCACTGTGAGTAACTTGTGACCCTGTAACAGTGTGATAAGTATTGTTAGAAGGAAAGTTCTGTGTAATAAATAACAGAGAGCTAACACTCATTGAGATTTGTTACCATTGCTTGTATTCATCAGGCATCCTTCCTGCTGAAAAAAACCAGAAAACCCACTAACAATGGCTTAACCGAGTGGCTTTTTTTTTTTTTTTAAAGATATTTATTTATTTATTTATTTGAGAGACAGAGAATGAGAGACAGAGAGCATGAGAGGGAGGAGGGTCAGAGGGAAGCAGACTCCCTGCCGAGCAGGGAGCCCGATGCGGGACTCGATCCCGGGACTCCAGGATCATGACCTGAGCCGAAGGCAGTCGCTTAACCAACTGAGCCACCCAGGCGCCCCAACCGAATGGCTTTTAACTTTACTTGCATCAGAATCACCTGGAGGACTTGGTAAAGCATGGATTTCTGGGCCCCATCCTCTGGGTCTCTCATTCAGTAGGTCTGGGGTGGTATCCAGAGATTTGCATGTCTAACAAGTTGCTGGTCCAGGTACTCGACTTTCAGAACCACTGGCTTAACTCACAGAATATTTATGGTCTAATTAGTAAGAAGTCTGCAGACAAGTGGTTCTCAGAGTTGGCTTATCAGCTCAGTGACGTATCGGGGACCCAACTTCTTTCTATGCTTTGAGTCCACCAGGCTTCATGCACTGTCTTTTCTTGTCACGCATATCCTGTGATGGTTACAAAATAGCTGCTGCAGCGCTGATCATCACACCCCCACCCAGCTTTCAAAGGTAGAAAGAGGGGAAAGGAAATGAGAAAAACCCATAAATATTTTTCAGCCTAGTTCCCTAGATACAGTGTAATTGGAGATGACTAATGAGGCCATTTTGGGACTGGCAAATTATTACACACTGGGCACATTTTCCTTGGCAGAGAGGGTAAAATTGGGTTATTAGCTGATCTATGGTCACGTTGCTTTTACGGGAGCCGCGTTTACCTCACCTGCTATTGTCTTGGATTTACAAGCTATTGATATCCCTGAAGGGACTGACCCTGTCAATGGCTTCCCATAAGTTGGAATCTTTGGATCTTTTTAATATAGCCCTGAGAACATCCTTGAAATGTTATTTCTGTCCTTCTCTTGAACAGACATTGATTGCGTTGGGAAAATAAAACCTCGTTGAGAAAACCTCTTGATACATGTACTAAATTTTATCATATGCCACATCTTAATATCTCATGTTTTTAAATCAGAAATAGTCTCTGGCTTGTTTTGGTTTTGCTTCTGATTTTTCTTATCAAAACACTGTAAACATTTTTCTCTTAATCTGATCAAAACAGGCTAAGTCTGAAATTATAAATAATTCTTGTTTTTGTATTTTTGGAATGTCATAAAATTGTGCTGTAGGCAGAATGCTGTGGACCGAGAAGATAAGTCTGCTTGAGAGGGAAGGGAATATAGGGTCTCTAGACTCTGTCATTTTGTGAAAAGACAAACCGATGTGTCCCTTTAAGATTCGGATTAATTCATAGGCTTCTATTCAAAAATTCCAAGGGGGAAATGTGTCTTTGGGTCGGGTGTTTTGCTTCCTGGTTTGGATTACTGCCAGCTGGAGAAAATGCAGTTCTAGCAGTTTATAGCCAAATTGGAAGCACAGGATCTGTGCACTCTCCTGGGAAAGTGTTGTCTTGAAACTTGCAGTAGTTGATTGTGCATTAAAGCTAAGAGAGGGACAGGAACATCTGCTGGTAGAGCCCAGCTAAGCTGGAGCCAAGTATTATGTGTTCCTTAGGTGCTTCTGTGGGACCCCTGAGGAATTGGCGGTGGCCTTGTCTGGAGGCCACGGAGGCAGGGACCATGCTTAATCCCAGTGAGATTTCTTTCTGTCCTCACAGGAATCTTGTGGGCAATGTTTCTTCAAAGGACCCACAGCATCTCCTGTCTTGGGAGAGGGGAGGCCGCTTCTGAAGATGGACTGGGAACAGGGCTTCTCATTATTGGTTGAAGTCTTCCTCACTCGGATTCTGCTTCTCAGCTCAGAGATGCAGACTCACAGAGTAGTTGTGTCTTCTCTTTTGAGGAAATAGGGGTTTATTAGCTCCTGTGGTTAAAGACACTGGATATTGATTGAAACTATAGGGAAGAGGACAAATCCCCCAAACTTACAGACTGGTGGAGAAATAGGAAGGGCAGTGGGGAGACTTTTCTGGGGGAAATCAGGAGGAATGAGCCTAGAGTAGTATCCCTTCTAAACTGTATTTGTGGAATTAGAATCACAGGGGTGCTCCTTTAAAACAAAACAAAACAAAACAAAAAGAAACCCACAAAAGATCTTTGACTTCCATCTCAGATTTACTGGATCAAAATGTTGGGGGGCAGGTGGAGAGGAGTGTGTTATGGGTTGAATTGTGTCCTCCTAGAATTCATATGTTGATACCTTGAGCCCCAGGACCTCAGAATCTGACTGTATTTGGAGATAAGGTCTTCAGAGAGAGCATTAAGTTAAAATGAAACCATTAGGGTGGGCCCTATTCAAAGCAGTCTGGCTTTTGTCTTTATAAGAAGTGGTAAGACCACGTGAGGACACCTAGAGAAGGTGGCCATTCACAAGCCAAGGGGAGGGGCCTCAGGAGAGACCAAATCTGCCAACCCTGTGATCTTGGACTTCGAGCCTCAGAACTGGGAGAAAATAAATTTCTATTGTTTAAGCTATCCAGTCTGTGGTACTTTTTGTGATAGCCCTCACAAACTATTACAGGTAGAAATGCATTTTTAAGATGTTATGCAAACTAAATTTAAAGAATTAGGGGCGCCTGGGTGGCTCAGATGGTTAAGTGTTTGCCTTCGGCTTAGGTCATAATCTCGGGGTCCTGGAATCAAGCCCAGCATCAGGCTCCCTGCTCAGCAGGGAGTCTCCTTCTCCCTCCCCACTCTCGCCCTGTTTGTGCTCACTCTCTGTCAAATAAATAAATAAAATCTTTAAAATAAATAAATAAATAAATAAATAAATAAATAATTTAAAGAATGAACATTTTAGGGTTTAGAAAATGGATTTGAGTTGAGCCACGTTTGTTTTTCAAATTCACTCAGGCAGCTGTTAAAATGATCCAGAAGAATAGAAGGTGAGGAGGAGTGAGGACATTCAAGCCCACAAATCCCTATTGAGTAAGGGCAAAACACAGGTCCAGGATTGTGTGGGTTTTGTTTGGCCTTCAGTACCAAGAAGAACCGGGAATTCAGCAGACACGAGGCCCTGGCTGAACAGCTTATAGGAGGGAGTCCCTGCCACTCTCCTAGACTCGACTGGAGACACCTAGCACTACTTTCTTTCTCAGCAGAAATAAACAATTGGCAGTGTCCTTAAAGGTAAATGGGTGGGTTCATGTCACACCGACCACATCAGGGCCTGGACCAGGATGGGACAAGCAGGTGACAAGGGCACAAAATTTCAGGGGCAAGGTCGTGCAAATGCTGACCACCTGTGTATACAGCAGAGAGCTTGGGGCATAGAATATAAGAAGGCATTCACTTCCAGGGTCCTGCAAGTGCAGGGTGAGCTCTAGTATGACTTTGCCTCCTTAAATTGCAGATTTAGTCACCTGCTTGTCTTATCCTGGTCCAGGCCCTGGCACTCTGTGACGCGAACTAGTCCACTTCCCTCCAAAGATATTGCCCGTAGTATGTTTATTTTCACAGATCAGGAAGACAATGTGCGGATCTGGTTGAGTGAGTCTCAGAGGGTGGCGGGGACACCGTGTCCCTGGAAGCTGAACCCCCTCAGTGTTGGGTCAGAGCCTGGCGCCTGCTTAATCCCTGGTTCTTCTTGGAACTGAAGACCAAACAAACCTCAGCTTGCTTGTTGACTGTGGTCAGGTTAAGTGAGGGCTTGGGGACAGGTGGGGACAGTCCCTTCCCCATTCTTTCTGCTTTGTCCTGGCAGCATTGTTGCCATCTCTCCTGCTATGTTTACGAGAGTGCAAATAAATACTGGCAATGGTTTTGTTGAGTTTCCTGTTGGCTGAGGTGTGTTTCTTCTGCAGGGTGAAGTCTAGTCTAAGGATTATTCCGTCCAAGGGCCAACCCCAAGGAGGCTTCCAGGTTCATCTCGTCAGTTCTCAATATCAGATCTAATAATACATGATCATAGAAGTTTAAGGGACCTTAAGAATCATTGAGCTGCACCCCTCATTTTGCAGATGAGAAACCTGAGACCTACAGAACAGAATCAAGATACTGGGGCCACATACTGGAAAAAGAGGGGCTAGCAACTACATTTAGACAATTAGGCCAATATTTCCTACCCTAGGCTGAGTCAGACCATGCAGACAGCCAGGTGGTTTCTTAAGGGATCTAATTGACTTCTCTACATGTTAAGGCCCAAACAGAAGGGCATACTTAGTGCCTCCTTCCTAGGCCTCAGATCCACACGTCTTTTCACGGGAGGTGCTTCTGATACACAGTTGAATAAGTTAATATGCTGCTTTCCCTCTCAATTGTCACCAAATAGGTGATTTCCTCTAAGAATAAGCAAATGTATTATTTTATTAAAAAAGAGTGAAAGAATTGCCCTTGAGTATTGCCCTAAAGTATTGCACCTAGAGATTCACAATTGCCCTAGAGCCAGGGACTCGTACCCTGCTGGAGGCAGAGTCTCTGAGCCTGCTGAGATCTTATGGAGAGTGTTGTGTGTTTTGCAGGTTGGGGTTCTGTTGGTAAATCTTATGCATCAACTTGACTGGACTAAAGGGTGCCCGGACAGCCAGTAAAACATTAATTCTGAGTGTGTTTGCCAGGAAATCTCTGGAAGAGATGAGCATTAGACTCTGCAGACTGATAAAGATGAGGCCTCACCAGTGTGGCGGGTCTCCCCAATCCATCAAGGGCGTGAATAGAATAAAAAGGCAGATGGTAGGATTCTCAGCTTCCATAACTGCATGACTTAATTTCACATAAAAAAAATAAAACACCTTTGTCCATCTCTCTCTCTCTCTATCCTATTAGTTCTGTTTCTCTGGAGAATCCTGATTTATCTAAGTATTTGTTTCTTCCCATTTCCTTCCTCTTCATCAGCATTGAGTGTGCCTTCACAAGACAACACTTCAAAATCATGCCACAATGGTAATTAACAGAAGCAGAGTAGAGGTTTATTTGTCTTGTGGATCCTTCACTCAGGAAGGGGAGGTCCCCCCCCACCCCAGTGTGGGGACTCAAGTAAGTATCCCTGGACGTGAAATGAGGTGCAAGCAGCCTCCTGAGCCTCAGCCAGGAAGGATGGTACCAGTGGGGCAGTGGAGTAGAAAAAGAAGAAAATTTGATCAGAGGATCAGGGCTTCCTGAAGCCCATCCAAGGTGACTTTGCCTCTGATTGAAAGACAAGCAGTTGGGAAGAGTAAGGAAACTTTTGCACCATTTTCTGAAAGCTGTGTTTGTGACCAGCTCTGTCACCAGGGAAAATGGTATGTTATAATGGTTTCAGAGTGTGGAGCCCAGAACTAGATCGATCGGGTCTGAATCCAATTCTGCCACTCACTAGAGAGGTCACTGGGGCAACTTATCTAGCATCTGTGTACCTTTAATTTCTTATCTGTGAAATGATAGTAACTCTAGTACCCAGACCTCATTTGATTGTTGTGAAGCTTAAGTCAGTGACAACACATAGCTTGGCACATGAGAAGCAAACAAGTATCAGCTATTAAATTGCAAGGGACAATGACATATATGCCTCGGTCCTGAGAAGAACCATCATTAGCTCTATAAAAATACATTGAGGTTTGCACCTCAAGTTTTTTTTTAAAGATTTTATTTTTAAGTAATCTCTATACCCAACATGGGGCTTGAACTTACAACCCAGAGATCAAGAGGCGCATGTTCCACCGACTGAGCCAGCCCGGTGACCCCCCTCTCCCCTGTCAAGTTTTCAAGTTAAATTATGCTACTTTGTGCCTGAGTAAGGCAGCTTAGTTTAATGTATTAAAAAATTCTTGTTCTGAGTAGCAAAAACCATTAGAAAAGAGGCCTGTTGTATTAACCAAATGCATTACTTTGTCCTCATAACCTGGATTCTCCGAAAAGAGGAAAGTCTGGTGGCAAATTTAAGTGCTTATTTCTAAGATTGTTGAAGGGTTATTTCTCAAGTTCTGGCAGCATTGCAGAAACCACTGAACTCCCCAGGGCAATTCTCTTCATCCTGCTTTTGGCCGGTGGAATGCCCGGTGGGCGGCTGACACAGTAACAATGTGTCCTTAATCCTCCGTAGAACTCCCTTCCTGTCTTCCCTCCCACCCGCAAGCACTGACTGGGATGCAGTTAATTAAGTTTGCCCTTTGGAAAACTCCAGAGGTCAGGGAATTTAACCTGCTCTCTCCCCCTTTTGTTCAGGTATGGGACCCAAGCTGCCAGGTTTTAGAACAATGAAGCATTTCTCACCATACCACCTGCTCCTTAAATGTCAAAACCAGCAGCAGTGTTTACAGTTTTATACAACAGATACTCTCTAGCAACCCCGAAAGCAAATTTCAGGGCGTTATGTATCCACTACCAGGTGAGAAGGTTAAAAGACTAAGAACCACGAAAGTAAATATTTGGCTCTCTATGTACACAGAACACGAAAATCCTCTTTTCTTCACAGTAGCAGTTTTAAACTAAATTGTTTTATTAATGCTGATAAAATTAAATGATATATTTCTTCGGTGTTTAGTTTTAAGACATCAGAAAGAAAGCTAGTGTCCTGTATGTTGTTTTTATATAACAGTCTTGTTCATTTTTGCCCTTCACTTTAGGCCTGGGCAGAGTCAAGATGGTGCTGAAATTTGAGGAAAAGAATGTCTTTCCCATGCTGCCTCTGGTTTACTGATAACATTTATGTAACGAATAAATTCTTATGCTATTTTGTGTATCCTCCTTTGACCCAAGGAAAACATTCCAATTTTACGTAGTAAGTCTGTACATCATAGGTGCTGCTGAGAAGGAGAACACCTGGGGACAGAAACAGGCCAGATATTCAGTCTACCATCCTTCTGCATGGGTTCTGGGAGCCAGCAGGGAGTTGCCTAGGGCTTTGGCAGCAGGTCTGGTCCTGGGGGTCCAAGGTGAGGTCAGGCACTTACTTTACTTTCTTTCTCCCATGGGGAAGGTGTCTCTGTTCTGGGTTGCCTGGGCTTGGGGTAGGGTGATGGGGGGAGTGTGAATCTATTAGTGAGTCCTTTCTTATTTCTGTTCTTCATCCCTCACCTGGAAACCTTGGCTCTTGTAAAGATATTTTTCTTCATGGCTAATTGCTCAAGTTGATATTTCTGAGGCTTGTGGGGGAGTGGGAGGATGAACACCGGAAATTCCTATGCTGCCATTTTGCTCACATCACCCTCATACAATAGATTTTTGAGAGAATGTTGGAAGCAGCAGGAACTGATGTACTCACAGAGGGTTTCATGGCAGAGGTGGGGCTTGAGCCAAACCTTGAAGAATAATTAAGATGATTAAGGGAAGGGAGAAAACATTTCGGACTTGAGATCAGCATGAAGAACAATCTGGAAGCAGGAAAGAAGATGAAATATTTTTGAGGAAGGCTATTGATTAGAGAAGATTGTATCGTGGGAAACAACGGCTGATGACAGATTACAAATAGCCTTGAACAATCAGGCACAGTCATTGGAGTTGGTACAGAAGATAAAAGGTGACATTTTGGGGTTCTTAATGTTTGGAGAGATGTGAGAAATCTTGTATTTTAGGAAGAATACTATGAAAGCACTATTCAGAATATATTTCTAATGGAGGTGGTGGGGAGGGTCTGGGATAGTGGGTAGGGAGAAGGTAACAAGAAAATAAGCATAACACCTGTCTCCCCCAAGCAGCATTCTTCCCAGCCAACTAATTTGTATCAAATGGAGGTACTTTGACATCTTATAGGCAAGAAAATTTGGAATCATATTTGCTTCTTCTCTAATCTTTATTTTCTGAATTGGGGGAGTCACCAAATAGTTTAATGTGGCACCTCGGCACATACATCTCTTTTTGCTCTTTCTTTCACTTCCCAGTGTCCTGGACCACTTCCAAGTAGTTTAGTTAAGATGAGAAGTTCATTTGAAAGGGAGGTGACATCAAGACTGGATATTTAAATGGAGGGGTCCTCCGAACCATGAGAGACTATGGACTCTGAGAAACAAACTGAGGGTTCTAGAGGGGAGGGGGTGGGAGGATGGGTCAGCCTGGTGATGGGTATTAAAGAGGGCACGTACTGCATGGAGCACTGGGTGTTATATGCAAACAATGAATCACGGAACACTACATCAAAAACTAATGATGTAATGTATGGTGATTAACATAACATAATAAAAAAAATAAATAAATGGAGGGCTCCTCTAAGGAGTTATAAATGTGAGGTGTAATCGTAAATGGTATTTTCAGACAGGAGATGAAGACATGGAAATCATCCACCCAGCTGCTGCTGGAGGAGTATATCCATTTACTGGAGGGTGGGTATAAAGGGATATTTGTGCTTACAGACACCTATACAAAAGCCAAAGTCCTGGCAGAAAAGAGAGGAAGGAATATAGAAGAGTTAGAGGAATACAAGGACCATACAGAGCAAAAAGAAAGGGAAAAATAAATTGGAAATGCATTTGATGAAAATGAAAAGGAAATCTCAAGTAAGAAATTAAGCAAGAGTTGAACACTTCAGAGAATTGAGGAAAGTGATGATGCGGGAAAGAATACTGGGTTTTAAAACCGATTCGTTTTTGTTCTCCAGCAATGAACAAGGTAATCTGAATTAAACCTCACACTAAGAACAACTAGAAAATCTGGACAAAATGTTTTAAAAAATGGTTTATCTATTTAAAGTTCATCACAGAAACAATTGGGTTGACTCATGCTGAAAGGTGAGCCTGACATTTAGGGCTATTTTCTCTTAGACACATTTGCTAAATCTGGAAGGGATAATTGAGAAGCTGAGATACTGGGCAGAAATTTTGAAACCATTTGTGATGAAGGACAAGAAAATTAAAGTTTAGAACCTTCTGGTAGGACATGGTAAAATTCTTCATTTGGGGTTGAGAACCCAAATGATTATACCCTGGGAGTCAAGGTGAATTGGAGGTACATCAGTCCGGGAAGGGACTGAAGTCATACTTTGAATGATCTCAATTCTTGAAATCGAATCAAAGGCAATTCCATATGGAAATTAACTACATGGGAAGTCTACAGCTGCAAAATGTGAAGTGAAGTATGAGGAGTTAAAATTAGAAACAGGAGAAGAGAGTATAAACAATATTGCAAAAAAGAATGAGTTGGAGCCCCTGGAGCAGTGAAGACAGATAATGGGCCAGAAGCACTCTGCGATATGATCAAATCTGAGAACTTTCTAAAGTTAGCAAAAAATGTTGTCACATATTCAATCATCTTTACAGACCCCAAGCAGGAGAACAACCAACAAACCAACCAACTTAGTTTCCTTAAAATATAACATCTGAAACCAAAAACGAAGAAGAAATCACAAAAGCATCCAGAGGCTGGAAAAAGCCAAAGTACTCTCAAGGAAGCAACTATTAGAATGACAAGCTGACTTCAGGATAGAAACAATCAAAGCTCGAAGGTAATGAAATGTTCTCTTTAAAATGTTCATGGTAAATAAGTGCTGCTAAGAATTCTGTAGCCAGTGAAAATACCTTCCAAAAATAGATAAATAGCAGCTTCAAGACAAGTAAATACTAGGAGAATTTATCACCTGTAATCTACACCAAAGACAGAAAGAACATTATTCAGGTTCCAAATTTGAGATACAGGAAGAAATAAAGTACAGTGAAAATGAGAAACAGAGAAACAGATTTAAATGAATAATGATTATGTATGAAAATAATAGTAGAGCTTTATGAGAAAATATGACAATATCATAGAAGAATAAGGGGAATGAATATAATTAAAATCTTCCAAGTTTTTTGCACTGGTCTGGAAGAGAGAAAAAGTACCAAGGAACATCGGACTTTGATAACTCAAGGATGAATATTTTCATCTTTAGGGAAATCACCAAAAGAAGGGCAGATATTACTACTAAAATAATAGTGAGAAAGAAACGGAATAGTAGAAATACTTAATCCAAAAGGAAGAAAGAGAAAAAAAACAACGAGGAATAGGTGAGGCAAATGGAAGGGGCTAAGTCTGACAGTACATGGAAACCCAGAGATGTCACTAATTATATCTACTGTACACGAACTAATGCTCCTATTCAAACACAAAATTTGTCAAATGAGATAAGCCATTAACCAAAAACAGCTTACAAGAGATGCATCAAAAATATAAAACTAAGGTAAAAAGAATGAAGAGAGAAAGTATACCATGCAAACTCCAACCAAAAGAAAGCTTGTGTGTGTGTGTGTGTGTGTGTATCCACACATCCACCTGACGATATACATTTTAGAGCAAAAGTATAAACAAAAGATAGAGTGTTCAAAATAATAAAATATTCACTTCACAGAGAAGATATAAAAATTCTATTTCTGTGTATACCTAATAACAGAGACATATAAAGCAAAAATTGGCAGAAGTGGAAAAATTCCCAATCAAAACAGAGAATTTTATTATTATTATTATTATTTTTTAAAGATCTTATTTATTTATTTGGGGGCTTGAGGGCGGGGTGGGGGAGTAGCAGAGGGAGAGGGACAAGCAGACTCCATACCGAGCACAGAGCCCAACGTAGGGCTCAATCTCATGATATCATGACCTGAGCCCAAATCAAGAGTCGGACGCTTAACCGACTGAGCCACCCAGGTGCCCCATAACAGAGAATTTTAAAATGCCTCACTCAAAAAGTGTTTGAGAAAGTAGACCAAAAAAAGTAAGTAAATAGAATATTTGAAAAACACAAATAACTACTATACTACCTAATTAGAGATGTAGAAACTATAACCAACAACTATGAAATATACATTATTTTTAAGCACACATGGAAAACTTACATAAATTGATCATAGTTAAGGCCGTAAAGCAAGTTTCAACAAATTTCAAAGGATTGAAATCATATGGAATGTGTCACTGAATATAGAGCAATTAAACTATAAAAATCAGTAACACAAAGTTAACTAGAACTCCACTTTTAGAAATGAATACACTCCAAATAACCTATGGGTCAAAGAAGATGTCATAATGGAAAAGTTTGAAAGTCAATGACATAACTATTTCCAAAACATGTATCTGACAAAGGGTTTGTATCTAGAATGTACAGTGACTTCTTACCACCCAATAATTAGAAAACAACTTAATGTAAAATGTACAAAAGATGTAAGCAGATACTTCACAAATAAAAATAGCCAACAAGCACATGAAAAAAACAATGCTTAATGCTCCTAGTTATCAGGGAAATGCAAAATGAGATAGTATCACACATTAGTGGAATGGCTGAAGTTAAAAAGACTGACAATACCAAGTATTGGTGAGGATGCAGGACAATGTAGTTAGCAGGAATGCAAAATTGGTACAAGTACTTGGGGAAACAATATGGCAACATCTTATAAAGTGAAACTTACAATTAATATATGACCCAGCAATCCTATTTCTAGTTAACCAAGAGAAATGGAACATATGTATAAGTATTATGTACAAGAATGCACATAGCAATTATTCATAGAGACCAAAATGTGGAAACAACTCAAATGGCCAACTGGTGAATGAATAAACAAATAATAAACAAATTGTGGTATATCTATACTATGGAATACTATTCAGAAGTAAAAAGTACTAAAATATTAATGCAGAAGAAAAAGTAATAAAATATTAATGCTTGCAACATGGATAGATCTCAAAAATATCATGTGAATTGAAAGAAGTCAAACACAACTGACTACCTAATCTATTATTTCATTTTCTTGAAACTCTAGGAAAGGCAAGACTATGGTCATATCAAAATTAAGATATTTAATAACCTAAGAAAACTAGAGTGGCATTAAGAAACTGAAAAACAAGAGTGACAGAAGACATTTGCATGACAAAAAACTGACAAAGGGCTTGTGTCCGGATTACATAAAGAACCACCACAAATCCATAAGGAAAAGAAGATATCCAATGGCCAATAAACATATAGAAAAGTACTCTGCTTTATTATTTACCAGGACATTGCAAATTAAAGGAACAATGAGATACAGTGTGTACCGCAAAATGGCTAAAGCTACAATAACTGGCAATACCAAACACTGGAGAGTCCCAGAACAACAGGAACTTCTGCATGGAAGTAGAAATTAGCACAATTGCTAATTATCTATTAGTGTTAATAGAACATCTTGAAATTTTGCTCTTGGTTATCCAACAGTGATGTGTGCACATGTATGTTAAGAGACTGTATACTTGAATACAAAAAAGAAAGACTGTATAAGAAGGTTCATAGCAACATTATCTATTATAGTTCAAATTAGAAACAACCTGAAAGTGCATCCATAGAAATGTGGGTAAATAAAATTGTGAAATAGTCGTACAGTGCAAATACCTGCACAACAATGGAAATGGAGGAACTCCTTCTTTACATGCAGTGCATACAATGGCCTGGGTGAATCCCACCATCAGAGTGGCCTGGGTGCATCTCACCGTCAGAATGTTGAATGATATGTGCCAGACACAATTCCACAATAAGGCAGACACATGATTCCGTTCTTAAAAAGTTGAAAGGCAGGAAAAACTAACTGCAGTGTTAGCATAGGATAGGTATCTTTGAAGGGAGGAGGAAAGGATTAGTGACTTAGAGGAGGCATGAAGGAATGCTTTTGGGATGTTGCACAGCTGTTTTTTTTGTGATAAATTATTGATGTTTTTGTTTTATGCACTTTTCTGTTTGTGTTATACTTTACAATAAATAAGGAAAAACTATAAGGCAGTCGTTGGTGATCTTCAAGAGAATGATTTCAGCAATATTGTCGGAGACAGGTTCGTGTAGGGGAAGGCTGGGCAGGACGCGTAGAAACAACAGTTAAGAGATCACTGGTGTTTGGCCGTTGAAGCAAAGGACAGAAAATAAGATTTGCTCTTTTCATTATTGTAGAATGTTTTAGTTCTTAGTTAAGTCTTTTTTGTCCAAAAGTGGGAAGACCTAAATCTGCCTTTTTACTTCCTGATACTTCTCCACGGAATCCTAATGGTGTTGCTTCCTTATCTTTTATTTGAATGCCTATTCAAACTGCACTAATATTAGATTTTGGAAGAAACAGACCTTCTGTTATAAAGAGCTATTTTGCGTAATTTTGCTCATTCTATATGACAGCGAGGACTGGTAATTGAGGGAAGGCAGGGGATACCTCAGCTGTACAAAAGAAAGATACTTGGTCAATTTTTTCCATTTTTCCTTTGAGGATTCCTGAAAGGACTCCATGTTCCTAGCATTGCATAGGATTCTCTCTGGGTGAGGAGACTTTGCTATATCTGATGGCCCCTGAAAGCACCTCAACCTAACCAGCTGTCTAGAACAATTCATGTGCTGATAAAAAGGGAAATTGAATAGAAGGGTGCCTACTGCCGTTAGGGCTCTCTCATCACAGTGTATTATGTGAACCGCTTCCATATTTAAGTCTCAAAAAAAAAAAAAAAGGTAACATGAAGGTTAAAATTGGTCACGCAGCAGTTTCTTAGAAAAAGACTTCTCTCCTGGCTTGGAGAAAAAAACAAAGTGGATCGAGAAGGAGAAGAGAAACTTCACAGATCACCAGCCAGAACAGAACTGGGCCAGAAATGGGGTAGAATTCTGAGACCTCAACAGAATTGTTTTTCTCAAAGTCCTTTTGGTTGGAAGGAACATCATTATCATGACTTCACTGTTTTGATCAGAGTCAGGAAATATCAGGCGATATGCAAAATCTAATCAACTGTCATTTAATTGTCTCTATGCATCGCGGCTCGACCAGCCAGAGCATCATCTAACCAAACATCCAAATCAGGTGATTAAATTAAGAGTTGTGTCAATGATCAAGAAAAGTTATTACTGATTTTATTACAAGAACATCAATATTAAGAATTTGATTTATTCCATCATTTCCTACAATGGAAATACTGAAACATCCCAAGCAATTTGGGCTTCCTATCTCAGCAGATGAAAGTAGGAAATCCACTCTAAATTATAACTCAAAAATTTATTTAACCCCTGATATCTGAGTCATATTCAACTTTTCAGAGATAAAGTTTGATCTCAAATGAATCCATACAACAACTAAGGACCTATAACTAAGTATTCCATGTCAAACATCAAGCATCTGGAAAGAAGGGACAGAATTTGCTTCAAAAGCACTCAGTGCAAATTGAACTATGAGAATCCTTAATGCGCTGATCTTCAATCAGTGATACATTCCTAATCATTATTGTGAGGAAATACATCTTTGATTTCTAATTTACTTTTGCATGTCATTATTTAGAATACTGATGACTTTTGTGCTGTATTTTGAAGGGTTGATTTTATGTTATCATTCCAGGGGACCTCACTTTGTTGCTTCCATGTAACTTTATGTGTCTGCCTCAAAGCACAATCGTGATTTTACTCTCACTCTTGTCTAGGACTGCTGTTTTGTGAGAGAATAATCTTGCATTGCATCAGATTAGGACAAAGATGGATTTACCAGTCTCATGTGTTGCTGGGCTATGAGCTAATTTTGTTTACCTATCGGTAATTCAATTTCTTTCTTTTTTTTTTTTTTAAAAGATTTTATTTATTTATATGACAGAGAGAGACAGCGAGAACAGGAACACAAGCAGGGGGAGTGGGAGAGGGAGAAGCAGGCCTCCCGCTGAGCAGGGAGCCTGATGTGGGACTCGATCCCAGGACCCTGGGATCATGACCTGAGCTGAAGGCAGACGCTTAACGACTGAGCCACCCAGGCGCCCCAGTAATTCAATTTCATCTATTTATAATCATAATTATTCAGTGACTCAATTTCAACTGTTTTGGGGGTGAGTTGACCAGATATTTTTGTTTGAGTGGGTAGTTCTAGATTTTGGGGCCTCAATCAGGGATCAGGTGTGTTATAAAGTAATCAGCCTACTCAGGATCATGGCTCATACAGTAGAAGAACTGGCATTAAAGGAGTGCGATAGACTGATTGCATCAATGGCCCCCATTCTCCATCTCTCCCTGTACTACTCCTTCTGCCTTATAACTCTGCAGTGCCCTCTGGATTGGGCGTTCTATCCCACCCCTCGACTCCGGGCTCAGCATGTGTCTTGCCTTGGACAATGGCATGTTAGCAAATGTGACCCCCCATATGGAGGTCTGAACAAGCACTTGCATACTTTTCCTTGTTCTCTTGCTCCTCTGTAATTGTGGTGACCGGGTGCCTGGCTGGCCTGCTGTAAGATGAGACATGTGGACCAGAGCCACATTGCTCCAGACATCCCAGCTTGAGGCCATCCTAGATCAGCCAATAGCCCGCTACTCCGAGACTCGAGAGTCAGCCCAGCTGAGGCCAGAACTGCTCAGTGGAGCCCAGCCTCGATCAGCAACCCACACACTCTTCAACAAAATAAGTGCTTATTATTTTAAGCCACTGGGAAGTTTGTTATATACCATTATTGTAGGTAGCTGACAAAAGGTAGTACTGTCAACATTTACTTGTTGGTTCCACTGGTGATGTTGCACTTCCCAGACTCATTCATTCTGCTCACCCGATGGCCAGAGAGGGCAAGTAGGGACCTTCAACACAGCGGAAACTTAGTCACTTGGAAGGGCAGGAATGGAAGGCAGAGATTGTTTTGACCCTTCTCAACCTCAGCTTAGTCCTGGGTTTGCAGGAAGGTGGGTGTCAAGTCAGGTGATGAGGGACTCCTCCCCAAAGCTGTAGGCTCTCTCATCAGCCCAGGGGCAAGTCCAGGTTGAAAGTGGTTTTTCTTCCTTTGTGCTCCATGTGCTCCATTCTTCCATTGACGGCTCAGATACCTCCTCACTTCACAGGAAAAGAAAACCACCAGGAAACATTTGAAACATGTACATCATGTCTTTCCAGTTGCTAAGTAATGATTTCAGCTTGCTCAGTGCCTTATGGAGACCCTAGGACCTCATATGTTTTAAGATTTCCGACTTTAAGAAAGATGTTTAATTCCATCTCGATGTTTTTACAGTGTAGTGTGGAACATGGTGCAAATGCATTTTTATAAGTGGATTTTTATTTAATGATCATACTAATACTTATCTTTTTTTTTAATCTATTAGCTCCATAAAGCTCCACATACTCATCTGAGTTAAAGTTATCAGAGAGAAAGGAAAAGCAAAAGCTCAAAATAACCCTGAGAAATGTTGTTTGGGTGATTCTGCTCACAAATCATCTTATTTCACAAGATTTTGGAAAGCATCATCACTCCCTGCTGCAACTGGGCCATTTTGCAGCTTGAAGTTTTGAGGTGACTCACCTGCAAATGGAGCTAACAATAGACTGGATGAGAAGACTCAGCAAAATGATAGATGTGATGATGTGTGAGACTTACCAAGAGAGAGGCTACGCAAAGTGTTCTCTGTACCTTTCTGTCACTGCTTATCTGTCTACAGGGCTGGTCCACTTGGAGAACTTTGGAATTTCTAGCTCATTAGGCGGTTTAAAAATGTTTATGTTATGACTTCCAGGTAATGATGGCTGTGATCATTTGTACACTATGCCACTTCTATCTTGACTGACAGAGTAACGGAAAAAATATAAAAATATCAGGGATCAGACATCACCGCCAGAAATTATATAAAGGAAAGGCTAAAAAGCTGGGAACATTTCTTTCTATTTAATGCAGATTTTTCCAAAAATGAAGCAAGGCAAGGAGGATGCAGGGTTGATTGATACTTTCAGAAATATGCCACTGGTGGCCATTTTGGGGGGTGAGCCCTACAGACCATGGGGACATTAGGGAAAGTCAGGTATGTTCACTGGATGCCTGGTCATGGATGTGGATCCACAGCAGTTGAGAGCACCATAGGAGGGAGACTTTAGAGTTCATGCAAGAGTCACATCAAGCAGAAAGCTTCTAGTGAGGTGAAATTTCTTCTGGACACATTTCGTTTTCTATTTGATGTGGTAAACAGCAGCCCAGTAAAGCAGATTGGGCAAGATTTTCCATGAACCTGGTGTTATGGATCAACCAAAGGAAAGAAAAGTCCAGAAGCTGACCCTGAGCAAAGTGGATCACCGGAAACAGTTTCTTCTCCATTTCCTCAGCCTCTGAAACAGCCAGCTGCATGTGGAATTTATAGAAAGTAACCTTGCTGCCTAACATCTGCAAAGAAAACTTTAAGAAAAATAGAAAAGTGAGCGAGGGGGATCCAAAGAGCATAAACCATCCTTATTAATTATGGATGCACTGCAACAGAGCAACTCAGCCTGGGACCAAACCAAGCGTTCTGAGGCCTGAAAGGAAGAAGATGAACACGTTTTATTTCTAAGATAAATAAATTTCCATAGGAAAGAGAACAAATTCAGAATAAGCTCTTTGTGCTTTCAGTAAAACTCTAGAAAATAGAAGCATGCAGTAATAAAACAAGAGACCTGAGGTGAAAAGGGGAGCCAGCTGGGGTGCCCGCGTGGCTCAGTCAGTTGAGTGACTGACTCTTGGGTTTTGGCTCAGGTCATGATCTCAGGGTGGTAGGATCGAGCCCCATGACGGGCTCTGGGCTTAGCGTGGAGTCTGCTCTAGATTTTCTCTTTCCCTCTGCCCCTCCCCTGCTCGCATGATTGTTGTCTCTCCCTCTCTCAATGAATAAATGAAATCTGGGGTGCCTGGGTGGCTCAGTCGTTAAACGTCTGCTTTCGGCTCAGGTCATGATCCCAGGGTCCTGGGATCGAGCCCCGCATTGGGCTCCCTGCTCCGCCGGGAGCCTGCTTCTCCCTCTCCCGCTCCCCCTGCTTGTGTTCCCTCTCTCGCTGTGTCTCTCTCTATCAAATAAATAAAATCTTTAAAAACAAATAAATAAATAAATGAAATCTTAAGAAAAGTGGGGGCAGCTAGGAGACAGAGCACAGAAGTACAATATGATTGAATGAGGTAGGGAAACAAGAAAGGGAACTAACCAACATGTAATAGCTGATTTAAAATCTGAAAATAAGTCAGACAGAGAATGACAAATACCATTTGATTTCACTTATATACAGAATCTGAAAAAACAAAGCAAATAAATAAGTGAACAAAAAGCAGAATCACACCTAAAATACAGTGAACAAACTGATGGTTGCCAGAGGGAAGGGGGCTGAGAGGGGGGTGGGCAAAATGGGTGAAGGGGAGAGGGAGGCAGGGCTTCCCGCTATGGAATGAATAAGTCATGGGGATAAAAGGCACAGCATAGGGAATACCATCAATGGTACTGTAATGATGTTGTATGGTGACAGATGGTGGTTACACTTGCGGTGAGCACAGCATAATGTATAAACTTGTCACGTCACTATGTCGCACAACCTGAAACTCATGCAATATTGTGTATCCACTATACTCACATAAAAATATTTTTAAAAATCTGCCTGAGAAGGACTAAAATTTGCATTAGGAGGATTAAAAGGGAAAAATTTTTTTCCATGATGCAAGGAATCATAATGGGGAGGACAAGTTTGAAAAGCTTTTCCAGAATCCAGATGAAGAGGATAAAGGGACGACTATTGAAGAGGGAAAAATGATTTGGTTCATGCATTCTGGAGATGTAAGAGAAGGACCAAGGTCTTCCAAATGTCCTCACACTTGGAGTCTTCCTTGAAACACAGACTGAAAGAAGAAATAAATGAATCAAGGACTTTCAGAATTTTAAGGAAAAAATATTTGTCCTGATAATTTTATACTTAACTGTGTTTTCATTAAAATGAGAATGCAAAGTACATTTTCGGATATTAATCAGCTAAAAAATGTATACCACTAATAATGCACTCATTTTAAGCCACGAGAGAGTTTAAGAAGATAGAAAAAGAAAGGCAAACTCAAATTTAGAATGGGACTATTTTTATAAAAAATAATTAATGGTAAATATTGAAAAAATGTGCAACAGAATGAAATCTAAAGGATTATTGTGCTTATAGGGTAAAAACAATTGAATAGGTCATGAATAGTTATTGAAAGGTGATAAAAAATTTTTAAAGTTAGAAATGAGGTCATACTAACAAAAATAGAAAGTAGGAGATGAGGATGGGGTATAGCTAGAAATAGAAATGTTTTCAAGCTACATGTAGGAGAACACATAGGTATACATTTTCTGATATAATTTTTTAAGATAAGAGTTATATGTGAGATTTTTTTCATTGTGAGTATAACATTCTATACAGAATTGTGAACACAGTAGATGTGTGAGGTTTGGTGCATAATTATAAAGCAAATACCAGTGTAACCACCAGTCACTGAAGAAAGAGCTTTATCCCAGCCCCCCAAAAACCAGCTTTGTTCTCTGATCACACTTCCATTCCTCCCCACTAACTGCTCCTCATCCAAACTTCTCTTGCCTTCAGATAAAATACCATTGCCATCTGAACAACATGGTGTCCTTTTCCTGCTTTTTAACCTTATAGAAATAGAATATAAGCATTATTTTGTATTTGGCTTTTTTTGTTCAACAATTTGTGTCATCCATGTTGTTGACATAGCTCAGTTTGTTTGCTTTTATACTTTATAGGATTTTATTGTCTATTCAGACAATTTATTTATTTTTTAAATTTTATTTTATTATGTTATGTTAATCACCATACATTACATCATTAGTTTTTGATGTAGTGTTCCATGATTCATTGTTTGCGTATAACACCCAGTGCTCCACTCAATACATGCCCTCTTTAATATCCATCACCAGGCTAACCCCATCCCCCTACCCCCCTCCCCTCTAGAACCCTCAGTTTGTTTCACAGAGTCCATAGTCTCTCATGGTTCATCTCCCCCTCCAATTTCCCCCCCTTCATTTTTCCCTTCCTACTATCTTCTTCTTCTTTTTTTTAACATATAATGTATTATTTGTTTCATAGGTACAGGTCTGTGATTCATCAGTCTTACACAATTCACAGTGCTCACCATAGCACATACCGTCCCGGATGTCTATCACCCAGCCACCCCATCCCTCCCACCCCCCACCACTCCGGCAACCCTCAGTTTGTTTCCCAGATTAAGAATTTCTCATATCAGTGAGATCATATGATACATGTCTTTCTCTGATTGACTTACTTCACATAGCATAATACCCTCTAGTTCCATCCACGTCATTGCAAATGGCAAGATTTCGTTTTTTTGTTTGTTTGTTTATTTTTGATGGCTGCATAATATTCCATTGTATATATATATACACCACATCTTCTTTATCCATTCATCTGTCGATGGACATCTTGGCTCTTTCCATAGTTTGGCTATTGTGGACACTGCTGCTATAAACATTGGGGTGCACGTACCCCTTTGGGTCACTACATTTGTATCCTTGGGGTAAATACCCAGTAGTGCAATTGCTGGGTCATACGGTAGCTCTATTTTCAACTTTTTGAGGAACCTCCATATTATTTCCCAGAGTGGCTGCACCAGCTTGCATTCCCAACAACAGTGTAGGAGGGTTCCCCTTTCTCCGCATCCCTGCCAACATCTGTCATTTCTTGACTTGTTAATTTTAGCCATTCTGACTGGTGTGAGATGGTATCTCATTGAGGTTTTGATTTGGATTTCCCTGATGCCGGGCGATATTGAGCACTTTTTCATGTGTCTGTTGGCCATTTGGATGTTTTCTTTGGAAAAATGTCTGTTCATGTCTTATGCCCATTTCTTGATTGGATTCTTTGTTCTTTGGGTATTGAGTTTGATAAGTTCTTTATAGATTTTGGATACTAGCCCTTTATCTGTTATGTCATTTGCAAACATCTTCTCCCATTCTGTTGGTTGTCTTTGGTTTTGTTGACTGTTTCCTTTGCTGTGCAAAAGCTTTTTATCTTGATGAAGTCCCAATAGTTCATTTTTGCCCTTGCTTCCTTTGCCTTTGGCAGTGTTTCTAGGAAGAAGTTGTTGCGGCTGAGGTCAAGGAGGTTGCTGCCTGTGTTCTCCTCTAGAATTTTGATGGACTCCTGTCTCACATTTAGGTCTTTCATCCATTTTGAGTCTATTTTTTGTGTGTGGTGTAAGGAAATGGTCCAGTTTCATTCTTCTGCATGTGGTTGTCCAATTTTCCCAGCACCATTTGTTGAAGAGACTGTCTTTTTTCCATGGACATTCTTTCCTGCTTTGTTGAAGATTAGTTGACCATAGAGTTGAGGGTCCATTTCTGGGCTCTCGATTCTGTTCCCTTGATCTATGTGTCTGTTTTTGTGCCAGTACCATACTGTCTTGATGATGACAGCTTTGTAATAGAGCTTGAAGTCCAGAATTGTGATGCCACCAGCTTTGTTTTTCTTTTTCAACATTCCTCTGGCTATTCGGGGTCTTTTCTGATTCCATACAAATTTTAGGATAATTTGTTCCATTTCTTTGAAAAAAGTTGACAGTGTTTTGATAGGGATTGCGTTAAATGTGTAGATTGCTCTAGGTAGCATTGACATCTTCATAATATTTGTTCTTCCAATCCATGAGCATGGAGCCTTTTTCCATTTCTTTGTGTCTTCCTCAATTTCTTTCATGAGTGTTCTATAGTTTTCTGAGTACAGATCCTTTGCCTCTTTGGTTAGATTTATTCCTAGGTATCTTATGGTTTTGGGTGCAATTGTAAATGGGATCGACTCCTTAATTTCTCTTTCTTCTGTCTTGTTGTTGTTGTACAGAAATGCAACTGATTTCTGTGCATTGATTTTATATCCTGCCACTTTACTGAATTCCTGTATGAGTTCTAGCAGTTTTGGGGTGGAGTCTTTTGGGTTTTCCACATAAAGTATCGTATCATCTGCAAAGAGTGAGAGTTTGACTTCTTTGCCAATTCAGATGCCTTTTATTTCTTTTTGTTGTCTGATTGCTGTGGCTAGGACTTCTAGTACTATGTTGAATAGCAGTGGTGATAGTGGACATCCCTGCCGTGTTCCTGACCTTAGGAGGAAAGCTCTCAGTTTTTCCCCATTGAGAATGATATTCGCTGTGGGTTTTTCATAGATGGCTTTTATGATATTGAGGTATGTACCCTCTATCCCTACACTCTGAAGAGTTTTAATCAAGAAAGGATGCTGCACTTTGTCAAATGCTTTTTCTGCATCTATTGAGAGGATCATATGGTTGTTGTTCTTTCTTTTATTAATGTATTGTATCATGTTGATTGGTTTGTGGATGTTGAACCAACCTTGCAGCCCAGGAATAAATCCCACTAGGTTGTGGTGAATAATCCTTTTAATGTACTGTTGGATCCTATTGGCTAGTATTTTGGTGAGAATTTTTGCATCCATGTTCATCAGGGATATTTTTCTATAATTCTCCTTTTTTATGGGGTCTTTGATTTTTGGGATCAAGGTAATGCTGGCCTCATAAAATGAGTTGGATGTTTTCCTTTCATTTCTAGTTTTTGGAACAGTTTCAGAAGAATAGGTATTAATTCTTCCTTAAATATTTGGTAGAATTCCCCTGGGAAGCCATCTGGCCCTGGGCTCTTGTTTGTTGGGAGATTTTTGATTACTACTTCAATTTCCTTAGTGGTTATGGGTCTGTTCAAGTTTTCTATTTCTTCCTGGTTTAGTTTTGGTAGTTTATACATCTCTAGGAATGTATCCATTTCTTCCAGATTATCAAATGTGCTGGCATATAGTTGCTCATAATATGTTCTTATAATTGTTTGTATTTCTTTGGTGTTGGCTGTGATCTCTCCTCTTTCATTCATGATTTTATTTATTTGGGTCCTTTCTCTTTTCTTTTTGATAAGTCTGGCCAGGGGTTTCTCAATCTTATTAATTCTTTCAAAGAACCAGCTCCTAGTTTCATTGATCTGTTCTACTGTTCTTTTGGGTTCTATTTCATTGATTTCTGCTCTGATCTTTATTATTTCTCTTCTCCTACTGGGTTTAGGCTTTATTTGCTGTTCTTTCTACAGCTTCTTTAGGTGTAGGGTTAGGTTGTGTATTTGAGACCTTTCTTGTTTCTCGAGAAAGTCTTGTATTGTTATATACTTTCTTCTTAGGACCGCCTTTGCTGCATCCCAAAGATTTTGAACAATTGTGTTTTCATTTTCATTTGTTTACATGAGTTTTTTAATTCTTCTTTAATTTCCTGGTTGACCCATTCATTCTTCAGTAGGATGCTCTTTAGCCTCCATGTATTTGAGTTCTTTCTGACTTTCCTCTTGTGATTGAGTTCTACTTTCAAAGCATTGTGGTCTGAAAATATGCAGGGAATGATCCCAATCTTTTGGTACCAGTTGAGACCTGATTTGTGACCTAGGATGTGATCTAGTCTGGAGAATGTTCCATGGGCACTAGAGAAGAATGTGTATTCTGTTGCTTTGGGATGGAATGTTCTGAAGATATCTGTGAAATCCATTTGGTCCAATGTGTCATTTAAAGTCTTAATTTCCTTGTTGATCTTTTGCTTAGATGATCTGTCCATTTCAGTGAGGGGGGTGTTTAAGTCCCCCACTATTACTGTATTGTTGTTAATGTGTTTCTTTGATTTTGTTATTAATCGGCTTATATAATTGGCTGCTCCCATGTTAGGGGCATAGATATTTACAGTTGTTAGATCTTTTTGTTGGATAGACCCTTTAAGTAGGATATAGTGTCCTTCCTCATCTCTTATTATAGTCTTTGGTTTAAAATCTAATTTGTCTGATATAAGGATTGCCACCCCAGCTTTCTTTTGATGTCCATTAGTGTGGTAAATAGTTTTCCACCCCCTCACTTTCAATCTGGAGGTGTCTTTGGGTCTAAAATGAGTCTCTTGCAGACAGCATATCAATGGGTCTTGTTTTTTTAATCCAATCTGATACCCTGTGTCTTTTGATTGGGGCATTTAGCCCACTGACATTCAGAGTAACTATTGAAAAATATGAATTTAGTGCCATTGTATTGCCTGTAAGGTGACTTTTATTGTATATTGTCTCTATTCCTTTCTGGTCTATGTTACTTTTAGGCTATCTCCTTGCTTAGAGGACCCCTTTCAATATTTCTTGTAGGGCTGGTTTTGTGTTTGCAAATTCTTTTAGTTTTTGTTAGTCCTGGAAGCTTTTTATCTCTCCTTCTATTTTCAGTGACAGCCTAGCTGGATATAGTATTCTTGGCTGCACATTTTTCTCATTTAGTGCTCTGAAGATATCATGCCAGTCCTTTCTGGCCTGCCAGGTCTCTGTGGATAGGTTTGTTGCCAATCTAATGTTTCTACCACTGTAGGTTACAGACCTCTTGTCCCAAGCTGCTTTCAGGATTTTCTCTTTGTCTCTGAGACTTGTAAGTTTTACTATTAGATGTTGGGGTGTTGACCTATTTTTATTGGTTTTGATGGGGGTTCTCTGTGCCTCCTGGATTTTGATGCCTGTTTCCTTCCCCAAATTAGGGACATTCTCTGCTATAATTTGTCCTATATACCTTCTGCCCCTCTCTCTCTGTCTTCTTCTTCTGGGATCCCAATTATTCTAAGATTGTTTCATCTTATGGTATCACTTATCTCTCGAATTCTGCCCTTGTGATCCAGTAGTTGTTTATGTCTTTTTCTCAGCTTCTTTATTCTCCATCATTTGGTCTTCTATATCACCAATTCTCTCTTCTGCCTAATTTATCCTAGCAGTTAGAGCCTCCAGTTTTGATTGCACCTCATCAACAGCCTTTTTTATTTCGACCTGGTTAGATTTTAGCTCTTTTATTTCTCCTGAAAGGGTTTCTCTAGTATCTTCCATGGTTTTTTCAAGCCCAGTGAGTATCTTTATAATCGTCATTCTGAACTCTACTTCCGACATTAATGTCCATATTGATTAGGTCCCTGGCAGTTAGTACTGCCTCTTGTTCTTTTTTTTGAGGTGAGTTTTTCCGTCTTGTCATTTTGTCTAGAGGAGAATAGATGAATGAGAGAACAAAATGCTAACAGGGTAAGGACTACCCCAGAAAAATATACACTAAACAAATCAGAAGAGACCTGAAACCGGGGGGAAAGAAAGGGAAAGAAAGAAAAAAGAAAAAGAAAAAAAAAAGAAAGTGATCAAATATGATCAGGCTGGTGAACAGATCAGTGCCACACACTAGATTTTGGGTGCATTTTGGCCTGTTAGAAGAAACTGTGTCCCAAAATTTTAAAGAAAGAAAAACATATATGCACAAAAAAAGGGTAAATACAATGAAGGGATGGAATATGACTGTAAAGATGAAAATTATAAAAGATTTTAAAAAAGGAATTGATAAGATAAGTTGGTTGATAAAAGAAAGAAGAGAAACTTAAAAAAAAAACCGAACAAACAAAAAAAGGGAGAGAATGTGATCAGGCAGGAGACTAGAACACAACCATACACTAGAGATTTAGGGTAAATTTTGGTCTGTTAGAAGAAACTGTATCCCAAAATTTTAAAGAGAGAACAACTTATATATATACCAAAAATAAGGTCAACTACAATGAAGGGATAGACTAAGACTCTAAAAATGAAAAATAAAAAAAAAAATAAATAAAAAAAAAGGGATTGATTGATAAGGTGTTGGTTGAAAAAGGGAAAAAGAAAAACTCAAAAAAAAATAAAAAAAGAAAATTAAAAAAATTAACTTTGAAAGACTAAAGAATCATGGTAAAAAAGCCATGGATTCTATGTGCAGTATTCCCCTAGTGCTGGCATTCTGCAGTTCTCATTGATGTGTAAACTTGGTCTTGGCTGGTAGGGGCCTGTTGCAGTGGTCCTCAAATGTCTTTGCCAGAGGCAGAATTGCCCCACCCTTGCTGGGGCCAGGCTAAGTAATCTGCTCAGGTTTGCTCTCAGGAGCTTTTGTTCCCTGCAAGCTTTCCATACAGCTTTGGAGGATGAGAGAGAAAATGGCAGCCTCCCAATCTCCACCCTGGAGGAGCAGAGAGCTCGGGGCCCCACTCCTCAGTGCGCCCCCAGAGAAAAGCAGTCAATCATTCCCGTCTCCCAGGTCTCCGGCCGCAGGCCATGCTCACCCGGCCTGTGACCAAATGTTTCTATCTCTGGCACCTGACCCTGTGTGGAGTCTCCAAACCCAGCAGATCCCTGTAGTGTGCTCCCGTGCCGCTCCTCCAGGGGGAGGAAGGGGAGTCTCCCCAGATCTGCCGCTTGTTGGGTCCCTGTTGGAGGAGCAGTGGCCCGACTGTGCCACGGATCGTGGTTTATGGCAACTCTGAGCTGAGAGCACACTCCTCAGAGCAGCTGGCTTCCCTGCTCTGATACTTGGGAGCTCTGCCACCCTCAGGCACCCCTGGTCTTCCTGTGACCCCGAGCGTTCTGAGACCACAGTGTCCCAGGGAGGATTCCACCCCCCACTTAGCCACTGGAGCAACTTCCCTCAGAGGAGCAGACTTCTAAAAGTTAAGATTTTGTGCTCCGCTGCTCTATCACTTGCCGGTAGCCGGCTGACGCAGGCTCCCTCCCCCTGTGGTCTATCTTCCCATATATCACCTCGGATTCACATCTCCGCATGTCCTACCTTCCAGAAAATGGTTGCTTTTCTGTTCAGAGAGTTGCTGCTTTTTTTCAATCTCCTGTTGAGTTTGTAGGTGTTCAGAATGGTTTGATACCTATCTAGCTGAATTCCTGGTACCAGAAGAAATTTAGGTCTCCTACTCCTCCACCATCTTCCTTCCTTCCCTATTCAGATGATTTATTCATTCCTTCTAATATTGGTGACCTTTTGGCTTATTTTCAGTTCTTGGCTTTTATGAAAGGTAGGTCTTTAAATATTTTAAAAGGTGATGACATAGAAAATTGAAAACAAGATGAATAGTCAAAAAAATGAAACATAATTTATACCTCAAAATAATGATGAAAAGAAAGCAGCAAGAAACCTTAAAATAGGAGCTATAAAATGGGATGACCAAAGTAAATCCAAACACATGGGGGATAACAGAAAATATTACCCTTTATTAAAAGGTAAATCCTGGGATTGGGTCAAAACAGTATCTGAATGAGAGCCTCTGATCATGAGTACTCATAAAATGAAACATTTTAGAAAGGCTGAGTGAAAGGTTAGGAAAATCTACATAAGCGAAAAGCAAAAAAAAAAAAAACAAAAAACAACAACAACTGGAGTTACTGTAATAATATTAAACAATTAGGATTCACTGTAAAATCATTAAATTGGACAAAGAAGGTCCATAACTTTTTAAAAGAGTATAATAAAATTGTATGCTTTGAATTAAAAAAAGGCCAAATTACATAAAAACCAAGTTGTTAGAAATTCAAGAATAATTTTAAAATACAATAGAAGTAGAAGATGTTAATATGTTTTTCTCAGTAGTTGACAGATGAAGTAGGAAATAAATGCCAAAGACATATCTGAATAATAAAATAAATTCAGATAATTTATTAGACATATATTGTTATTTTTTCTATAACAAAGGATGAAAAGAAAAGATACTCAGTATATAGCTAAAAAAATTAGGTAAAGAATAACAAAATATAACTTACAAAGGAGAATGGAGAAATTATGCAAATAGCAAAAATTAATGAGGTTAGAAAACATAAAAATAAAATAACTGTTGCCTCACTACAAAAGAGAAGGACAGATACTGAGAGATAAAAAATTATAAGCAGACAGTCTCTTCAACAAATAGTGCTGGGAAAATTGGACAGCCACATGTAGAAGAATGAAACTGGACCATTTTCTTACACCATACACAAAAGTAAACTCAAAATGGATGAAAGACCTAAATGTGAGACAGGAGTCCATCAAAATCCTAGAAGAGAACACAGGCAGCAATCTCTTTGACCTCGGCTGCAGCAACTTCTTGCTAGACACATCTCCAAAGGTAAGGGAAACAAAAGCAAAAGTGAACTATTGGGACTTCAACAAGATAAAAAGCCTTCTGCACAGCAAAGGAAACAGTCAACAAAACCAAAAAACAACCAGCAGAATGGGAGAAGATATTTGCACATGACATATCAGGTAAAGGGCTAGTATCCAAAATCTATAAAGAGCTTATTAGATCAGCACCCAAAGAACAAATAATTCAGTCAAGAAATGGGCAGAAGACATGAACAGACATTTCTCCAAAGAAGACCTACAAATGGCCAACAGACACATGAAAAGATGCTCAATATCACACATCATCAGGGAAATACAAGTTAAAACCACAATTAGATACCACCTCATACTGTTCAGAATGGCTAAAATTAACAAGTCAGCAAACAACAAATTTTAGCAAGGATGTGGAGAAAGGGGAACCCTCCTACACTGTTGGTGGGAATGCAAGCTGAGCCACTCTGGAAAACAGTATGGAGGTTCCTCAAGAAGTTAAAAACAGAGCTACCCTATGACCCAGCAATTGCACTACTAAGTATTTACCCCAAAGATACTATCCAAAGGGGCAACTGTACCTCAATGTTTATAGCAGCAATGTCCACAATAGCCAAACTATGGAAAGAGCTCAGATGTCCATCGACAGATAAATGGATACAGAAGATGTGGTAGATATATACAATGGAATACTACTCAGCCATCAAAAAAATGAAATCTTGCCGTTTGCAACAATGTGGATGGAACTAGAGGGTATTATGCTAAGTGAAATAAATCCATCAGGGGAGACAATTATCATATGATCTCACTCATATGTGGAATTTAAGAAACAAAACAGAGGATCATAGGGAAGGGAGGGAAAAATAAAACAAGATGAAACCAGAGAGGGAGACAAACCATAAGAGACTCTTAACAATAGGAAACAAACTGAGGGTTGCTGGAGGGGAGGTTGGGTGGGGAGATGGGGTAATTGGGTGATGGGCATTAAGGAGGGCACGTGATGTAATGAGCACTGGGTGTTGTATGCAACTGATGAATCATTGACCTCTACCTTTGAAACTAATAATACACTATATGTTAATTAATTGAATTTAAATTAAAAATATTAGAAGAAAAAATAAAATAAATAAAAAGCAATTAAAAACTATAAGCAAATATTATTTGTGATTCTGCCCTAAATAATTTTCAAAACTCAAAAAATTGAATGACTAGGAGGAAATATAGAAGGGGATTCAATAAGAAGAAAAAAGTAGAGAGTCTGAGCATATAAACAAATACTTGAGCTACATATTGAAGATGTCTGTCAAAATTGACTTTCTGAAGGGGTGCCTGGGTAGCTCAGTCAGTTAAGCATCAGAGTCTTGATCTCAGGGTTGTGAGTTCAAGACCACATCCACAGGATGTGGATCCTAGTTAAAAAAATAAATAAATAAAAATAACTGTGTGAAAATGCTTTGGGCCAGAATGCTGGAGCTCTGTTATTCTTCAAAGGACAGGTAAGAACACTCATCAGTGCTATGCTCCATGAGCTCTGCTATGGCACAAGGATAACTCACACACTAGTAATTTTACAAACTAATATTACCCAAATTGGGTCATGAAAGTACAAAAGAGAAAGCAAAGCAACCAATCTTCATTTATAAATATAATAACATTCTAAATAAATTTATGGTAAGTTAAATTCCGGAAAAAATCGTGGAGTTACATGTTAAAAATGAATTTATTACAAATCTAGTAAAAAGTGTGGACGAACCTTTTGGAGTTGGCAAGGTCTGTCTAAACATAACAACAAAGGTAGAAACTATTAAAAATAGTTCATAAATGTGTATCAGCAACAGAATGATCCAAATTAAAATATAAGAGCCAAAGAGGAAAATAAATCGCAAAGCTCTGTCAAAGCACTCATATGCTGAATATATAAAGAGCTCTTACAAATTAAAAAAAAAATGCCTCAATAGAAAATTGGGCAGATGCAAGCAGACAATTCACCAAAGAATTAATGAACATTATCAACAAACAAATCACTCAGCTTCTCTAGTCATTGAAGAATTAGAAATTCAAACTCCTTGGTATTGAGCTGTGGTCAGTGCATTTTGACCTTGTGAAAGTTCAAAGCTACTTAAGAGATTTTGACGTATTCCTAAGGTTTATATTCTCAAATCATCCCTGACTCTGGGCTCCCATTTCCAAGAGCTGTTTTGGGAATCTATCTGATGCATGTTAATTTTGTTAACATAGGGAAAATTAGGCCTTTTTCAATAGTCAGCCAGCCAGCCAGACAGACACAGACATACACTTTCCTACATCTTTTGGTGGCCTTGCGTTAAAATACTGGATTGTCTTATTTCTTTCTCCCCCACCTGCACTCTCTCGTTTTTCTCTACCCCATCCCCTTTTCCTCCCCAGCAATTCCTCCTTGTGCTGGTGGCAGAGAAGGTTAGCAGTCCCCTGCCTTGGCTTCTGCTGACAACTGTCCTGTGAGAGTCTCATCTTCTACCCCAAGGAGTTTATCAAAGCAGTGTCCTAACAAGACAGTTCTTTAAGAAGAATCCGCTGTTGGCTGTTGGGATAATAATGCTTCTGCCACTGTATTAAGACCAAATGGAAGACTTCAAAGAAAATGTTTGCCTTCGCCGTGGGCTGCTTTAGATTACCTCCCATGGATCTCTACCAATATTTCCTGGGGACATTTGTTTGCTCTCTGCTGTCATTAGAATTACTCTGGACAACTTTGAAAACCCCCAAGTGAAGTATTACTGACCACTTCAGGAATCTTCTTTCAGAACGTTGGTTTCTAAAGTTTAGGAGGACCACCCTTAGCCCTGTCCCCATGGTGGCTAGTGACAACCTAGTGAGCTGCTCTTGGCCGTAGCTATGAAGATTATCAAGGGATCTAATGCTCTTTAATTACTGCTTGTATGGAATTGGAGGATTTGTGTTGGAATCTTGTTCTAACAGTATGGAACTGTAACTAGTAAGCATTCCAAATCATTTGAGCTCTATATTCATTAATTGCATGCTATGTACATAGGGCCAAATAGTTATATGTGATTAAGAATCTACTACAAATTTAAATAAATTGAAATTTTTATTTGGGAGAAATTAGACCCCTACAAAGCCTTGACTTTTGGAAGGAGAATGGAGAACGATTATTTCTTGGTTATCTAAATGTCCCAGGTATTACACTCACACAAACTCTTTGTGGAAGGTCCTATTATTATTTCCATTGACAGATAAGGAAAGAAGTTTGGGGAGGTTACTGCCTTGCTCAAGGTCACACAGCTAGTAAAGTCAGACAGCCTAGTTTTCGTATGTAATCTTCACAGAAAACTATGAGATAATTTAGACAGACAATGGTTTTTGCTTGCTTCATCTAAATTACAGAAATTACCTGGATGATTGGTTTTTCTGTAATGGAAATCTAGCAAGGCTGTTAAAAACCTGGAATTTTCCCCATTTTTCCAGAAGCCCCTTGGTCATCCTGAGTCTTATTGACTACCTTTGCTTTAAGTTGTATGTGTGTGTGTGTGTGTTTATCATTGTATGGTTGCTTTTTCAAAAATTTTTTCCTTTTTTTTTTTTGTTCTTTAATTACTGTTAACTTCTAGTCCCACTCTGTCTATTACAGCCAAAACACTGACATTCACCAGTAGATCACTGCAGTTAAGACACCCTCTTAATTGGAAGAGGTGAAAGTTAATCATTTGAATAATAATTTGATATTTTCCGGACCAAGAGTGCCCAGGAGGCTTTTTAATATGGAAATCCACCAAGTGATAATAGGAAAAAATTTACTTCTTCCCTGTGCAGTTATAATTTAAAGGTGAAAATAAGTACAATGCGGCTAAATGGAATTATTAGTTGGTGTTAAACACTGTAACTTTACAAGCTATGAATAATGAATTTCCCCACAGCCTCCTCCTAAACTGTTTGTAGGAAATTGAAAGCACAGAATAGATACCTCACCATCACTTTATATAATTCAGAATTTAGTTTTTTTTAGATTTAATGTCCTCGAGTATAAGAACAAACCTACTAGGATTAACTCTTAATTTAGTTACCTGTAAGACATGAAAATCTTGTATCCAACTTTAGGAAGTATAAAGTCAACATCAAATTTAGGTAGGTGGCTGATGACTAGGAAGACTTCTTATCTCTAGTTCTCTTGGATTGTACTCCAGTGGCTCATTTGAAAGTGGCAAACTTTCTTATTGCCAGATCACAGAGCCCAGAGTTTACTTTATGTCCCCCTCAGTTTTACCTCTTCTTGTACTTATCTGTAAGTGACATCTCCCATTCCTAGAAACAAACAAACAAAACCAACAACCATGCATCAGCTATTGCCCACCTCAGTTTTGAAAATTCTCTGGCTCATCAGGCTACTTTCATATCTTTTGGAGGCTTAGGATATTCATCTCTCCTTACTTGAAAATAATTGGGATGAAAATTGTTTGTAATGCTCAATGACAGCTTACTCTCTTATTGTGCCTTTTATGTATGAATCACAAAGCTTTTTATAAACCATAACTCGGGTCTTGCAGCTCCCCAGAGAGGCAGGTCCCATTAACACTGTTTTACAGATGGTCATGAAACAGCCACAGGGAGTTTCAATGAGCAGCCTAAGGTCAGGCAGTGAGTCAGTGGGAAAGTCGGGGGACAAACATGTGGAACTTCTGACATGTGCCTCGAATCTGATGCCTGAAGAAGGGTGAAGAACTAATAAATGAGCAAGATAAATGGACATCCACTTGAAGAACTGTTTTGCAATAAGCAATAATCATTCTGATGAATCATTCAAATTGGGGCTTAGCTTAAGTGAATCTACAATTGCAGAATATTTTTCCTGGCAACCCACCATGGCATACAATTTTTTGGTAAATTGAGCTTTTGACTTTCGCATTTAAGTTTATAAGTATATAAATGGGAGGTCACAGCATTACTGCTAGGGTGATATTTGGTTGTTTCTGTTATGTGATGTAGACAACTAAGGGGGAAGATCTTTAAAATATGCAACAGTAGAAAATGCAGTGGGAGACACAAGATAATTTCAAGTGATACAGTATAATATTTGGAGAGGCAGAAATGAACAATTAAAAAACTGGAAGCTACTTTTTTATAGCGGTCATTTGGTCAGTCCAACCTCTGCTACACTTAAACCATTTTACTTAAAGGAGGATTCTATTTGCTAAGAGCACTTGGAGAAGGAGGACTTGATAATGCTAGAAAATGGTCTGTTAGTGAAATGTGTAGCTCTATCTGGTGCAAGTAAAATGATTTGGTCATTGAAGGTGGTTGATCGACTATCTAGATTGGGCTTTTTGGCTGCACTTTGTTTAGAGTCACCAGAGGGCCAAGGTCTGTTCCTCAACTTTGCATGCTGAGCCTTTTGGTTTTGTTAGTTTACCCAGGGTTAGCAGGCTCTGGAAGACTGAGTCAAGTTAGCCAAACCTTCAAGAGACTGATGTATAAACTGAAGGGGTCATTTAAGTCACATGAAGATCAGATTAGTTTATTTGTGCTGGATACTTGGTGCATTCTATTTTTAATAGGCTAGGCCAGTAGTAAAACCAAATTAATATCAGAATTCTACTTCAAGAGTCCAGTTTGAGAGTTGAATGATCTGAATGACATGTTTATTATGTTTGAAAACGGTGTATTTGCCTAGTGGACAATGAGAACACCTGCTTGGCTCTCAGATGCCCTACAGGTCTCTATCCTTCTACAAAGATTACGTTATCCTCGATATGTTTGCATTAGTTGAAGTGCAGTTTCTCTAATGATAATTACCATTTTTGCCTCAGTGTAGAAGATATAAAAGACAATTTAGTAAAAAAACCCCAAAAAACAACAAACCCATTTGGAAGCTATCTCTTCAAAAATTGATTAATTCTGAAGATGTCTACACATTTCATTTCATTCATTTTATCTCTCATTTTTGATGGATTCTGATTAAGTTCTATTTCCATGCCCATCTTCTGAATTATAGCTCCAGATTCTGGGGCAGCACTAAATTGGGGACTACTGTTATTCTTGAATTATATGTAATACATAATCTAATCCCTCATATTGAAACTTAATCATTCCTTTTAGCTCTTCCTAGTTATTTTTTAGTTTTTTTTTCCTCCTGTGCCCATTTATCCTCCAACACATTAGCTATTTTTGTATCCCTTTTAGAATAATATCTCAATCTGAAAGCTACAGACTGAAAAGTCGTTTTGGCTGTGGAGCCCCCAGTGGGTTTCCAGGCAAAGAAAGAAAAGTTGTTGGCTGTATTAATATCAATAGGAGGAAAGGATGCTAAAGTCAAGGGATGATGGGAAAGATGAAATTGGCTATCTCAAGCCCAGTTGATTCTTTTCCTGTAGGGTCATTTTTAATCAACCTTTAGTTCTTTTGTTATTTAGCAAAAGCAATTGCTGGGCACCTGGGTGGCTCAGTTGGTTAAACAACTGCCTTCGGCTCAGGTCATGATCCCAGAGTCCTGGGATCGAGTCCCGCATCAGGCTCCCTGCTCTGTGGGGAGCCTGCTTCTCCCTCTCCCACTCCCCCTGCTTTTGTTCCCTCTCTCGCTGTGTCTCTCTCTGTCAAATAAATAAAATCTTTAAAAAAAAAAAAAAAGCAATTGCTGACTTTAGGTTCACTTCATAGTTCAGTATCAGAGATAACTGTGGTCAGAAAAGCAAGGACTGAGCAATAGTCCATGATTAGTCTGAGAAGACTGAGCCTTGACCTTGAGCTGAGATCTTGACCGTGGCTAAGTTGCATGTGGGAAAAGGCACATGATCTTAAAACAGGAAAGATACTTGTGTTGTTTCACCCTTGTCCTAAATAATGGCAATTCAGTAATAGTAAAAGCCATCCTGAGGACACCAACTCTTAGAATATAAAATTGAAGCAGAAAATGGAAGGCAGTCCAGTAGCTGGGAACAATTCACTCTTTCCAGCATTACTGCTGGTTTTGGATATTTCCAGTGTTAATTCCACCTTCATAATTTTCAATCCACAACAAATTGTAAAACAATTTCATTTAAAATATAACACTGCATAGTATTCTAAGAGCTGACCTGGACTGGTAGAGTTCCCATGGTTTCGAGTAACCCCCCGGGCTCCCATGTGTCTCATTACTTCATCTGTTGTAGAAGGCCCCCAGTACACATTTTCTCCATAGATTCTGGAGTTTCGTGAGAAATAAAGACAGAAGAAAAGATTATTACTGAGGGGCTGAAGTTTCTTGAAGAATTGAGGAATACTTTTAGCCAGACTTTCTGCATTTGGGGCATACACCTGCAGCTAAGTGGCTGGTATCACAAGTCAAAGGCTCTCAAACTGGAGAGTCAGAGCAAGCTGTTGACTGACTGTATTGGTACTAATTCTTACAGAAGTCCCCTTCACAGGAGATTCACAGGGGTAATGAGCCATCTAGTCACTTTGAACATTCTAATAATAAGGAATGTGAAATTCAGATTTCCTGAGAGTAAACAAAGTCCATCACAGGGATTTCTAGTTCTGGTGTCTTGGCAACTCTGGGAATACAGTAATTTCAATTTCACCGCCAAAACGATGTTTTCAGTCCCATCTACTCAGCCAGAATTTTGTTCTTCCCTCACCTACAAGTGGAGTCTATTTCACCTTCCTCCAGACATGAGCCTTTAGGACACCTTGTGACAGAGCGTGTGGAGAAAGGGATGCCCCATGACCGTGGGGCCCAGGCCAGAAGAAACACTAAAGCTTCATCCTAACTCTCTCCTCTGGGATTCTCCATTTTGAAACCAGCCACCATGTTGGAGAAGTCCTGGCCACACGAAAAGGCCACACGCGGGCATCCCAGCTACCAGTGATAGTGAGTGAATGAGCCTTCAGACAATTGCTGTCCCCACATGCCCCATCTCCTCCATGTGTGAGCAGCAGAAGCAACCCAGCCTTGCTGTGCTTTGTCCAAAGTCTCAAGCCACAGAACCCCACAGCACAATAATAGTTGTTTTAGCCACTAAGTTTTGGGGTGATTTGTCACAAAGTAATTAATAAGCAGAAGAGAGAGCAGGTCTTTTGGAATATATGGGCATGTGTGAATGGGTCTCGTTAAGTGGTCACATTTTCTGAATATAGAATGAGCTGAATTTTAAAAAATATTTATGAAACCACTTAAAATATTTATTATTTAGATATTTACTAAACCATCTTATTACACCATTAAGCCATTTAAATACTTTTTAAACCAGCACCATGATTTTTATTCTGACACTTTCGCCATATTTTCAATATCAAGCTCATCATTATTCAATTAATACTCTTATCTGTAATAACTCACTTTCTAAACAAAAGAGCTTGCTTTAGCCTCAACCTATGTAATGATATCCATAAAATTATGGATTGGATAATCCAGCCATATTTTATTAATACATTTAAAAATAAATATGTGACCATGAAAAGTGAAAAGTATTTGTCCACTTATTACCTAAAATGATCTCGCATTTCATAGTTAGCTCACATCTTGCCTTGGAAAAATGGGTCCTCCATTTTGGAAAACAACGGTAATATCAAACTGACGATAACAATGTCTTTGGGGTGTCAATTCTTAGGGACAAGCCTGTGTTAAGTAAACAACACAGTGTGATTGACATTACTTGGAGGAAATTTTTACAATCTGCATACAATCTAGCTGTGTTTAAGAACTCTCGCCGTTTTTTATTTGGTCTTTACAGAAACTCCTCTAAAAATCCAACCGTTACTTGTTTGATGCTCAGTTTGTATCAAGGTTTTTCCTAGAGCTTGAGACAGTTTGTTTGGAAATTTTATTCCAGGGAATGCGCACAGGGGGAGTCACATGGAGGATTGGGAAGCCACCACCGACAGTGTTAGCAAGTTGGCCACAATCGTGAACAACTCATGTGCAATTTTGCGGGACTTTCTGGAATAATTTCACATCTGTCTACCTGGAATTCAAAAGGTGGGAGCACTTGCCCATTGGTTTGCATTCGCTATTGCTTAAGCATGGGCCCACTTCTGGGTGGTACACACGTGAGCGTAGAGTAAGTCAGCCTAGGCTGCCCTTGCCATGACATCAGAGAAGACCCAGGACAAGAAGCAAGAGTAGGTGAGTGGCCCCAAAGTGAAGAAGCAGTGTCGGGTGCACCCCCACGGAGCTGGCTTAGTCTGTGCAAGTAGAGTACAATGGAATGACATGAGTTTGAACTAGTGCACAAGAATGTCTGATGCACTTGCCAAAGATACTCCCTCTCTGGGACTTACTCTTTCCTCAGTCAGAGGACAGAATTGGACCAGAGGACTTTAAGACCCAGTTCTGATATAGTGAGATAGCCTGAGATCATGCTGGCCTACCACAATGCTCCCCATCAGGCAGACGGGACCAGGGAGGGAGGATTGTGTTGAAAGTGTGTAAGCATGGGTATTGGGAAGGTCATCGAAACCATGTGACCACCCACTGACCCGGGAGCTGGACTCGGGCACTCGGAGGCTCCTTACCCCTTCCCCTGTCCTTTGATGTGGGTTCCGCTCTCCTTTCCTGCTACCAGAGGCTTCTTCAAGGACACAGCCTTGAGATAACGATATGGTGTTGAGAACACCTACACGGCGCATGTGACTGAAACCAGCTAAGGCCTCTTTATCAACTTTTAAGATTTGGTGGGCAGATGTGGGGATCCATTGGTCTTGCGGCTGCCCGAGAGAAGCCTTGTTTATAAGTTCCCTCTGCTCATTAAAACTTGCCACCCACCAGCCTGGAGTGGCCTGCCTCATTCTTTGCTCTCTCCCTGCCCTCCGCATTGGAGGGCCAATTTGGGAAGCTCTGAGGGAGCTGCCAATCAACAACAGGTCAGCTAGGGGATGCTGAGAGCAGACCTACCTTAAACCTCTGTCTCCTAGGTTGCTGCTAGCATCCTTAACCTGCTGGGTAACCAGTAGGCCCTGAACAGTTCTGAATCAGGGAAGGATAACACATCTTGAATGACTTGGAATCTTTTCTCTCAGGACCTGTATATAAACATTACTCATGTCTGGTCACAACTGGGTTTACCTCTTATATTGAAAGACAGGGACCAGAGCCATGCCAGCCGCATACACATGGATTTTCCCACATGACAGTTTGTTGTGGCCCCAAACTTGGGATTCTGCTCATTTTTATTGACAACACCCTGATTTTGATCCCCGGGGGAAGCACGTATGAAAAATTACAGGAATTTGCGATGAGGCATCAACAGAAAGAGAAGGGTGGTTTAATTTAGGATTTCTCAGCCTTGACACTATCCTTGGAAGGTTTATTTTTATGGACGTTGCGTAGCTGGTGACTGGTATTTTCAAGTTCTAAAAGCAGCAACTGTTTTGCTGGTTTTTGTTTGCGTCTTTCACCTTCTGCTTTCTGCTCTCCAGTTGCCTTCAGCCCCAAAGACTCAAACCTTCTAGGATTAATGCTTTTTGAAAAGAGTTTGGAAAATAAATTTCAGTTCAGTGTTGTGGTGCAAATCACTCAGCCTTTGGGGGTTTATAATGTCTTGGTTAGTAAGGATTCTGGAGATTCAACCCAGAGGTTTGTGTGAAGTGGAAAAAAAAAAAAAGAACAATTCAGCCAAGATGTATTTAAATTTTAAAACAGCCATTATGTTCTGTGCTTAAATTTTGAGTTCCTTTTTTATATTTCTTAAGAGATAATGAATAGCTTCAATTTGAGAGTATGAACATCCTGGAAAAATACAGAATGACAAAATCTCATTTTATGTTTATTAATTTTTCAGCAAGTCCACTCGTCTTCCATTTGATGAGACTAAGTGGGTTTTTTGAACTGGCATCGGTCAACATTATTACCAACTTTGTGATGAATAATATCCTTCTTGTATATCAAACGTTCAGCCTCCCACACATGCTTAATTCATTTTATTCTCAAACGCTTGGCCGTGTCTAAGTGATTGCTGTGATTCAGTTTTGAATGAAAGAATTGCTCACTTGCAGCCTGTGATAATTATTGTATAAGGCTTAGATTGTTCTTTACAAACGAGAGCAAATTTTCCATCAGTGATGAAGATAATGGGTAGCAGGTCTTTAATCTCTCCTCACTGGCTCTCACCACACCTCCCTCACTTCACACTCTGCAGACACGAGGATAAACTTCATAAGGCTTTTCTTGGAGTTAAAGCTTCATGTTGCATGTAACTACATGGTGATACCTGCTGGCCAGATCCTTCTTTACATTCCAATGAAGGGATGATTTGTTGATTTCATTTAATAGGGTTGTAGAATTGTGTGAATTTCTTCAAGCTTCCCTGCTGTTGTCAGTGTGAATTTCTTCATTGTTGCAACTTACAGTCAATCAAAATGATGCCTCTAAATGCTTGCACTTAAAAATAGAATGCACGAGGGTATTAGCAGCTTTCCTCATGCTAGGATGGATAGTGTAGGACACCAGTCTTAGCTGTTTCCCAGAGAGCCTGCCTGTCGTTTTGCTGGTGTCAAGTAGAAAGCAATCTGTTGAATGAAATAATTGGTTTGGGGGTACTTTGCAACTGGAAGAAGACTACTCACGAAATATCACTTTAAAGTGATTTCAGAGTTTGTGAATTGTTTTTTTCAGAAAAGTCTTGCAATTTAGACTTGCAAGCCCAATTCACTTCTCTGCTGTTGTTGAACAATTAGTTGCATATCTTCACTGTTATAGATAATTGTAATTTCAAATTGTAGCTTCAAGCTCTTGATGGCTCTCTGTCTCTTCCTGCTTTGTTTGTAGTGACCTTGCATTTCATTCTAATGAAGTAAAAATTATCAAATTATATAAACGAAGCAACACATGAAGTACAAGGACAGCAGTGCTCGTAACTTACTATTTAAAAGCTTTATTTTTTTGTTATTTAGAAACTGGAAGAGAAATGAAGACTACATTCTTTGTAGTACCATTAATGGAACATTAATCGATTGATTCTTTTTAGAACTTTCTGCTGGAGCTTTAATGAAGGAGGCATCTCATCATGTTTAAATATACCCAGGTCAGGTTGATAGTTCATGGCTCTGTCTTATTTGAATCTCAACTTAGTCAAATATAAACTGCATGATCTTGGTGAGCCATTCAACCTCCCTGAACTTTAGCTCCTTTGTGTGACATGATACGTACTCCATAGGTTTGCTGGAAGCATTTAAATATGGAGAATGGAAAGCCTCTAACTCGATGCCTGGAAGAGGGTCATGCGTGCACACACACACACACACACAAATGTTCATTTCCTTTTCTCCTGAAGCTAATGGAAGATATTTTCTAAGATCCTTTTATTTGCAATTTTCACCTTGCAGTGGAAAAGAATCAAGACAGAGTAATGATATATAAAAATCTCTATCATCTCAGAAATGTGGCAATGGGTACTGCAAACTTACGTGTAACTTTACTACTGACTAATTTTTGCTTCTGTCACTTGATTAATTTGCATGATTAAGTACTTTTTCCATAGCAGGCAATAAATTCATAGCTGGTAGAAGCCTGTAAACTACTCACCCATTTAAAACAAACAAGCCAGCCCCTGTGCCCAGGGACTCTGACCTTCAAACGCTAACTGGGACATTCCTCGTGGTGGGAAGAGCATAGTTACAACATTGTGGAAAGCAGTCATCTTGTTAATTTCTCCCTCTCCCTGAGAACACGCTGCGAGTCACTGAGGGAGAGACGGTCTGATCCCTGGGAATTCTAATACAGCCCACAGCACAGCACCGTCTTTTTCGGGTGTGTTACTGGCTTCCAATTAGAAACTTGGGGAGCTTCCAATATGGCTTTAGTGTAATGAATAGAGATGGATGAAGCATTTTGCAAAGGGACTTTCAAAGAGTTCTAACAATGCTGTTTGCTTTGTGAATGTTTAAAACATAGTCTATCTGTCACCCTCAAAGATACAGAAATCCGTGATTGTCCCTCTCTCCTACCCCAGGTAAGCCAGTTTACGACACGAGTCAGATCTTACAGCTATTTTGATACAGAAATATCACTGACCACTTAAGCTCTGGTAAAGTGACTTACTTTGCCAGAGGTAAAATGGTTGTGAACAGGTGGGTGGAGAGGATCGGTCATATAGGAGTTCAGAACTGACTGTCTTGTAGTGAGATGAGATAAAGGAGACTGATATCTGTATATGGTTTCCCCAGGAATAAAAAAGCGTAGTTAAATATTATAGTACACATTCATTCATTCCCAAATATTAAGTGCCTGCTTCCTCATGTGTTCCTGCCCCTATCCCTGATGTAGACAATCCCTTCAAGAGCCTTTGGTTTGTCCGTGGTAAAAATGCATGCTATCTGTAAGTGTCTGTGTGAAAAAAATAGCTTTTGAATATATTGAGCATCTTGGGAGAAAGACACTGTACCCCTTTAAATTAACATCATAATAATTTTAAAATTTAACTAAGCCCATTTCACTAGCATATTAATGAATCTTATGAGTCACTCTTACTTACTGTTATTGGATTAAAAATTTTCGGAATAAAGCTCATCCGATTTATTGAGAAAGGGACTTGGCTACAAACACAGTACCACTAAATTAGCTTCTAATTTGTTTTGCTGCTTGAACATAAAGGGTGAGTCCCACTGCCCTCTACCTTTCCTGAATGTGTCGTGCTCTGGTCACTTGGTTAATTTTCTGAGCCAGCTCATACCCTAAATATAAGTCCTTGTGTGTTGTTTCCTGAGAGGTGTTGTCATTGTCATCCTGAAGCATATTCAAGGAGGTTCCTTGTCCGTGAGAAGCCCCATTAGCTATGGAAGACTGGCTGGTTAAGTTATGCTTAAAACATATTAAATGCCAACAACAAACCAAACAGGGTGTGGGTTTGTAATGAGTCCTGGTCAGAAGGGAGAGAGTGCGTGATGGCAGGATGGTGGCATGTTTGGTGTTCCCGTCAGATCGACACTCATTGTATCCAAGCAACATGAATAAGGGGCAAAATGTGGGCTGGGATGACCAATAGCTTTGAAGCTATCAAGTAACCTTCTTAATCCTGGCACTAAGTACAGTACAGAAGCCTTGTGATTTAGTTACCAAACTACTAAACTGTCTTTATGAGGATGAAGGCTTCTCAAGAGACAATTAACCTAGAGATTCACAAGATGTTCTAAGGCATGCTGGTCTGAGCCAAAGAAGCCAGGTGGACCAGGGCAGGAGCCCCACCCACCAGCAGGGATATATAAAAGCTCAGGCACCTGAAGGGACATTCACAATTCAGGAGCTAGCTTCAGCAAGTTACCCGCAGCTCTCTGTCTGGCACCATGTCCTACAACTGTTCTACAAGGAACTGTTCTTCCAGGCCAATTGGAGGACACTGCACTGTCCCCGTGGCTCCAGCTGCCACAGCTTCTTCCCACGATGCCGACTGCCTGAGTGGCATCTATTTGCCCAGTTCCTTCCAGACTGGCTCCTGGCTCCTGGACCACTGCCAGGGGTCCACCTGTGAGTCCACTGCTTGCCAGCCAACCTCTTACCAGTCAAATCCCTGCGTCTCCAGCCCTGGACAGGTGACCTGCTCTCGGCAAACCACCTGTGTCTCCAATCCCTGCTCAACTACCTACAGCCGGCCACTCACCTTTGTCTTTGGTGGCTGTCAGCCCTTGGGTGGCATCTCCACTGTGTGCCAACCGATGGGAGGAATCTCCACCAGGTGCCACCCGGTGGGGGGAATGTCCACTCTCTGCCAACCAGCCTGCGGGGTCTCCAGGACGTACCAGAGGTCCTGCACGTCCAGCATGTCCAGCTGTCGAAGAACTTGCTAAGTGTGTGGGAGCCAGTGAGCGAATCAAGACTCCAGGACCTGCCAGCGGTGTTTCCAGGCTCGTCCAGCATGCTGCCTGTCCCTGAACAACTCTTCGTTGCTGACCACTGTTCTGATGGCCTTACTGCTTGGCTGCTAGCTCTGAATAAGCTGCCTTTGGCAATCGATGATTGTTCTGGCTAGCACCAAGCTTATTTTAAGGGTTGATCACTGGTGGCGCATATGCCTCTGGATGTTTCCAGAAACTTTACTTCCCATACCCCAGTCTCCGGTGGTTTTGACATGTTTTGACCTTGCTTCTGTGTCTTCTGGCTTCTGCTTTTGTGCCTCTGAGGAAGGGAACTTGTCTCGCTCTGTATTTTTCAATAAACCTGCTTACTTGGCATTGCAAATGTCTGTCTCAGTAGAGTTCTTTATTTGCAAGGGTTTTTGCTGTCTATGAGCCATCCTTGCTGACCAGAGCCTGACATTCTTCTCTGAGCATAGAGTATGGGTTCAGTCATTGTGTTTCATGACAAGCAAGGGAATATCTGATATTTTACTTGGTTAGAAGGCTTTGGACATGTAGTGATCTAGAGTGACGTGTCCTCTATATTTACTCCAATTTGTATGGGTGCACAGAATAATTTCCATGTAGGAAAAAGAAAAGTTACCCTGGGAAACCAAGTCATTTGGGAAACTATACAGTGAAGGAGGCGGTGGAGTCTGTTAGAGTCTCAGAGTCTTACTTTACCGGAGGACCGCAGTGGAAAACTTTGCAGAAGGTCCCTTCGTGATCAGGCCAGATGGAGGGAGAAAGAGGAAGGGTGGGGAAGTTGGTTTCCAAGGCCTGAGATTCATGGCATCAAAGGGTGGCCCCAGCTGTATATTCCCCTCACTTGCTGCAGAAGTTTGGTAGATCCTCCACACCCTACCCCCCCGCCCCCCCCCACGCCCCCTCCCCACCCGGGGCCAAATGCTCAGAGTAAATCAAAGCTCCAGGTTTCAGTAAATCTGGGCAGGAGAAACTTAAAAGCAAACTTCAGAAACACATAGTGGTTTATTTTAATAAGAGCCTTATTCCATGCTTGTTCTCCCCTGGATCCTGTGTATTGATAAAACAAACCATCTGGACTGGTGATCCACACACTAACTCCTTTTGCTTTTTTTTTTTTAAAGTGAGAACTGGCCGTCTATTGGTTTGCTTTTGCCCTTCCTTTTCCTCTGTTACATCCAGAAACACATCTCTGTATTTCCTTTACGGAGTTACTCTAGGAGAAACAGAAGAGGAAGATTTTTTACAGAGAATGGAAGCATACAAGGTGTGTGCGCCATGAGCAATGGGCGCTTTTTGCCTACCTGAGGAGCTCAGTGCCTGGTGCAGACCCGGATCAGCAACCTCTATTAACAAAATGGTTTTCTTATTTCACTAATGGTTTTTCAGAGATGTATAGATGATTTCTGGATAGATGGCATATTTTCAAATTTTTCCTACTGCTCACTCTACTCTTAGAATTAATCAAAGACATGTTAGGGTGAATGACTCAGCAGTAATATTTCATTAAAGTAAGACATGGTTTTTATTATATATTATTCCAGACCCATTGTCTTTAAAAGTAAAACTCTGGGTTTCAGATATGTTCTGGTTTAATCTAAAAAAGAAGTCACCGGGGGAACCCTCCATGGCTCCTTCAAAGCTGTTGCTTCCATGACTCTCACTGATTGCGTATCTCAGTCACTTCACATATGATCTGGAAAATTCAAAGTTTTTCAGAGGTTGAAAAATTATTTAATTTTTTGTTTATTCTTTAGCTTTTTAGATTTCAATAAAAAGTTATAAGGATGGAAACACCTTCCTTTTCTTTTTTATTTAGGTGGCTAATCATCTTAATAGATTCACGTATTAGTAATTTACAATAACAGGTTTTATGGGCTGCTATGAATAAACTTTTGCTTGGGCTATTTATTATAATGGTGTGAACATCCAAGGATGACGTAGCTATCCTGCAAAGCTACTTCCTTGCCTTTATTTCTGATGGGGGAATTATTCTATTTGTACTTGAACTTTGAAAGTTCTCTCCATTCTTTGCTTTATTTCACAATAAATGATAAAGTTTCTATGTTCACCTTTGAGGCCTGTCTTTTAAAAGATAGGGCAATGATTTCTTTCTCTTCTTGGTCTGGCGCCTAGAGAAGGGTCTTATATGTATGTAATATCCCGGAGCTGTGGGGAAGCAGTTTGAGGACCTTTGGTTCAAATCCTGGTTTTGCCGCTTGGTTACAGGGTTGTGAAGCTCCCTAAACCTTAGCCCAACTATCAAATGGACAAGATGGTAGCATCTCATGCCCCTATTTGCAGGAATAAACTGAGGTAACATGTGTGTCTCCCAGGTATCAGCTGAGGCGTCCTGCTGTTTGGTATTAAAGTGAACCTAGCATTTTTGGGACACCTGGGTGACTCAGTCGGTTAGGCATCTGCCTTTGGCTCAGGTCATGATCTCAAAGTCCTGGGATTGAGTCCTATGTTGGTCTCCCTGCTCAGCGGGGAGCCTGTTTGTCCCTCTGCCCCTCATCCTGCTTGTGTTCTCTCTCTCTCTCAAATAAATAAATAAAATCTTAAAAAAAATAAAATAAAGTGAACCTGGCATTCTCAACTCCTTTCTCTCTTCAGTGGAAGTCTTGGCTACTCCTGGCATCTCTGAAGGGTCTGAGTTGAGAGGCTGGGAGGAGGTGCCTTACTGTTTTCCTTCCTCATCCCTCTGGCTCTGAACTTGCACTTTAGAAAAATGAGTTCATTTTGTGGCTCTTCTTCCTGTTGCATAGTCTGTTTCTGTTCAGATTGTAATGATTCAGGCATCTTAGCCCTACTTCCCTTGATGTCCACAAAACCCGTTTACACAAGGCATCTGTGTGTCTAACAGACTTTACAGAAAGTTTGGGACCTAGATGGTATTTATATTCTAGTGAGGGAAACAACTTAAAATTGAATTTAGACATTAAGAAGTTCTTGGGCCATTGTCTCTGGAACATTATCATATTCAGTTCAGAACGAAAGCTCTCCTTCTTTCCCTCCTTTCTGCCCTCCCTCCCTCCCTTCGTTCCTCAAATACTGGACCTCTAATGTTCCAGCTTTGGTGCTAGGTGCTGGTTATGCAGCAGTGAACAAAACCACCATCATTCTTGCCCTCATGAAGCTCACAGCTTAGTTAATTAGAGTAATTTCTGTAGAACTTTTTTATTTTCTTCTGTATCTTCCCCTACAAATGCTTATGAGCGCTTACCAAGGTGTTACATCACATATGTTCTCTGAAAAGGGTGGGTTTTTCTACCTTTTTTCATATATGATGCTTATTTATATTACAGCTATGATAAAAAACTGAAAATACAACTAACCTCTGGGATATTTGGCTTTAAATCTAGGAGACATAAAGCTTGTAAAAGTCAAGGGAATGAGCTGATAATCGGTTGAATGGCAAGAATGAACGGTTGACAAATTAGGGTACAGACCCAGACTGGTTCCCTCTAAAAGGGCACTCTACCTTCAGAGAAGGTAGGCTCTGCAATTTGACCCTAGCCTTGGCAAATATCTACTTGGTCTCTTTACATTTTCTGGAAACTACAATTTCCACTGAGGAATTTATAAATGCCTTCATATCTGAAGGGTCTTGTGTTAGCTTTCATGGGGCCGAGATCCTTATTTATTAGGGTCACTAGCTCCAACTTCTTTTATATGCTCTACTTTCCTACATTTAACTGCCTGCTAGGCCTTTCCAGAAATATGTCTTATAATAACATTCAAAGAAATTTTCAAAACTCAAATTGCTCATAATGAAACTTATTAATTAGGGGTATGATTTGTGTTGCATGTTTCAGATTATATAACAGTTGTGATAGGGAACTAGCTCCCATTAGCACAAAGAGCTATTACAAGCAAATATGAAGGCTTTCTGGAAGTTATTCTGTGCATTATTATGGAAATGGATGATAAAAGGGACAACACAGTGTAAGAATTGTGCTAATGGTAGTTCTAGTACCTGTGAGAAAGGCAGGTGATCATCCTGAGCAAGAACTGGGTGTGGTCAGGGTAGGATTTATTTTAGAGGTGTGTCAGTCTCATAACCACAGACTTTCTACCATAAAATAGTTTACCACTGAAATTCCTTCAGAAAAAGTGACTTTATCAGCTTGGATCTGAAAGTCCAGCTCCCCTAAACCACCTTTTCCCTCCATTAACCATTTTAATACAAGTTTTCTTGGGAACACATCAATTGCATCATGGCAGAGAAGACTTGTATCACTCAAATGAAATATTCTTTTACAAAAACTTCTCATTATACTGATTCTTGCCTTTTGGTTAATGCTGCCACTCTCTTCTAAGTCACCTGGGATGGAAATCCCGTCACTGTGTTTTAGTTCTCTTTCCCCTAACGTCACACACTTAATTCCTTAGAGATGTAACAATTCTTTGTTTTTTCTTAGCATTTCCTCTGTCCCAGCCTGCTGTGGGCAGTCATACCTCACACTACAGTAGTGTATTAAGCTCCTAAGTGATTCTAGCATTTCTATGTCCTTTCTGGACAGCTCTATCAAATCTGTTTGTATTAGCTCGCCAGGGCAGCTATAACAAAATATCACAAACTGGGGAGCTTCAGCAACAGAAATTGATTGTCTCACAGTCTGGAGACTAGGAGTCTGAGATCATGTGTCAGCAGGGGTTTGTTTCTACTGAGGTTATAAGGGAGAATCTGTTCCATTCCTCTCCCTGAGCCTCTGGTGGTTTGCTGGCAATCTTTGGCATTCCTGGGCTTTTAGAAACACCCTGATATCTGTCTTCATCTTCACATGATATTCTCCCTGTGTGTCTATGGGTGTAGGCTGTGTCCAAATTTCCCCTTTTTATAAGGACATTAGTTATACTGAACTAGGGGCCCACGCCACTCAAGTATGACCTCATCTTAACTAATTAGCTCTGCAATGATCCTATTTCCAAACAAGTCATATTCTGAAGTACTGGCGGTGAGGACTTCAATACAGAAATGCTTGGAGGCACAAAGTCAACTCATAACTCTATCAAGGCACAACTCTGATAATGTCACTTTCCGACTCAAAAATATCAAAACATGCTTATTGCCTAATGAATGCTGTTCAGACTTGCTGGCCTAGCATTCATAATTCCCAGCAGAGTACTTAATAAATGCTCAGTAAGCATAAGAAGAATATAATGTTTAAGTTTTGGGGTTCTTATTCATTTCTATACTTGAAAGTCTAATTAATAGTTGATGTGTTATATTCATCGTGGTTCTCCAAAGAAACAGAACCAATAGGAATTATATATATACATATATATACACACACACATGCATATTTATATTTATATATTTATTTATATATATTTCTTGTATATAAAGAATAGTATATATAAAAGACTCTCTATATAAGAAGAATACTTACACAAATAAATATTATAAATATAAACATAAATGTATATATATTCCTTTCCTATTGATTCTGTTTCTCTGGAGAACAAATATAGTATATATATAGAGAGAGTTCTTTCTCTTTGGAGAACATGATTAATGTAGTTCATCATATATATGATGTACTTTTTACAAGCCAGTCTGGAGAGTGGCTTTTGCTTACACTCCATTGGCAAGTTCCCAGTCATATGACCACACTTAAGCACAAGGAATTTGTTCATAAGGCTCAGATATGGGTGAAGAAGGAAGAGAAAACGGGTTTGGTGAACAGAGAGGCTGTGTCTGCAACATTTTATCATGTGGTTGTAAGAATGAAGAGTGTAATGTGAAAGTCTGACTCATGGTAGGTACCCAGAAAGTGGTGAATGAATCTGAATTAGACTTCTATTTCCATCTGTCTATTAAAAGAGACCTGTTTTAGGAAAACATCCCTTTATGGAAAGGGATGCATTTGAGCACTAACCTAATATATTCAGGGGTTGTTTGTGGCATTTAAGGATCTGTCTTTCTAGGAGATGTTATTTTTTAAATCCAAGGAAAATGTTTCTAGACAAAAATTGAGATGTAAATGGTAGTGCTTATTTAAAAAGCCTGGGTGGCTCAGTCGTTAAGCATCTGCCTTCAGCTCAGGTCATGATCCCAGGGTCCTGGGATCAAGCCCCGCATCGGGCTCCCTGCTCGGCAGGAAGCCTGCTTCTCCCTCTCCCACTCCCCCTGCTTATGTTCCCTCTCTCGCTGTGTCTCTCTCTGTCAAATAAACAAATAAAATCTTAATAAATAAATAAATAAATAAAAGGACCTAATTTTGGTAATGGCTACAATGACTGGGAATAATTGAGATATTTCTAACTTGAAATAAAATGGAAATTGACCAGACAACAGTTCCCTAAATGAAACAATGTTCTGTTTCCCTCTAATTAGCATAAACTACATAACATCATCTGAAATTATCTAGTCCTCCATTCTGGTCCCTCTTTTCATTGTGTGACTATCTTCCGAAAGATATCAATGCGGGGAGAGAGAGACTTCCAGGGAAACATACAACTCCCTTATTTAACAATGAGGAAATAGAAAGGAAAGGCTTGCTTGTCCAATAAACATAGTCAGTGATGGACCCACTAAATGGCTTCTGATTGTTTTTTATATAAATATGAAGATTCTGTGGTTCCTTATTCATTCTCCTTTCTTGATGAGTTATCCTACAAGTAGTCTATCCAGGAGTATCATATGCTATGTCATCACTGTTTATCTGAAATTCAAATGTAACTGGAAGTTGTGTATATATATATAGTTAAGATATTATTTATTTATTTATTTATTTATTTATTTATTTATTTATTTATTTA
>NW_023270442.1:11493194-11610519 GCF_011800145.1 Mirounga leonina | reverse complement strand
TTATTTATTTATTTATTTATTTATTTATTTATTTATTTATTTATTTATAGAGCATGTGAGTGGAGAGGAGGGGCAGAGGGGGAGAGAGAGAAAGAGAGAGAGGATCTCAAGCAAACTCGGAGTTGAGTGCAGAGCCCGACATGGGTTTCAATCCCACTACCCTGAGAACATGACCTGAGCTGAAATCAAGAGTTGGCCTCTCAATCGACCCAGCCACCCAAGCACCCCAGGAGTTGTGTATTTTTATCTGGTAAACCAGGCAGCCCTAGATGTGGCATCCACATCTAGTGGCAGAGTACACTTAGGGAACTACTCTACTCTAGAAGACTTAGCCTGTTATCCAACCACAGAGGCTGACCTACTCCTCCTGATGTCTGGTCTGTCTTGTCTGATATGACCCTCCATAGTCCTCAGGGACATATGATGGTGCAGTAAGGCTAAACTGACATACAACTGACCAGTGGCAAGCTGGTCTAGCTGAAGATTCTATTGTAGCTTGTTCTTATCAACTCAGGACATCTTCCCTACACTTTTCATTCTCTGCTGTGACTATCTGTACAGCTAGCCTTATTTTTTTTTAAGATTTTATTTATTTATTTGACAGAGAGAGAGACAGTGAGAGAGGGAACAAGCAGGGGGAGTGGGAGAGGGAGAAGCAGGCTTCCCACGGATCAGGGAGCCTGATGTGGGCTCGATCCCTGGATCCTGGGATCATGATCTGAGCTGAAGGCAGATGCTTAACGACTGAGCTACCCAGGCACCCCTAGCCTTAGTCTTTTTTATTTTAGTTTACTTTTTTAAAAGATTTATTTATTTATTTATGTATTAATTTATTTGACAGAGAGAGACATAGTGAGAAAGGGAACACAAGCAGGGGGAGTAGGTAGGAGAGGGAGAAGCAGGCCTCCTGCTGAGGAGGAAGCCCAATGCGGGACTCGATCCTAGAACCCTGGGATCATGACCTGAGCCAAAGGCAGATGCTTAACAACTGAGCCACTCAGGCGACCCTAGCCTTAGTCTTTTTTAAATAATTTTTTTAGTATTGGCATGCCCCATTTGGGACAAGTTTTGGGACATACTTACACTAACATTTTGTTGCTTATCTGAAATTCAAATATAAATGGGATCCTGTATATCATCTATAAAATTCAGTGGAGGTCTTTTCTGATATTGTATTAACTTTGGAATGGAAAAAAGGAGTTCTGTAGGGTAAGTGCTTGAGAAGTTCAGATCCAATTAATTTTACATGATTTATTTCCTCATTCTTTTCAGAGTTTTAGTATTGCTACAATGCACTGTGAATCTCTGCTAGAGAGACATATGATGCAGATGTTCTATCATCTATCTATCTAATCTATGTATCTATGTATCTATGTATCTATGTATCTATCATCTATCTATCTATTCATCTATATCTATCTATATATCATCTGTCTATCTAGTCTTTTTCTTTTCTTTATTATTTTTAAAAAATATTTTATTTATTCATTAGACAGAGAGAGGGAGGGAGAGGGAGCACCAGTGTGGGGGGTGCAGAGCGAGAAGCAGATTCCCCACTAAGTGCAGAGCCTGACGCAGGGGCTCGATCCCAGGGCCCCAGGATCATGACCTGAGCTGAAGGCAAGCACTTAACTGACTGAGCCACCCAGGTGCCCCTTGTTTGTTTGTTTGTTTCTTTATTTTAATGACACCCTTTTATTTCAGAACATCCGATGGACTATCATTTTGTGAAAGATATTTTGGAAAACACTGATGAAGAGCAACACTGGGTGACTCAGAGAAGCCAACCTACAAGGTGGATTCCACTCCTTCTGTGATGTAAGATAAGGATGAAAAGACCAGGACAGTTACACAAATCTTAAGAAGAAAAATAGAAATACCCAGATGACCTGCACAAGAGCCAGTATAGCATAATTCTGATGGATCATTAAATTGTTCCATCCTCTACTCTGTGTAAGACAAAGGGTCAGGGGCGCCTGGGTGGCTCAGTCGGTTAAGCGGCTGCCTTCGGCTCAGGTCATGATCCTGGAGTCCCGGGATCGAGTCCCGCATTGGGCTCCCTGCTCAGCGGGGAGTCTGCTTCTCCCTCTGACCCTCCCCTCTCTCATGCTCTCTGTCTCATTCTCTCTCTCAAATAAATAAATAAAATCTTTAAAAAAAAAAAAAGACAAAGGGTCAAAGACAGGCTGGTTGATCACATTCTTCTCAGATTCAAAGTGAATGCTGTTCCACAGGTATTGCTAAATTAGCATGTCTAGACCATGTTCCATATGAACGGCTCTCAGTGAAGTTATTCGAAGCTGCCTGCACCTCTGGTGCAATGGTAATTGGAAAGGCAAACTGCATTTATGAGTGAATAGTGCTGACTGAGCAGTGTAATATTTTGATGGGTAGTTTTGGGCCTTTCAAAGTGAGATGTGACATTCGAATGCCAGATAAACCCACTGTCAAACAACCCCAAACCTCTGGCATTTTAGAATCATTTCTTGATTCTTTTTCTTCAGAGAACTTATTTCTGTGTAGAGTCTATCAAGTGAGTGATTTTTCAAAGCTGCTGACTGGTCTCTTCAAGGTCTAGGGAAAAATTGATGGTTTAGAATTATGATTAGATTCTCCACCTACTCCTTCCCTTCTTTTATTTCTTATTTGATGGCTTTATTTTCTCATTTGATCTCCTAACTTTGCAAATTTCCCTGAGGTAGAAGGTGGCCTCAGAGACTTATTGAACAGAGAGTTTCCAGTAACTCTGAGGTGTCATTTACACATTTAAAATCAGGGGACACTAGAATGATTTTATAGTTTAAAGCAATTGTTCAGTTAATCATTCATTCATCCAGCAAATATTTTTGAATATATGGTAGTGCTTTGACAGTCCTTCTTGCTTATTAAGATTCAAATATAGTGAGGAAGCAGATATATAAATAACCAACTAACATGAAGTAAGTGCTGTAATAGGGAAGCATATAGAAAATGAAATAAATTTGAAAAATGCTGGGTGAATGAAAGTTAAGCTGATTTCTTTACAGTAGATTTTACCTGAGCTTTTGATATGGTAATATCCACATATATATACGGAATATAACTTGGAATGTATCCCAAACATTTTTCCCCTGGAATACCTGGAAGGACCAGGGTCCTGTTAAACACACCCTGTAAAGCCATATATTATGGTGTATATACCCAATTGGACATGGATGATTTTTGTTAAAATGTCGCTTTCTATGTTAGCTATCATTTTTTTTTTGAGTTTTCAAGATGTATCCAATCTCAATACTTTAAATAATTACTGTATAAAAAAGTGGGTTTTTCAAATTTCGGGGTTTAATCTTAGCTTACTCTCCCTCTCTCACTCGGCCAGACCAGTATGGTTTCTTTTAGTCTCTTTCAGTATGTGTGGTATGTGTCATCAAGGAAGGTTTTTTGCTTATATAGGTACAATATGTTTAGGGGATTGACCCACACACATATGCGCGTGTGTGTCTATGTGTGTCCAACCAATTTTTATCCTAGGATTTTCACATAGGCTAAATCCTACCTGATGCAAAAGTGAGGATAAGAGTTGTTGCTAGTCCTTTTGGGAGAAAAAGGAATGTGTACCAAATTGCCTGGAAGATCATGATAAATGGATAAACAGGAAGAAACATACTATATTTCAGTAGAAATGAATGCAAATAATGTTTATATAAAATTTAAAATGGGAAAAGGATTTAAGAGAATATGACAAAATTTGGGAAGACAGGAGATACACTTTTTAAAATATGATGGCCCTTTCTCAACATTTCCCTCATGCGTACTTGTTTATTGGCATCAACACCACCTTGACTTAGGCCCCTTATTATCTCATACCTGGCCGTTATAATAGCTAGCTAATAAGTTTCCCTAATTATAACCTCTTATCCAAATTAATTTTCTTACTGCACCATTGTGATCTCATAATCAAACTTTATTAGCCCCTAATAATTTATTAAAATCAAGGTATAATGGATAGGACATTGACCTTGGAGTGAAAAAGTTATGATTTTGAGAGCTACTCCTGAGCTGTATAACCTTGAGCAGGTTTCCCAACATCTAGAGGCAAAATTATTTCTAGCTATAAAATTCATATAATAATACCCTTGCTGCCTAATTAATAAGTTTGCTATAGAATTTAAATACAATGTGAAGGGTAATTTATAAACTTTGAAGCAAAATGTACATATGAACTACTGTTTTTGCTCCACAAAGTCTATATTTCTTAGGCTGACAATCGATGCCTTACCAGACCATGATTACCTTTCCATTATATATTGACCATTTGCTTGCATGAATAAGGCAATTAATTCAAACCAGAATGCCCTGGGCTTTCATAGCTAAACATCTATGCTAGTTCCTTTCCTTCTTCCTGCTGACTATTCTCTCATTCCTGCTGACTATTCTCTCATCCTTGTTATATCTCCATGATGCCTCTATAGTTTCCTCTGGCTGCTGGAACAAATTACTATACACTGGATGATTTAAGACAACAGAAATTTATTCTCTCACAACTCTGGAGACCACAAGTCCAAAGTCAAGGTGCTGCAGGGTCATGTTTCCTTGGAAGACTCTAGGGAAGAATCTTCTCTTGCCTTTCTTTAGCCTCTGGTGGCTCCTGGAATTCCTTAGGTTGTAGACACATCTCCAGTCTCTGTTTCCATCTCACTTGGGCTTTTCCTGTGTCTCTGTGTCCTCTCCTTTGCTGTCTTTTACAAGGATAGTAGTTTTGGAGTTAGGGTCGAACTTAAATCTAAGATGATCTTATCTCAAGATCCTTAATTACATCTTCGAAAACCCTACAGCCAAATATGGTCACATTTATGAGTACTGGGGGTCAGGACTTGGACATATAATTTTGGGACCACTATTCAAACGACTACACCTTCTTTGGTCATTCCAATCTGATTTTTTTGGCTTGCATATACTTTATATGCAATCTTGAAATAGCTGAGAGGAAACCACTGATGATGAGCCAATTAAATGGGCAAATCGTGAGAACTATTTATGAAGAGTTTAGCATTTGGTTCATCTAACTTAATTGTTTTTCAACCATAACTACATCCCTTATAAAGAAGTAGCACTATTTAACTTTCTATCAAAAAAGTTGAATTATGTAAGTGCTTTTTACAGCTTTAAAAACTGGAAAGAAATTTTCTCATTTTTAACACATAATTGGTCAAGTGGAACTATTTTCAATTGTAAGATATAAACCATTTAAAGCACTATGGCTCAGCAATTTAGAAAAAAATAGATTATTATTATATTAGTATTAGGAAAACTAAGCTGTAACACTCACAAAAGTATCTCTGAACCGGGTAGAGATGAAAAGCCCAACCTTGACATTGACTTTTCATTGAGATAGCATAGACGGCATTAGCTCAACACACTAGGGATTCATGTGATAGTCATTGTGAGCTCAAATCCATTGCAGTGGTAGCTAGAACCCCTCCCTTCTGTCTATCCTTGTCCCTTTGGTGGGCTTGTTCCTCTTTGATGGCATTAAAAACCACAGAGTATATCTATGGCATTGTGTTTTAAGATGTAACAGGAGGGAAAAATAAAGTGCAAGTATGCTAGCCAAGGGATTAAAAAACCAGCTTCTGAGGAAGGGCAGAGAAAATCATTATGCCTCTTCTCCCTGGACAGACTAAGGTTGGTAGACATTTTGTCCTTTTAAATGTTGTATATTTGATTTATAGAAGTTAAAAAATTGTAAGTAAAGTCCAACTTTGCTCTTGAGATTTTTCAATTGATTTTATACATAAAAAGTATTTCAAAAGTTATTCTCCTTCTTTTTAAAATTTTTTGGTAGCTTGATATTTTTTATTTAACTTCAAATTGATTTATAATTTAATATGGTTTATGGTGTAAAGTTATTTTTTCCCCTTCAAATGTTGACCAGTTATCTCAGCAGCATTATATGAGTAATAGCCTCCTTTTCTTACTGATTTATGATTTTGCATTTGTAATACATTAGAATTTAAATCTATGAGAATATATTTGTGTGTTTTGAGGCTCATAATCTTAATAATATAATAATAAATCTTTTCTATGTCTTCTCCTGATCTTTAACTAACATTAAAATATGATAATCAGCATTTAAAAAACATTCAAAAATTTAATCTAAGCAATCATGCAAATTAAGCAATTAAATAGCACAGGGTGACTTTTAATATAAAGCAAAAATTCTATTCCCTACTCCTCCCCAGTCTTGTTCCTTAGAAGCAGCCACCTTATATTTAGATAATTTCTTTAGTAGTTATTGCTATATCCTTAGTTAATATAGTGTGCTATTATTTTTTATTTTTCAGATGTATGATTATCTATTGACTTCCTATATGATGACTGAAAATTTAGCTCTCGGGCGCCTGGGTGGCTCAGTTGGCTAAGCGACTGCCTTCGGCTCAGGTCATGATCCTGGAGTCCTGGGATCGAGTCCCGCGTTGGGCTTCCCTGCTCAGCGGGGAGTCTGCTTCTCCCTCTCCCGCTCCCCCCCTTGTGCTCTCATTCTCTATCTCATTCTCTCTCTCAAATAAATAAATAAAATCTTTAAAAAAAAAAAAAGAAAATTTAGCTCTCTTACATGGCCCATTCCCTGAAAACTTCCCATTAACAAGTTCTTCCTATTTTGCTATTATTTGGCAAGTCAATAATCATTTTTATAGATATTTTGTAGAGCCAAGCAGCACACTGTGATTATATTGCCTTTCTTAAATAGCTTTTTATTTTTCCCGTACATTCTAATGATCTTATTTTTTCTTGCACTATTTCCTTTATTATATCTTAATTATTTTTAGTGTCTTTTTTTCATTGAATTGCCTGGTTTTCCTTTCCTTCCAGTAAACTCCCTATTTTCTTCTATTTTCCTGCTTAAACTTAACTGCTGCTCTTTCTGATGCTCTGCTGTCATCCTAGGATTCCACTCTTTGGTTAAATCCTTTGGTTTGTTGGAGCATGTTCTCAAGGCAATCTCAAAGGGTGTGTAGAGAATAACTTTCTGAACCACTGGGTGCATCTGACAGTGACTTACTATATTTCATACTTGAATGATAGACTAGCTATCAAATAAGAGGTTGAAAATAATTTTCTATCCCATCATAGACCATTTTCCTTCTCTGTCTTTAGCTCCCTGTGTTTTTGATGTGTTATCTGTTGTCAGACTGCCTATCTTTCCTTTGTACTCACAAAGTACATAGTCATTGAAAAAACATTTTTCTCTGGAAGCACTTAGAGCTTCCTTTTTCTGCCTTGGCATTCTGAAATTTCATAGTGATGCATGTAGGAGTTCTTATTTTAAAACATGGCCTACAAATTCTTTGACATTTTTCTTCTCAAGAGATGGGGTCCTTGTCTCCTCCTCTTGAATCTGGATAGGATTGGGACTGCTTCCACAAGTAAAGTCCACAGGAAGTGACACAGGATGGCTTCTGAGGCTAGATTATAAAAGATCTTGCCCTTTTACCCTGGTTCTCTGGAATGCTTGCTCCCTGGAAACTCCAACTTGGGATTCTCCCGCTTGGAACCTTAACTGCCTTATTGTAAAAAGCCAAGACCATGAGGAGAAGTCATTTGTTCTATTGATAGCCTGAGCTGAGATCATTCATTGAGTTATCCCAGCCCAAGTGCCAGACAAAATGAGTGGAGAAGCCTTTAGATGATTGTACCCTCCAGCTGTTTGGGTCACTCTCAGCCATTCAAGTCTTCCCAGCGGAGGCTCCAGGCATCGTGTGGCAGAGTCAAACCATCCCTGCTGTGCTCTGTCTGAATTCCTGACCTGCAAAACCATGGGCATAATAAAGTGATTCTGGTTTTAAGCCACGGACTTTTGTGGGGGTAGAGGGGAGAGGTTAGTAATAGATAACCAAAACACTAGGTATGGGTCTTTCATCATCTGAAAGCTCCTCCACTCATGTATCTGGCACTTGGGGTGTTATTCAAAATATTTGCAATTAAATACTCAGCCTTAATGTTCTACAAAGCAGAGTATTATCCTCCTTGATTTTATTCTCCTCATGAACTTAATATTACTCCTCTTCCTCATCAGTTATGCCATCTTCCAGAAATGTGTTGAAACATTATGTCCTTTGATGGCCCCTAAGAACCTGTTCTGCATTATTGCAGACCCATTATTGCAGCCTATTATTGTGGATCAATGGCTGTTTTATTCTTTTACTACCATTTTAATGGACACTCAGGAGGGGAAGAATATAAATTTGTATGATACATCTATTGGATCTTCTGAAGATTGCATAACAGATAACAGTGTGTTGGGAATTATGGCAGACTTCTAGTTGGTTATCAATATCCATTCTCCATATTTTCCATGACAACAGGGTTTACCTGCATGTGGCTGCCCAGCTAAAGCCTACATTTTCCAGCTTCCTTTGCAACTAAATATGGCCATGTGACCAGGTATTGACCAATAGGATGCGAGGAGAAGTGATGTGCCCTCTTTCTCTAATTCTTAAATGAGCTGGGTGTGTGTTCCTCCGGCAAGCTTCTTGTTTGCTGAGATGTGGCAAAAGTTAGGAGCAGCTGACTTGGGCCTCCATGTGGAATCTATCTTTTGAGGATGGTACAACTGTCTACCAACCTTGCCTACCTTTGTCCTGTTATATAAGAGAAGAATAAACTTCTAACCTTTGAAATCATACTTATATGACCTCAGTAAAATAATAACTTATATCATGCAAGTATAAACCTCAGCAACATACTGTTTTGTGACCAGAATTTAGAGGCAAAATTTAGGATAATAATCATAATAATACTCATAGTAGTGATGATAGCTAGTGCTTATTTAGAACTTACCATGAGTCAACACTGTTCTAAGAGCTTCAGTGGATCAACTAACTTAATTTTCAAAACCCTATCCTATAAAGTAACACTGTAATTGTTCCTATTGGGCAGATTTTAAAAATTGCAAAGATGGTTAAACGATGTGCTCAAACCTCCAGAGCTAGTATTGGGAGAGTTAGATTCAACAGGTAATCTGGTTCTGGACACCAAACTGTCAATCACCTTGATAGAGTGTTTGTTCTTTGTGGTATCTGGCCTTTGTAGATTGGAAATAGATGTAGTCAGGAGCCATTTTACCAAATGTTGTAGTCACATGTTACTTTGAAACCATTAGTGATAAGGAAGCACTTACGTACAGGGAGATATTGTTAAACATATTAAATAAGGGCTAATAGAAGTTAATGAATAAGAACATACCTGATCTACTAAAATTACTCCAGTGAGGGGTGAACTGCAAGTTTATACCTGTCCATTGGCTTTTTTTTTTTTTAAAGATTTTATTTATTTATTTGACAGAGACAGAGACAGCGAGAGCAGGAACACAAGCAGGGGGAGTGGGAGAGGGAGAAGCAGGCTTCCTGCTGAGCCAGGAGCCCGATGTGGGACTCGATCCCAGGACCCTGGGATCATGACCTGAGCCGAAGGCAGTCGCTTAGCCAACTGAGCCACCCAGGCGCCCCTTTTGACTTTTTTTTTTTTTAAGACTTTATTTATTTATTTGAGAGAGAGAGAGAGTGAGACACAACATGAGAGGGGAGTGTCAGAGGGAGAAGCAGCCTCCCCGCTGAGCCAGGAGCCCAATGTGGGACTCGATCCCAGGACTCTGGGATCATGACCTGAGCCGAAGGCAGTTGCTTAACCAACTGAGCCACCCAGGCGCCCCACTGTCCATTGACTTTTTAAATATAAATTGTATTGAAATATAACATAATAGCAAAAAGGTACACATAAGTTTGGCAACACAATCAATTTTCCCGAAGTGAACAACCTCAAGTTATCTGTACCCAGATGAAGAAACAGGGCATGACCAGCCCCTAAAGAATCCGCATGTCCCTTTCCAGGCAATACACATCTTTTTTTGGAAGGGACATTCCTAATTTATTTTGTCAGCAGTTAGAATTCTATCTTGTTGTGCATTTGTATAAATCATATATGTATTTTTGCCTCTTTAAATAGACAGATCTTCCAAATAAATTAGATATGGATATTGAGAAAGAATGGCTTCAGGTGAAGCCACATCTCCAGTGCCTGAGAGAAGAGCTCAGGTAACCTCATCCCCAGCTCTTGACACACAGAACCAAACCTCAGCTTCTGGGAATTCCATGCTTTTATGATACTGTTTTCCCTCTACTTCTTCCATCTTGGGTTTTCTCTGTGCTGATGCTTATCGGCCTGGCTGTGTCAGCTTTGCAGGTTTTTGACTGCTTTTTCTTGGGCTATTGTTTTGAGTTTGGCAGCGTTAGCTCCAGTTTTTGTGGCCTTGGATCTGGTTGTAGAAAAAAATAGAAATGATGGCAGTGCTGTGTCAATGGGATCTGGCTCTGGCTGAGGATGTGGCAGTGACTGAAAATTGAAGATTCAGCTGAATTGGATCCAGGGGCAGCTACCAAGCCCCACGCTGTGGATTCCAGGGATTCCGGATATATATAAATTTATCCTACTGTTTTATGTTTTACAAACTTCAAAAATCATTTCTTAGGACAGACTATCATCTTGGTCTCTCCATTGCAATAAGTACAATCTGCAGCTGTCTAAACTCTGGATTTTATTGACTTACAACTGAGCTGCATGTATGTTGATGAATAAGGTCACTTTTCTCTCTTTTTCTTTTTCTTTTTTTTTTTAGAGAGAGAAAGAGTGTGAGTGTGGTGTGGGGGAGGGGCAGAGGGAGAGGGAGAGAGAATCTCAGGCAGGCTCCACACCCAGTGTAGAGCCCAACCCAGGGCTTGATTCCAGGACCTGAGATCATAACCTGAGCCAAAATCAAGAGTCTGACGCTTAACCGACTGAGCCACCTAAGCGCCCCAATGAGGTCACTTTTCTAGAAGGAAACTTGGAGCATGTCACCATCTTCATGGCTACTCTACTTTTTAAATAAATATATTGACTTTGTCATATTCAAAAAGATAATCATTTTTATCTTTATTTACTTAGTTTCGTTAGCAGATTTTGTGTTTTCCTTGTGTTTTTCCTTGTGATAAGGAATGCTGACTAGAACCTTGAAGGAGGGCTTTCTAATTGTGACCACGGACACTTGTTCCAGCTCCCTCTGACATTTCAGACATTTCAGAGGGTGTGTATATGGTCCAGGCTCTTGGCATGGCCCAACTGGGCCTGGAAGGGGGGTTGCAGGAGGTCCGGTCCTGCCCAAAACTGTCATGGTAAGGAAAAGAAAGAACTGTAAATTCAGCTGGAAGCCCAGGAACATCAAAAGGAGCCATGAATTATCTTCTTTTTCTGGGCTGGGTTATTAGCCAGACCTCAGTTTTTATATCCGAATGTGTTGACATTCCCAAAAGAGACACATAAAATAAATGGTTTCCCTTTTAATTAACAATGTCCTTGACTTACGTATCAAGATTACTAGAGATTTTGCTGTAGAAAGTTTCTATTCTGTTCCTGCCAAAATCCTAACAATGAATTTCATGGTCAATGGGTCTGAGTGTAAGAGATCTGCTAATCCCTTATTCCTTTAGGTCCGGGGTCACTGAGCTCTTCTCTGTGACATTGGGAACTTCAAGTCCATTCGCTTTAAATGGAGCTAGTTTTGAAACCAACATCGTTTTCGGTGTTGATCCCATAGTACACGTTTTTTCTTTGGCTTGGGTTTCTGAGCCCTGTCTTTTTGTTTTACCACTTGATTAGATACAACCAATTTGTTCAGTGTGAGACTGTGAATTCTCTTCATATTCTTCCTTTTGGCCAAATCACAACTGATAGGTCATAAAGTGTAATCTGATTGGATTCCACACATCTTTGCAGACTTTGTCTCTCTGATTCCAAAACTAAAGCCCAGTTAAAGAGAGCCTGCCAGGAGCTCAAATTCTGTGCTCAGTATCAGTTAGTAGGACTTCAAGAGGCTGCCTTCACCCCACTGTGTCACATGGCTCTTGTTTACAAACTATATTTTAGCAGCCCTATTATATCATATATGCATGCTTCTTTTAGAATTAGTTCATTAATTCACGTTTTAGAAGTAGGTACGGTCATATATTTATAGGAAATAAATATGTGAGATATGTGTATATGGGCTTATAGCTATATATAGCTTTATCCCATTGTTTTATGTTTTCTAAGCTTCAGTAATCATTTCTTGGCTAATGACAAACTGTTGTCTTGGTTTTGCTCATATGTATATAGGCTATATATAGGATATATATATATTTATAGGATATATATATGTATATTGTATATATTTGTATATAAAATAGGAAAGAGAGAAAGATAAGGGATTTAACATAAAAGAAATTAAGTTTTGGCCAGGGGTTAACAACTGGCAGACAGTAGGCCCCATGTAGCTAATCTGCATGCTTTTTGGTGTACATATTTGTTGTAAAGTTTGACTTTTGAGGGTGTTTAGTTAAAGCATGTGTTCTCCCATTGGCTGGAGTCCCCAAAGCCTTGATCATCTTTCATTTACCACAATTCAGGTGTTTCTATTCTGGTATAACTCTTACAGGTGTTTGAGTTTACCATCACTGTTCTAGGCTTTTTAATACAAAAGCAAGCATTTTTGTTTTTTTTTTTAAATATTGAGGGTGGGATTGCAGAATTCAGTGTTTTATGACATCTCCTTTCCATTATGTTGTGGTCCGTTCATTTCCAGGCAGAACTAGGAACCAACTATTATTAATTTTTTCATCCTTAAAAAACAAAACAACTGGAGCAGACTGCTCAAGTTCATTCTTCGTTATCCAGATTTACTTTTCTATGCAGTTAATTCTGCTCTTGATTCAATGTGATAAAGATGTAAATGCTACTACTCCATTTTTGGGGGTAATATTTTATTATATTTTTGGCAAACTTTTTATCACAACTTACATCTCAAAAAAGTTACCCACATTTTGTCTTTTTATCTTATTTCCGTCTTTTACTTCCTATTTTATTTATTAAATTTTATGGAGAGCACAACATATGCATTCTTTAAAATCTTCTTCTCTTTCCTATAATGTATCATTTGAAAAAGTCCTGGCTTTCTTTCTTTGAGTGCAAGAATGTTTTTTCTCATTTGTTGCAGAATTCTTTCATAGGCAGTAAAACAGCTTCATTTTGTGGTGAGATTTTGGCAAAGTTTCTAAGACCAGCTGCGTTTCATCCGTCCATTTATAGTAAATGTGCAATAAACTTTTTGCCCTAAGTTTAGGCAACAGCTACCATATATAACATTTCATAATCCAAACTGTATTCATCTAAGGAACAAAATTAACTGTATGTTGAATAAGGATTTGTTTTTTTCTTTTCAAATTTAGCACATGTCTATTTCTTTCCTGCCGTTTTAGGTTCTGTGAATGTTTCTGTTTCCCAAATGAACATGCTAACTCCAACAATGCCACCCTGGGTTTGCATATAATGTGCTATATCCCTATCATTTGGGCAAAACTTGTGTGGGTTTTGGAAGCAAATGATAAATCATCTCTCTTCCCCTCACCACCTTATACAGAGCCAATTTCAGAAGATAAACATAGCTTGCTGACAGATGGTGATTCAAGCAAAAGTCACAGCTTTATTACTTGTAAGTGAAATTAGAAAGCGCAGCCTAGCCACACCTGGACTCTAATGCTTCTCGGCTACCACCTGCAAATAATGCTCCCGGCATGGTCACAGGTAAATGCCGGACAGCCACAAGTCACTGCATTCTCGCAGCTGGAAAGCCACATGGCAAAGGAGAAGGATGTATGTATGTTCTAAGACAGAGGTCAGAAGGAACCGATTCTCAGGGTGCCTGAGTGGCTCAAATGGTTAAGCAGTGGACTCTTGATTTTGGCTCAGGTCATGATCTCAGTGTCCTGGGATCGAGCCCCACGTCAGGCTCCATTCTCAGCGAGGAGTCTGCTTGAGGATTCTCCCTCTCCCTCTGTCCCTCCCTCCACTCTCTCTCTCAAATAAATAAATCTTAAAAAAAAAAAGGAAAGAAGGAACTGATTCTCCCCTGCATAGGTTTTAATTCCAGCCTCATTAATAAGATAATCAAAGGGAATGAATGGGGCTAGAAGTGTTATTCCTATACCTGTCCCTCCCAAGAAGGGAAAATTTTATTATTGTTAAGGAAACAGGAGGATTAGGGGATAATTGCTCTCCCTGAGAGCACAATGGCTCATTTATTTTTAATTAGCAGTAGGATGTTGAGTGACACTCTACAGCAGGGAAAGTCTGACAGGGTCCTTTGTATCTCATGGAGGGACATTCAGCATGCAGCACATTTGTGTGCGTGTGTGCTTGTGTGTGTCCGAGTGAGAGTGAGAGAGAGAGAGGGAGAGAGATTTATAATTTTTTTTCATATTTTAAGTTTGTGAGAGGACAAATTGTTTCCTTCTAGCTCCAAAGCACAATTTCATCTCTAAGTTGTAGAGCTATGCTAGTAAAAAATGCAAACAAGGACCATGTAAATTGTTGCCACACTTCAACGGAATATACTGTATTTGTTTTACATTGAGTTGCAAAAGAAACAAAGTTACAGAATCATAAAATCTGAATTGAGAGGGACCTTCGATGTGATGTGGCATGACTTTTTCCTCCTCATCTCATTTAATATTTTTTATTTTTTATTTTTTTTTAAAGATTTTATTTATTTATTTGAGACAGAGAGAATGAGATAGAGAGAGCATGAGAGGGAGGAGGGTCAGAGGGAGAAGCAGACTCCCTGCCGAGCAGGGAGCCCGATGTGGGACTCGATCCCGGGACTCCAGGATCATGACCTGAGCCGAAGGCAGTCGCTTAACCAACTGAGCCACCCAGGTGCCCTCATTTAATATTTAAATTCCTTCAACAACATTCACGTTGTCACACATATTCTTCCTCAATATCATTCACTCTCTCAAAACAGGTGAGATCAATGTGCCTGGAGCTACCTGCAATTATTTCTAACTGCCTTGTCTGGGAGTAATTATAATGGCTATATAACTATTTGGAAGTAACTGTTATTTCTTCCTTGTTTTTAAAACCTAGACTCAACAGCCCAGTCCCTTTCATCTTTCCGCATATAATGTGTTTTTAAGCCTACTGTCCTTCTGCACCACATTAATGTTTATTAATTTTCCTCTTAAAGTGTAATTCCAAGAACTTTCTCTAGTGCTACAGCTCTTTTCTGGCAAGAACACAGTATAATTTTGTACATTATGAGTCTATAAATAAAATCTAAGGGAGAGAAATAACTAAACCTTAAAGATAATTTTTATTTTTATTCTCTTCATATCATAAAATCTGTTATTAAAGTCTACCTAAATAAAAATTTCATTTATTTTGTCTTTGTGGTGTTTTTCTTATATTATTATAATATTATTATATTTAATAAGAATATTATTAAAATTTTACCCACTAACCAAACTTTACTAGATTTTATGGTTATAAAGTTTAGAATTCTTAACTTTGGGTAACATATCTAATTTAATATGATGAAAATTTATCAGACTGTGACTCTTTAGGTTATGCCCTATCTCATTTTCTAGAACCTTGAATATGAGATTTTAAGACTCATTTTTTTTTGTCCTTGAGGCTTAAATACGTAACACAAATGAAATTTTATTCACCGGGTTATAGAACTCACTCATAATTGTAGGAGTACTGCATTAATTATGAGTAGTTCACAACAACAAATTATGCTTAACTACTTGTGAGACATAGTTCATTCCCATCATCTCATTTAACCGTTAACATTTTCACATTAGAGATGAGCAAACAGTGGCTAGTTAGCGTCTGATTGAGGGAGACTTTGACCCTTGCTCATCCGGTTCAGATCCTGTTTTCTCTCTGCCACTGTGACCCTTCTGAAACATGGATTTGAATTCATCAATCCATCAGTAATGTCATCAGTGGGATGTCCATGTTAGCTGCTGTTCATGGGGCCTGGGTTTTGCAGGGCTACCGTCGATTCTGATGACCTTTAGTCCCAGGTCATGCACAAGGTGCTTCTTTGACTAGCTAGCACCTTTGGCTATGTGGTCTCTGCAACAGCATTTTCCAAACTGGCTCAGGTTCAAAGATCAATTTTTAGTTAATGATGGTGTCAGTACATTAGCTACATTCATAGTTCTTAAGAATCCAGCTTGTCTTTATCCAGATATTATCTCCTTTAATATTGAATGACTAAGGACAAACTTCTCAAAATTTTCAGAGGCGCCTCTTTATCCTGTTTTCTCTGTTTAAAGGAGGTAAGGATTTTCTGTTTCTGTTTTCTAATAAATAGTCACAGATGGTAAGGCAACTGTGGTGTTCACATCTTTTCACTTAAATTGATTCAAGTGGTGTACCTTGGGCCTGCCGATTGCATGCAACTCAAGGAATCATTTTCAGATCTATTTTCTTCAAAGCATTTACTCTTAGGTGACAATAATGAGAAGTATATTGAAAGTATATACTTTATATAAATGATCAAGCCTTTGCTAAAATGTGATGGTGCATATTAATTCTCAACTCTATTTGGTGAGATCTTGAATTTATTATCTCAGTCTCAAGATTTTTAATCTTGAAAGTGTAGAAGCAAGTATGCTATTTTAAATGTCAGCATTCTTCATTAGCCAAGCTTTTGACCAGGCTAATTCAGTTTCTGCTGCAAATCAGGCACGGAAGAGAATGAAGAATATTGCAGCTTTCTATCCCACAAGGCCATGCCCAGAGTCATCTCAACTGTGGAAGGAATAGTACCTAGGAAACGATTTACAGCACTCTTAGAGGTCCTTTGAAGTGAAATTTTCACCCAAATTCTTCCCTTCCTCTGTGACTGAAATTTAACCAATTAAAGATTGATGGTCATATAAATTAATTCAATATAATTGACTTATTTAGAGTCTTCTGCTTATTCCCCAAATCCCATATCCTGCTGTTCATACATAACTGGCCCTGAGAGAATGGAAATCTTATGAGGAAGGAGAGATGCAATTTTAGATTAAAGTGGTAAGTATTAAAAAGAGTTGGCTATGGGGGACCTACAGTATCTTGGGGTTTTCTTAGAAGACAAAACATAAATTTATTAATAGAGTAATGAAAAAAACCTCACTGACTTAAACTTCTGTTAAGCTCAGTTATGATTATTACTCCAAACAGACAAGTTTGCTTTATTCATTTATTTATTCCTTAGCGAGTCAAAAAATAATGACCTTTGCTAGGGTAAAGTATAGCCCACCCAAGTAGAACTAGACCCTGTCCAAACCCGATTCTGCTTCTTAGGATTCTGAATGTTAGATGGAACATGATGGCAGATATTAATTCATTCCTGTAGTTAAGAGACTGTTTTTCTTTGATGATACCTGATGAGTTTCATTTTCTACAGGAATCTTATAAAGATAATGACATTAATAGTAAAGAATGAGTGAAACAATATCTAAAACCTAGTTTTAGCAGAGATGAATTTATAGAAGGAGTCTTCCAGTAAGCAGAGTCAGCTGGGGAGAAATTCTGATGGGGCTTAGCAGCTAACGAGAATGTGTACCCAAACCAACCAATGATACACCAACGTAGACACAGTGTGATTCTGATTGAACAGGAACACATTGTAACTGGACTCCTTTATATCTGCTATGTTCTCACCAGTGCTGACCTAATGCCAAAGTTTTGCAAGGTGTCACTTTGTCACAAATTTCAATGTCAAGGCATTTGATGGAGAATGAAGAGGAGGGGATTATATTGCACATCTTGCAATTCCCCAAATCCCTCTTTTCATCATTCTCTTCTTCTCCAAGTTTCCACTGCCCTTACAATTGTCACTTGATGTCTTCTCATCACCAGTGTTTTTGTCGTTTCACCCCTTAGTCTGCATCCTTCTCCTCCACTTCCTTCTTGCTTTCTTCTTCAGCCATAATTGCTCCAGCCTTCTTCCTTTACTCTGACCACTCTCTTCCATGACACCTCCTGTCCTCCCCGTTGTGAGGTAAGTTAATTCACAATTCTCTCATTTTCCCAAAGTTTCACCACATGCCTCAGCCAGTCAGCAAAGCAGCAATCATTCATAGGTATCTATTTTTAGAGAGTTCAGCTAGAGAGGGTGGGTGGGTCTGTTTTTCATTTTAATTATTTTTTCCTGTTATATAATCCCCTTTCATTGGAACATTGGCAAACCCACAACTGGGTGGGTCTAAGCAAAAAGTCTGCAATCCTTCCTCTAAGGAGCTCATAGTCTAATTCAGGTAAAGAAAAAACAGAAGAAGGGTGCGTGGGTGGCTCAGTAGGTTAAGTGTCCAACACTTGATCTCGGCTCAGGTCTTGATCTCAGGGTCATGAGTTCAAGCCCTGTGTTGGGCTCCACACTGGGTATGGAGCCTCTTAAAATGAAAAACAAAAAACCAGAAGAAGTATATTTGTTCTAACATTGGTCCAAAGAGCCTGGCAAAATCAATTCTGACGGGTTGGTCGGGTTACTTTCTTAGAAGTGATAAGTGAATCACGATTAAGTGGGGATATCTCAAAGGCAGAGATGAGTTTAGAGAAGGGGCCTTCCAGCAAGCAGAGTCAGTGGGAACTAAATTTTTAGAGTAGGAATCAGTAATGCACATATGGAAATGGTAATAATTCTGGTTGCATGGTGCAAAGGAAGGAAGAGGGATAGTGGATGATTTGCTTGGAAAGTCAGGCTGGGGAGGAATTCTGATGGGGCTTAGCAGCTAACAAGAAATTTGAACTTTAGTAGCAATGAGGAACCAATGATAGCTGTTGAACCTGCAAATAACATAACGATGTGGGGCTTTATGAAGACATATTTGAATAAATGAAAGATGGGTAGGAAGAGGAGAGTCTGGAGGCAGAGATTTTGGAAGCCATTGTGAAATTGCAGGAAATACATAAAATTTTCAGTCATTTCTCACCTTGGTATCTGATATTTCTTCACCAAATGTGAAGAAGAAAGATTTTCTTTTTTTTCTTACAAACTGATTTAGAGCTCACGAATTTTGGCTTCCTGTTTGAACAGATGTGATGGTTCATTTGTTAATATCTCCTTGAAGTTCAATCATTTACTTGGAAAGATGTTTTAGAAGTTTCATATTCCTTTGAAAGGAAATAAAAGGATAAGACTACAGTATTCTTAGAATAGTATTTCCAAAGTGAATAAATGACTTGAACAGTACATGACAAATATATAAAAAGTATAACCTATTAACTGTTGTCAAACTGCTTAATCAGTTTTTCTACTAAGAGATAACATCCAGAAGAGTGTTTCTGGGACTATTAGAAAGTTAAATGAAAAATCTTTCCCCTTTATGTAAATGTTAGAACATACCATGTCACACTATTATGCCTATGTAAGTTCCTGCTGAATTTTTCACTGAGGGTAGTGAAAATTTTAATGTGCAAGGCAGGTTTTTATAATTCAGGGGCTGTGATAACTGACTCTGGAGGAACTATTCATTAAATTAACTTTTATTCACTAATTTGTGAAATAAAGCCATTGTAAAAATATTTTGTTAAACTTTTAAAATTTCTCAGAGGGTTCATCACTCATTGGTAGAAGCCAACATACTTTAAGGAAATGTAATCTTCCATTTAATGGTAAGCTACTGATTTTAATTTCTTACACTCCATGCAAAATACCCCTCAGAAAGGATCCCTAGTCATTGACACAAGGGTCCAAGTGCTCTTATAGCATGTGATGCCATTTTGCCTCAATTTTTCAAAGAGAACCTATGGATATTAAAAATTATTATGAATTACAGAGTTCTCCTTTGGGTGCCTGATATTCTAAATTTCTTTCTGAAATGTTTTGTTATTTTCCTCTCCTACATTATAAACATAAATAAATGTACCTCTCTCTCTCTCTCTCTTTTTTTTAGTACACTCTCTTCATCTATATTTCTCTTAGCCTAAGTATTTTAATAGGAGTTATATATTTAGGTTGAATCAGAATAAAAGTACTTGTTTCAATCAGATTCAAATCCTGTGTGTAGCATAAAAATGTAGAATGATGTAATTTTCATATGTTACTTTATTAATGGTGAGGGGAATAAGCTAATGAATATTTGTGGAGTCTCAACACTTAAGGCAAATGAAAGAGAAGAGATGGAATTCTCAGAAGTCAATGGGTTCTTGTAATAATAAATAAAATATAACAGTAAGTAGTGCTATTATTTGTATTAAATTTTCTTATGAAAAATTTCAAACTTACACAAAACTAGAGAGACTAATACAAACACTCTTGACCTCTTGTACCCATCATAGCTTCAACAATGATTAACACTTTCCTATATTCTATTGCTTATCTTCCTTCACTTTTTCTTTGCTTAAGTATTTTAAAACAAAATTCAAGAATCATTTTAAATAGCAGATGTTCTCACATCTCTCTCCAGCATGTTGCCAACGGCCAGTGTCTATAATCTCTGTGCCTGAGTGCTTTCTCCTGGAGCTGTGGGGGAGCTGTTCAACTCTTGCATGGAGCTGGTTGGGAGCTCCAAGGAACCAACATGGCAGCACAGGCCCTCATCAATGATACAAGGAAGTTGGTGCATAACAACCCCAGCTTCCTCAGCTCTCTGACAGTTAATTCTTAAGTTTGTGTTTTGCACCGTTTCTCGAGTGGCTTACCAGTGTTCACTTGAAATAATTCTGTTATACAACCCACCCGACATTTAGTTGGATTCATTTCTTTCACATTGTTTTCAATTTTCAGATTGCTTTTTTCTTTTGATTTAATTTTTAAAATTTATTAAAATTGTTACATGATTCGAAAGTCAAAACTATAAAATGAGGTATATCCTATCCCCTGTATCCTGTTCTCCTTGTCCCTATTGGTAATTTTTTATGTTTTCTATTTGTTTCCACTGTTTCTTTTAAAAAATTGTAAGCAAATATGGATAAATCCTTATAAGTCCCCATTTCTTACCCAAAATGTAGCATAATGCTAATACTCTGCACTGATCTTCTTCTGCTTAGTAAATTTTGTATATAACTCCCTATGAGAACATGGAGATCTTACTCCAACCACTTTAGAGTTGCCTACTATCAAATTATATGGATGAAGCATAATTTACCAAGCAGTCTATTATTGGTAGCTATGTAGGTTGTTTCCAATATTTTACCTTTACAAATAATGATGCAATGAATTGCTTTGTGCATATGTCATTTCTAATTTTTGTCATTACATCATTAGGGTGGATGCTTAAAAAGAAATCTCTGAGTCAAAAAATTAATGCATGTGAAATTTTGCTAGAAAGTGCCAAATCATCCTCCATGAGAGTTGTGTCATTTTGCTTTCCTGATGATGACATTATTAGTCACTCACAAGTACTTCTACTATGAAAGTTGCACCTTGAAAGAAGGCTATTTTCCTCTTCCCTACGTACTTACCTGTCAAATCAGTTTTATCTAGGTTCCATTGTTACCCAGTTTAATTAGGCTTTTTTTTTTTTAAGGATTTTATTTATTTATTTGAGAGAGAGAGAATGAGAGAGAGAGAACACATGAGAGGGGATAGGGTCAGAGGACGAAGCAGACTCCCTGCCGAGCAGGGAGCCCGATGCGGGACTCGATCCAGGGACTCCAGGATCATGACCTGAGCTGAAGGCAGTTGCTTAACCAACTGAGCCACCCAGGCGCCCCAAGGCTTTTTTTTTTTTTTAATTAGTTTCAGAGGTAGAATTTAGTGATTCATCAGTTGCATATAACACCCAATGCTCATTATATCAAGTGCCCTCCTTAATGCCCATCACCCAATTATCCCTTCTCCCTACCCACCTCCCCTCCACCAACCCTCAGTTTATTTCCTAGAGTTTAACATCTCTTATGGTTTGCCTCACTCTCAATTTTCATCTTATTTTATTTTTCCTTCCCTTCCCCTATGTTCATCTGTTTTGTTTTGATTTAATTAGGCTTTCTGAGGTAGCCCAGGATCTCTTGCCATCCTTAACTCCTTTGTCACTAGAATTCAGACTTAGGGGATCCACAAATCCCTACCTTCTATCCCTTCTTTCTAAACCACTGTTTACTGCTATAAAGTGCAATAAAGTCATAATACAAAATGCAGATTCACGTGACCCAATTCAAATTTTAACCTTGATTTTGTTCTAAAATATAATTTTTTAGACTCTTGCTTATTCCACCACTTCTTTTTATCATTCCCTCAGACTGCTTGGGTTCAACTTTGGGCTCTGATGCTTAAGAGCTATGGGACCCTGGGCAAATTATTTAACCTCTGTGTTCCTTAACGTCCTCACCTGTGCTGTGGGAATAATAATAGTATGTACCTCCCAGGAATTTTGTGAAGATCAGAAGAAATAATGCATGCCAACCACTGAGAAGAGTGCCAGACATATTGTGTTCAGTAAATCACCATTTTTTGTTATTATTGGTGCCTATTTTAATATTAGTAATAATGAATCTGTCAGAACACACTTCTCGAGTCTATGGGAACTCTACTGCTGCTCTAAATACAGCAGCAGGTTGTGTTCAGAAGGAAAAGCATAATTATTAGAAATTAGAAAATCCAGGGACACCTGGGTGGCTCAGTCAGTTAAGCCTTCGACTCTTGGTTTCAGCTCCGGTCATGATCTTGGGGTCGTGAGATCGAGCCCCATGTCAGGCTCCATGCTCAGCAGGGAGTCTGCTTCAGATTCGCTCTCCTTCTTCCTGCCCCTCCCCTGCTCTCTCTCTCTCTCAAATAAATAAGTAAATAATAAAAAAAAAAGAAATTAGAAAATCCAGGCCTTCATCCTGACAAATGATCACAATTTAAGCTTTTTTTTTAAACTTCTATCTCTACCTTTCTTCCTGACCAATGAAATAGTGATATGAAGCATTTCTGCTTCCTTGCTTAAGGGAATAATCTGAATTTTATAGGTTTTTGAAGATGTCTCAAATGGTTTTAATATATTAATCCAGTGCTCAGACTCTGTGTAGGAATAGTTCTATTTTCTATTTATGTCATGAGATAGTGCTCAGCAAAGAAAAGATGAAAACAGCCTATATCTCAAAAACATTTGGGCGACTTGCCTGGGACTAGTTAAAAGTAAGTATGGTTTTATTGGTGAGGAGATGTCTCAGTTCTCTGTGAGACCCAGGAAGGCCCCTTAGTTCTTCAGGCTTCATATTAATACTTTGTTCCTCTGTGGGTTCATTAATCCAACTATTAGTGTCATTTCAGAGATAGAGTTTTTCATTGTTCATGACTGGAGTTGCTACTTGTGAGTATCTTATAGAAGTGATTTTTTAAATTTTATTTTTATTTATATCACAGTTATCATCATGTCACCCCTTCTGCAAACTATTTTCATGAATCTCAAGTCTCTAATCTTTCATCCACCCCACTTTCAACCCAGACCAGTGAATTTTCTCCCTAATGGCACTTGGTGCTCTTATATATTAATACAATTTTGGTCTAGTTCCTTCATTTCCCCCCTCTGCCCCCACTCACAAATTTCTTTGAAACTGTGACTGTACCTTTTAATCTTGATATTCTCAACAGTGACTAGGAAAGTATCATATGGCACAAAGAATGCTGAATCAGTATTTGTCTACTGTATCAATAAATACATTTAATGATTATTTTTCTTTTGAATCATAGGACCAAAACTTTTTTTTTTTAATCTTTTAATGATTCTTTAGAATAGGTCTTTACTTATTCACTGCTGGTTTTTGAAGTTGTCTCCAAATTTTTCTGTCAAACTTCAATTTTATGGAGGGCATCAAGCCTGGTGTAAGAAAATTCTTACAGGCTTGATAGAGCTGTGTGCCCTGACAAGAGTGTTCTATTGATTCCTATATGAAAGAATGCAGAGTCACAAGACCAGTCACTGCAAGGTAGTCTAGTGCCCACTGTTTATGACATTTAGGAACTCTGATAATCTGTTGCCTTTTTTAAATTTTCATTTTTAAAGTAATCTCTACACCCAAAGTGACGCTCAAACTCACAGCCCTGAGATCGAGTGACGTGCTCTACTGACTGAGCCAGCCAGACAGCCTTTCATTGTTGTTGTTGTTTTTAAATATTTTATTTATTTGACAAAGAGAGAGAGAGCAAGCAATCACAAGCAGGATGAGCAACAGGCAGACGAGAGGGAGAAGCAGGCTTCCGCTGAGCCGGGACCCCAACGTGGGGCTCAATCCCAGGACCCCGGGATCATGACCTGAGCCAAAGACAGCCTCTGAGCCACCCAGGCGCCTCTGTTGTTGTTGTTGTTGTTGTTTAAAGATTTTATTTATTTATTTGACAGAGAGAGAAATAGCGAGAGCAGGAACACAAGCAGGGGGAGTGGGAGAGGGAGAAGCAGGCTTCCCGCCGAGCAGGGAGCCCGATGCGGGGCTCGATCCCAGGACCCCGGGATCATGACCTGAGCCGAAGGCAGACACTTAATGACTGAGCCACCCAGGCGCCCCCTCTGTTGTTTTTTAAAATTAGTTTGTTTCTCCTCTTGGGGAACTGGGGAAATTGGATATTCTCAGACTAAATGAGCCAACAGGTATCTTTCAGTTCCTGTCTAAAGCCCATGCTATGTTGTTCACTAGGTGAGGAATGGAGAAAAACAGGAGGAGGGATAGCAAGAGGCAACATCAGGATAATTGTCCTAGGACAATCTCTGCTCTCACAGGTAGAATAGGGACTCAGAAACCTAGCTGAGTTAAATTAAAGGTATTTGATAAGGACTTATGGATTGCTTTTGGGGAGCTAACATTTCCTGGTACTACAGTCTATATGATGCCTACAGAGATACTGGGACAAGGAGATCAGGGCTGGTTCAGTGTCAGACGACTCATGCGTGCAGCATGTTGCCTGGAGGCTGCCCGATGCCTTGGCTCCTCTGAGTGGGGTCTGTGAGGATAGCTCTGTCTGCAGAGGGCAGTGGGCTTTAGGACAGTCTCCTGGAGAGTTCAGCGTCGGCATCACCTGTTTGCCTGCTATCAAAACGTTACAATATTGATTATATTCAGAACCATTTTTCTTTACTAGTCAATGAGCACCAGTTTATTAATATATTTTAAAAATTGCTATCGGGGGTGGGAGGGATGGACTGACTGGGTGATAGACACTGGGGAGGGTATGTGCTATGGTGAGCGCTGTGAATTGTGTGAGACTCTTGAATCTCAGATCTGTACCTCTGAAACAAATAATGCAATATATGTTAAAAAAAAAAAGAAGAAGAAGAAGAAGGTAGCGGGAGGGGAAGAATGAAGGGGGGGAAATCGGAGGAGGAGATGAACCATGAGAGACGATGGACTCTGAAAAACAAACTGAGGGTTCTAGAGGGGAGGGGGGTGGGAGGATGGGTTAGCCTGGTGGTGGGTATTGAGGAGGGCACATTCTGCATGGAGCACTGGGTGTTGTGCACAAACAATGAATCATGGAACACTTCATCCAAAACTAATGATGTAATATATGGGGATTAACATAAGAATAAAAAAAAATTGCTATCGGGCCCTTTTGTGGGTCAGGCTCTGTGATACCAGTGTCTCAATGCTTAACATTTGCATCACTTTTCTCATGTTCCTTTTTTCTCCGTTGATCCCTTGATCTGTTGTTCCTTTGCACAATTCTCTTAGGTCCCTTCTCCTCAGGCTCCCTTCTAGTTCTTTAAGAATCAGCTCCCTTGTATCCTACTCCAGGAAGCCTTCCAAGATTTCCACAGTCTTATTTAGTGCCCCTCCCCCCACCCCTTTTCGCAACAGCTTTCCCTCTCTCTACCTCTCCTCTCAGTCCCTTAGGGCTTTCCCAAGGTCTGTTCTCAGCCCCCGCCCCTTTCTATTTTCTTGTGGATATTCTTGTGGACATCATATGGCTTGAAATTTTGTTTCAGGGAGGAGGAAAACTCAATATACAGTTTTCATACTGTCTTTTTTTTTTTTTTTTAAAGATTTTATTTATTTCTTTGACAGAGAGATAGAAGAGCACAAGCAGAGAGAATGGCAGAGGGAGAAGGAGAAGCAGACTCCCCGCTGAGCAGGGAGCCCGATGCAGGACTCGATCCCAGGACCCCGGGATCATGACCTGAGCCGAAGGCAGACGCTTAACCATCTGAGCCACCCAGGTGCCCTCATACTGTCTTATTACTTATCATTGCGGTGTGAGGATGGGCAGTGCCATTAAATATTCTTCATAAATATAATTTCTCGTGGTTGCATAGCACTTGCAGGAACCATTATGACAAATCCCTGCCAGAATTTAGTTCTAAGAAAAATGTCTATAAATGGATTGTGGGGGAGGCAGCATAATATAGTAAAAATTATTCTGGAAGGGGTTTTGTATCAAAACGACAGACTATACACAGATGCCTACCTCCTACTCCTCCATATCCCTAGAAATGACAGAAAAGATTTTTTTTTTTTTTTAGAGAGAGTGAAAGAGAGAGAGAGAGAGAGTGTGTGTGTGTGTGTGTGTGAGCCGGGGAAGGGCAGAGGGAAAAGGAGAGGGAGAGAATCTTTTTTTTTTTTTTTTTAAAGATTTTATTTATTTATTTGAGAGAGAGAGAGAAACAGCATGAGAGGGGATAGGGTCAGAGGGAGAAGCAGGCTCTCCGACGAGCTGGGAGCCCGATGTGGGACTCGATCCCAGGACTCCGGGATCATGACCTGAGCCGAAGGCAGTCGCTTAACCAACTGAGCCACCCAGGCGCCCGAGGGAGAGAATCTTAAGTGGACTCCACGCTCAGCACAGAGCCCGACACGGGGCTCGATCTCATAACCCTGAGATCATGATCTGAGCCAAAATCAAGAGTCGGATGCTTAACTGACTGAACCACCCAGGTGCCTTGAGAAGCTATTTTTTTTTAAGAAAAGGACAAATCAGAACAATCCTGGAAAAATAAAAAGCTTGCCATCAGAGGAGAGGAGAAATATGGAATTCTTCAAAGGGAGAAAGTGGTCAGGGTTGGCTGTGTGCTGGACTGCTGAGACAGGTGGGAGGGATTTTGATAACCTGGTGCAAGGGTGAGGAGGACAGTTATCTAGGAGCAAATGGGTGAGCTGGCCTATGCCCTTTCTTCCTTGTGCCCAGCAGGGTGCCGAAGAGTAACTCACCTCAAGTGTGGAGCAGTGAGTAAAGAGCAAAAAGGTAGTGCCTGTTGGTGGCTGGTTATGGCGGAGGTGGAGAAATGCGCACTGACGTGCATACACTTCAGAGCCTGCTGGGTCAGGGACAGACTGGATCTGGGTGCGTGTGTGTGGAGGAAGTGAGGATTAGTGTGTGCTCTGTTGTGCAACAAACAGCATCACAACAGCACACCGTTATTATCCCAGTTTCCCTGGATCAGGACTGTGGGCATAGCTTTGCTGGGTTTGCGTTTCAGGGTCCCATCTGAAAGCTGCAGCCAGGGTGTCTGTTGGGCTCGCGTTCTCATCCCAAGGCTCACTTAGAGAGGGATCCACTTCCAAGCTCACGTGGTTGTTGGTAGAGTTCAATTCCTTCCAGCCATTGGACTGAGGGCCTTAGATTCTTCTGTTAGCAGCTGGCTGGATGCTGGCTCTGGTTTCCTGCCCTGTGGGTCTCAGCAAAAGCAAACTAGTTTTCTCCAAACCAACAAGGGGGAGAGTCTCTCAGCAAGACAGATGTTATAGTCTTTTGTCATGAAACCACAGAAGTGATGTCCTGTCACCATCATTACATGACATCATATTCTATCCATTCTATTCATCGTATTCTACACATTTGTCCTATTCTATTCATTCTATGCTACACAAGTCCCAGGCCGCACACACACTCAGGAGAAGTATTTCTCAAAAGTGTGAATATCCAGAGACAGCAGTCATGGCAGCCACCTGAGGTTTGCCCGCCATAGGAGGTAAGGTGCAGAAAAGGAACCAATTATTTTTCAGAGAAATTGGTTGGATTCAAGTCTGCAATGGATAAGGACAAAGACTTTTTGATTTTAGGCTCAAATCAACACTGACAATGCAATATACGTACGTTGCTTTCTTTCCTGAATCTCACTTTCCTTGTGTATAAAATGCAGGAGTTGGACTAATGTTTCTAACATTCAGATTTCTTACATTATATATATAAAAAACCCAACAAATAGCAGAAATACTGTTGATCCTTCTACTATTTGAGCTATCTTTTCTCATTCTTCTTCTTCCCTGCCTTGATAATCATTTGTGAAGGATAGTCTACATTTATTAGTTCTTTTTAAAATTAGTGCTGCCAGGGGGCGCCTGGGTGGCTCAGTCGTTAAGCGTCTGCCTTCAGCTCAGGTTATGATCCCAGGGTCCTGGGATCGAGCCCCGCTTTGGGCTCCCTGCTCAGAGGGAAGCCTGCTTCTCCCTCTCCCACTCCCCCTGCTTGTGTTCTCTCTCTTGCTGTGTGTGTGTCTCTCTCTCTGTCAAAATAAATAAATAAAATCTTAAAAAAAAAATAAAATAAAAAATAAAATTAGTGCTGCCGGGCAACACCTGGGTGGCTCAGTCGGTTAAACATCCAACTTTTGATTTCGGCTTAGGTCATCATCTCAAGGTCATGGGATCGAGCCCGCTCTGTATGGGGCTCTGCGCTGAGCATGGAGCCTGCTTAAGAGTCTCTCTCTTTCTCTCCCTCTGCTCCTCCCCACCCTCACACACGTGTTCTCTCTCTAAAAAATATATAAAATAAAAAAAATAAGATTAGCACTGCCATTCTTAATCACTTACAGTGCAGATTCTCCCCCTCTCTTTTACTGCATGTTTTTCCTCAAAGGGCATTAATAACCTTTTTTTGCCAAATTCAGTGACGTGGTCTCAATCCTCATCCTCCTTGACTATTGTGATGTCAGGTGCCGTTGACTTTTCTGACCACAAACTTCCCCACTTGTTACAGTGCCTTTGTGAATGTCACTCCCCTGCTACTCTCTGTGTCTTGTTTACTGACATCTCTGAGTCCCCTTGCTCCTCATCCCCCTAGGGATGTGTTCTCAACATTCTCAGTCTTTTTCTTTTCTCTGGTGGATCGGATTCACCAACCATGTTTGAACTATTACCTTCCTGAAGATGAAGGCCCAATTGTTCCATCTAGCTTTTTTCTTCTAAGCGGTTCCTGTTTATTTTCAACGTTTAATTACAGGCCTGCCTCACTTTATTGCACTCCACAGACGTTGTATTTTTTTTATACATTGAAGGTTGGTGGCAACCTTGTGTTGAGTGAATCTATCAGCTCCAATTTTCTATCAGCATTTTCTCATTTTGTGTCCCTGTGCCACATTTTGTTAATTCTCACAATATTTCAAACTTGTTCATTATCATTTTATTTGTTATGATGATCTGTGATCAGGGATTACAACTTGCAGAAAGCTCAGATGATGGGTAACATCTTTTTTTAAAGATTTTATTTATTTGATAGAGATAGAGGGAGAGCACAAGCAGGTGGAGTGGCAGGCAGAGGGAGAGGGAGAAGCAGGCTTCCCACTGAGCAGGGAGCCCGACTTGGGGCTCGATCCCAGGACCCTGGGATCATGACTTGAGCCGAAGGCAGCTGCTTAACCGACTGAGCCACCCAGGCGCCCCTGATGGTTAGCATTTTTTAGCAATAAAATATTTTTTAATTAAGGTGTGTACATTGTTTTTGTAGGCAAAATGCTATTTAACACTTAACGGACTGCAGTGTAGTATAAACATAATTTTTATATGCACTGGGATACCAAAAAATTCACTGGACTCACCTTACTGGAATATTCTCTGTATTGTGGTGGTCTGGAACTGAACCTGCAATATCTCTGAGATTTGCCTCTATAACTTCCTTGGCGCAAGTGACCCCTCAAAATTAGCATCCTCCTCCTGATTTCCCTATTGCCATTACTCAAAGTGTATTTGCCCTGTGCCAGGAGTGAGCCTCTGGTTTCCTTTCTTTCCCTCATGGTGACATCTTATTCATTGCTAAATAAGTCCTATACAGTTCTCCTCTACCATGTCACTCAAGTCTGTCTCCTTATCCTCATTTTTATTGTCACCAGCCTAATTCAGATTCTCAATTATGTTTTGAATTAAACAATTCAAGAGAATACTAGTAGGTGTCCCTCCCTCCATAGCTCTCTCCTGCAACCTATCATTCACAAGAAGGCAGGCTTAATCACATAATTTCCTCAATTAAATCCTTTAGTAACTGCTCTTTATCTATCCCCACACCTGTCATGCACGTAAGGCTATCCCTTCTCTAACTCTGGCACTCATTTGCCAGAATTTTCTCCTTAAATTCCCTGCATAGTGCAGTCCTCCATCTGAATGGATCAGCTCACCGATCCCCAAACAAACCCAGACACTCCTGCTCTGCCTTTGCCTATGATATCCCTTCTTCCTAAATACCTTTAAGCCTCCACCTCTTGATATCAGACTCATCTTTCATGGCACACTCCAACAACCATCTTACTGATTCCTTCATTCAAGAGATTAACATAAACTAATGAGTTTCAACTATGTGTCAGTCAGGCACAGATAAGACAAAGTGTCTACCATCAGGGCATTCTAGTGAGGAAGACACACAGTGAGGAAGGAGACCATTGTGGCTGGATCACAGGACAGGAGGAAAGTAATATGAAGTGAGGTCGGAAGGTTGAAAGAACCAGACCACGTAAGAAGTTTGAATTTTGTTTCCCTAAGAGCAACAGGAAATCACTGACGAGTTTTGAACAAGGGTAAAACACAGTTTATTTTGAAAATGTCCCACTAGCTGATGTTTAAGGAAAAATCCCGTGGAAGGAGAGTGAACGTGGGAGAATGGGAACCAGTGAGGATGCAAGAGTCCTGGGTAGAGGTGGTAGCTTGACTAGGCGACAGCAGGTGAGAAAGGAGAAGTGGGAATGAATTTGGGATGTATTTTGGAGACAGAGCTGACAGGTTGGATGAAAGAATTATAATGAAGAAAGAAATTAAGTTTTTGTTCTGAGCAATCAGATGACAATGTTCTTTTTTGAGACAGGAAAGACCATGAAAGGAATAGGTGCATAGGAGAAAATTAGGAGCTCGAGTTTTGACATGTTAAAATCATTTGTACATGAATGTTCATGGCAGCATTTTTCATAGTAGCCAAATACTGGAAACAACCTAAATGTCTGTCAACTGATGAATGAATAAAAAAAATGTGGACTATCCCTACAATGGAATGCTATTTAGCCATAAAAGGAAATGAAATACCTATTCATGCTGTAACATGGAAACTTGAAAACATGGGAAGAGAAAGAAGTCATACACAGAAGGCTACGTATTATATGATTAAATTTATGTGACATGCCCAAAATAGGTAAATCATAGAGACAGAACTTAGTGGTTGTGAATGGGGAGTGACTTTTAATGGTTATGAGATTTCTTTTTATCATGATGGGATGATGAAAATGTCCTGAAATTGGATAGTCGTGAAATGGAAAGGTTGCACAACTCTGTGAATATAAAAATCACTGAATTGCACACTTTATTTTTTTTAAAGATTTTATTTATTTATTTATTTGAGAGAGAGAAAGAGAGAGAGGGAGAGAGAAACAGCATGAGAGGGGATAAGGTCAGAGGGAGAAGCAGGCTCCCAGCTGAGCCGGGAGCCCGACGTGGGACTCGATCCCAGGACTCCGGGATCATGACCTGAGCTGAAGGCAGTCGCTTAACCAACTGAGCCACCCAGGCGCCCTGAATTGCACACTTTAAAAGGGTGAATTTTATCATGTGAATTATATCTCAAAAGAGGTATTATTTAAGACAATTCTTTGAGCTACTGTTCTGGTCTAGGTTTTCCAGAAAAACAGTTTCAGATAAAGGGTTTATGTATTACTTCTTTCTCAGGGAACAGGGGTGAGGGGGCAAAAGGATGAAGCAGAGAAGAGTGGACAGTGCCAATCAAGGTGCCTTACTGAGTTGACCTCAGCTAAATACAACTCTGTGCTTGATTCTATGGGATTATTCACCAAGAAGATGACCAACTGTTCAGGAGAGTCCATCTGCATAGCAGGTGGGAAGCCCATATCCCCTGACTCCCATCTCTTCTGGTCAAAGAGAAGCATTGACTCCCTTATACTTCCAGATTATACGTGCAGGGGCACCACATAGGCTGGTCAGTATCCTTCCTAGATGTTAAAGGTAAAGTCCCTGGATGGGAGGTAGGAGATGCCTGGTCACGGAATGAGACAAGCACCATCGTTTTATACCATCTTGATGTGGGCTGGAACCTCTACAAAGATGATTCCTGCAGGAGCAGAAAGTCTATAAGCATCCCTGTCTGATAAAGATGCCAATTAAATATCCAAGTGACTAGGTCAAATAGGCCTCCTCTTTCGTATTTCTTCCTTGTAGATACTATTGTGTTGATTCATTTTCTCTTTTCTTTAAATTGAATATATACATTCAAATAAGTAAAATGAAATTTGGTATTAGACCTCGTTTCATTTTTTCCCAAATCAACTGGCATTGAGGGATTTTCTTTGTAAAACTAATATTTGTGACAACCGTTCCTCAATTAGATTACAAAGTGACCAGGCAGATATGGAGGAAGGAAGAGAAAGAGAAAAAAAAATTAAAAGTATCAAGTAGTGATCTGTGACCCCATTCAGACTGATGGTAAATGAATTGCACAGAAAGCTGTATATTTAAAATTGCCCAGTATCAGAACTACTTTAAATTCTACTGTCTTATAACCAAAATAAAATAGTAAACTATGCTATTTTAATTATATGATACTAAAATTATGTTAGTCTTAAAAAAGCCCCTTTTTATTTCTGCGTTCCTCTTATTTTCTAAATTGTGGGAAATGTGTTTAAAAACATTAAAATATGTTTTACAATTTTTTTTAGCTTGTGTAAGGAATAGAAACTCTTTGGGGAAGTCATTAATGCTGTTCTGCGCATGGTGGATTTCCTGATTCCGGGTACATGGCATTGTTCTCCAGCTAAGAGTGGTTGTGGAACTTTGAGGAATGTGAAGAATGTGAAGACAATGCATGACATTTAGTGGAAGTCTTTGGGAACTGACAATTGATTTGCCACTTTCTCTTCCCCTATCAGCAGTATTTTAAATAATGAAGGCTCTGTCAGCTCACGTCCGTGAATGAGAATCATGTCTATCCCAGACGCCCACCCACTGGATGTGTACCGTGGGCATGAAATAAATGCCTCTGATCTTAACAAGCATTGACATTTGGGGTGGTTTGTTACAGTAGCAAAACTAGCCTTTCTTTATTGATGTGTCCTTCAAGAAAATAAAGTGATCTCAGGCACTTTGTAAGCTGAAGCCCTTTCAAGTATTAATGACATATCAAAGGCAGTTCAGCAAAGCAGTTAAGAGCATGGCTTTGAAGCTTGATTCTGCTTATTAGCCATGTGACAGTGAACAATTTATTTAAGTTCTCTGGCCTCAGTGTTCTCATGAAATCACAATTCCCACATCTTAAGATCACGGTAAAAATGAAATGAATTAACATTTGCTAAGTGCTTAGAAAAGTGCAGAGTAAGTCCTGTCACTATATACAGTGATAAAACATAAATAAATAGTACATGTGAAGTGTTCAGAAAAGAACCTAGCACAGAGTAAACCTTCCATGATACTGATTATTACTAATATTTAGAATAAAAACAAATAACGATCAAATACTTGGCTGGGAATTTTTCTCTGGGGAAAACAAACAAAAGGGGGAGGGGGAGGGGGTGGGGAACAAATTTATGGCTCAGCTCTGGTGGGTTTTGCCTCTGGGGAGATGCCTGGATACGAGGATGTTACTTCCCTTTCTATTCAGGTACGTCCTGAGAAAAGAAACAGAACACAGGGGAATGGAAAAGACAAACGAGGGTTTTTTTCTTTAATTATCTCTGTCACCCAGAGCAAAAGGAAACAGGCCACCTGTGACTGGCACCGAACACGCCTGTCCATGGGAGATAAGCAGCTCGGGGCAATTTCACAGAGTCAAGTAAAGACAAATTCCTTGAAATCTCATGAAAGGTTGGCTCGGAATTTATCAGGATGATTTATTCATGAGAATCACCTGAGATTCTCATTAAAAATATTGATTTCCAGAATCTCATGGTAGTAGTGGGGGAGGATTGCTCTGGAAATCCAAATTTCAAACAAGGTCTTGAGGACGTTTGTCCTGCCCCCTGGTTATTTGAGAACCCAGGCAAGTCTGGTCCTGCAGCTCAGACGGAGTAGCTGAAGTACCACTGCCACCAGGTGGCAGTAGATCCAAATTACAGGTTCCAAAGGCATTGGATGGGAGAATTAGTTCAATTTTTCCAGCAACTGCCCAACTGTCGCGTTAAAATGAAGGCAGTCGCTTCACAGACATAGTTCAAGTTTTCTGGATTAGCTGATGTAGAGTTTATATAATTTGGACCCTTGAAGACACAGCTTCTCATTTTAAATCGTTCCTTTTGTTAAAAACTGAATTTGAAAATAGACCTTATCTTTTGAGTCTCTCCAACTATACACTCTCACAACATGTAATCAGTTTGTAGAATAAAAGAAACCATACTTACTTATGGAAAAAGATCTGTAAAAAGTTCTTCTTTTTTTAAGTTTTAAATTCCAGTTCGTTAACATACAGTGTAATATTAATTTCAGCTGTATAAGATAGTGATTTAACACTTCTATGCAGCCCCCGTGCTCATCACAACAAGTGCACTCCTTAATTCCCATCATGTATTTCCCCCATCCCTCATCCACCTCCCCACTGGTAGCTGTCAGTTTGTTCTCTGTAGTTAGGAGGCTGTTTCTTGGTTTGCCTCTCTCTTTTTTTTTTCCTCCCCCTTTTTTCACTTGTTTTGTTTCTTAAATTCCACAAATGAGTGAGATCATATGGTATTTGTCTTTGATGACTTATTTAGCTTAGCAATATATCCTCTAGCTCCATCCATGTCGTTGCATGTAAACAGTTCTATCAAAGAAACTGAGAGAGGTGACATCTTAATAGAGAGAGAGAGATGTCTGACTGAAATAATTAGTTTTGCCTGTTGGACTCTATGATTGTCCATTAAGGAGAGAATAAGCAAAAAGAGTTGATATTGATGACATTTTCTTTTTCTATTTTCAGAGTAGATTAATCTAGACCCTTATTCACCCATAAAACAAGACTATTTCCTAAAGAGTTGAACTGGAATGGAATAAACTTAGCTTTGCTGAGCTCAGATTCTTTCTAGTTTACCTTCGTCATGAGAAATGGTCACACAGGGCAAAATGTGAGCAGAAACAAGTGTTGCATCCTTAAATATAACTGGCATTTCATAATGGATCACAGCATCCAAGCTTGTTTTACTAGGAGTCGGTAAGAAGCAAGCACGGTACAACGTGACTTTGAAATTGAGCATCATTCCACTCACTCCCGGTGTGGCAACTCCACAAGTCAGCTTGTCAGTGTTCAAGATGATTTACAACAAAGATTGTATGTTCTCCATAGGGGGAAAAATGCATTAACAAGGAAGATGCTCATAAATGAAATACATGAAATTACCAGTAGATGATCCACAGCCATCCTATTATTTGGTGTTCCTGCAGCTTCTGTAAAAAGACTTGCTCTGATGGATACATGTATCAATGTTTTAAAAACTAAAAACTAAAAGAGTAAACAAAATTCTTGAAGTGAAATTCACATAAGATAAAACGAACCATCTTAAAGTGAACAATGTTGCGGCGTTTAGTACATTACAGTGTTTTGCAATCGCCACCTCTAGTTCCAAATACTTTTCTTCCTTCCAAAAGAAACTTCACACCCATTGAGCAGTTGGTATACCCATGTCTTTGAATGGCACAGGGAGAGAATTTTAAGACTCTGGAGAAGTGTTCACATTGTTGCCAAAGCTTTTTTAGTATAGCTCTGTCTTGGGAGGAGTTTATAATCAGAGGATTTAAAGATTCCGACATGATGCAATCAGAAGGGTAGTTAAACGATGGGGCACTGATGAAAAGAATTCAATTGCCTGTCAGGGATGGCCCCTGGCTTTGAAGATACAGCACATTCCTTTGCAAATAGAAAAGCCAACAAAAATGTGGGCCATGAGTTTGTGGGTTCCTTTATGCACATTTTATTACCAAATAAGAGACTTATTTATGCAAATTAATGGAAAGATGTTTACAGAACTGTGTCATGCCCACCAGCTGGGGGTATAAAAAGCCTTCTGCAGGAGGAGACCTGCATTCAGACTCGGGTTACTCGCTCTTCCCCATCCATCCTATTCCTCCTCAACTCCTGCCACCATGACTCGTTTCTTCTGCTGTGGAAGCTACTTCCCCGGCTATCCTTGCTATGGAACCAACTTCCACAGGACCTTCAGAGCTACCCCCCTGAACTGCGTCGTGCCCCTGGGCTCTCCCCTGAACTATGGTTATGGATGCAATGGCTACAGCTCCCTGGGCTACAGCTTTGGTGGTAGCAACATGTACAACAGGGACTGTTGCTACGGCGGCAGCTGTTGCAGGCCATGGGGCTCGAACTCTGGCTTCGGCTACAGCACTTACTGATGGACCCAAGGCTCCAAGCAACTGCAGAACTCTCCATCGATTCTCTGTGTGCGAACCGACCTGAAGAGCAATGACTGTCTTCCTGCCTCCAGATGTGCGTGGGAGATACATCTTCCGTCTTCTTGCTGACTTCTTACTGAGCTCCTGGTCTTTGATGATGCTGAACAAGCCACCCAGGCATCAAATGCTGAACTGATACCTACAGCCAAGGAGGAGAGCAAGATGTGTTTCTCCCACATAACCTGAATTTTAGCCGTAAAGCAAGTAGTTTGCCTCTTCTAGTTGCTCTGCTCCTGTATTATTAAATTCTACATTGACATCAATGTATTACAATTGGGTGTGGGTAGAAGGGGGTTTTGCCGTCAGTCTCTTAATAAATCTATTTCATTCAGCACACATATTTTTGTTCCTGTTTTTTATTTTACTCTGCTTTTATGCTTTTGAATTCATCAACCAGTTTCAACCTGTAATGGCTGACTTGAACCAAATCTTATTTTGAGTTCAGACTGTACACCAGGATAGGGTGATGCCTAATTATTTTGTCCCTTAATGTTAAGATTTCAGTTTCTTTTTTTTTTTTTTAAGATTTTATTCATTTGAGAGAGAGAATGAGAAAGAGAGAGCACGAGAGGGGGGAGGGTCAGAGGGAGAAACAGACTCCCTGCTGAGCAGGGAGCCCGATGCGGGACTCGATCCCGGGACTCCAGGATCATGACCTGAGCCAAAGGCAGTCGCTCAACCAACTGAGCCACCCAGGCGCCCAAGATTTCAGTTTCTAAAAAGGCCTTAAAAGTGTCCTAAATTAAATCCAAAATACACAGCCATTGTCTGTTTCTCTATGCCGATTATAAGCAGGAACATTTCTTAGCTGTTGAATGCTCAAAAAATTTCTTTCCTTCTTTCATTAGGGACACAATCCCATTTTGATTCTTTCCCCTTTTCCCTGCTGTTTATGGAACTCAGCTCCGGAGAGATGTGAACCCCACAGCCTGTTGGAAGAATTTCAACTAAATGGACTTAGTTATGAATCTTTGTTTTTAGGAGTTTCTAAGATTTGTTCAATAAAGGGAAGCCAACAGCTAAAATCACATAATTTTTTTTTCCTTTTTGATAGATGAGTCTTATTTTTCCCATCCTCCTCACTTCTGATTATACATATAGCTGTATTAAAAATGAAGCATTTATTCTTTGGAATGATAGTTGCCATCAAAAGCACTTGAAATGATATGTGGTTTATACTTAGAAAATGCTTCTGGTCTTGCCACCTGAAAAATCTCTGCTTTACTGAAGCAAAATACTTTGTTTGAATGAAAGCTTACTCATTCACATATCAAGTATTTATTACACCCCTGCCTCTCTCAGAGAAGGTGCTCAATAATTGTTCATTGACTTGTTAAATCTCTTCTCTATGGGTGCAAAATATAGTATAAGCCAATATAAAGTTCATTCACGTATGCATGAAATAATACTGGACTCTGGCCACTGTGTTAAGAATTTGGGGACTATAAAAACCACCTAAATAGAGACTGGCCTGAGAAGCTGTTTTCAAGAGATGCTCACTCAATAGACACTCACCAAGTAGACACAAGGCCAAAGATTGTCCTAAGATTTGGGAGACATAGAGACAAATAAAACATAATCCTTGACCTGGAGATTTAAATATACTTTATTCAGCATATAAAGAGCACTTAATAGTCTCCTATTTTATACCAATTAATGTACTGTAAATGATTATACAAAGATAAATAGATATTCTTTACTCAGTTCTTCCCAAGGACTTAAAATAGGAGACAGCCTATGATCATTTAGCCTTAGGCATTTAGCCTAAGATCAAGGAAAGTTTAATTATTAAAATGAGAAAATTAATATTGATATATTATTATCTAAGTACAGTGCATACTCCAATTTTTTCAATTGCTCTAATAATGTCCTTTGGAGTTATTATTTGCCTTTGTCCATATAAACATAGCATAAACAGTGTGGTAAGCTTGCATAGAAGGGCAGTTTGGGTATATAAACATGACCATGAGAGAGGTGAGTTAAGAGTTACATATGGAGACAGATATGCATGTGCAAAAGGGAAAAAGAATTGGGCTATCTGGAGGTGAAGTGGGCTTTCACTGGCAAAATTCCAACAAATAGGTAGACTGACCTACTGGTGGGGAGATTCCAGGGGCATCAAGTACTAAATGGATGATTTGGGATCTCTACCAATCATAAGATTCTAGATTCTATCATCATGGCTAACATTTACCTAAAGTGTGATTGTTCTAAAACCATAATCATTTTTGTGTTTTGCCGATTAGATATTTTTTATTTTGACGTAATTTCAGATTCACAGAAAACTTGCCATGTCAGTGCAAGGAAATTCTGCATGCCTGGATTTATTAAATGTTTACACTTTGCCCCACTTACTTTATCACTATATATAATATAATATACATACAGTACTGTATGTGTGTAATATATATAATATTTAGAGTAACAAATCCACTTCAGAATATATTTCAGGTATCATGACCATTTGTCCTCAGAACAAAGGCAGAATAATCATGAAAATTAGAAAATTTAATATTAGTACTGTTACCTAATCCACAGTACATACTCAAACTTAGTTAATTGTCCCAATTTGTCCCTAGTAGTTATTTTTCCCTTGTCCCTGCAGGATCTGAGCCAGTATCATGCGAGTCTCCTTAAGTTCTTTAATCTGCATCAGTTCCTCAGCATTTCTCTGTCTTTCTTAACCTCAACCAATTTCAAGGATGCAGGTTGATTATTTTATAGAATGTCCCTTGCTTTTGGTTTGTCTGACTTTCCTCATGATTAGGTTCATGTTAAACATCTATGGTAGAAATGTGATAGAAACAATGCTGTATTCTTCTTGGTGCATCCTATCAGGAGTCACATGATGTTGGTTTATGCAAATTTGATTGGTATGGATTTTGATCACTTGGTAAAAGTAGCATCTTTCATGCTTCTTCACTTCCTTTGTCATTAATAACTAGTGTGTTGATACTCTGACACTATGTAAACATCCTATTGCTTATCAAGTTTGTACCCACTAATTTTAGGATTTATTTGCAACTTTCTGATTTTATATATCCTTCTACTATTTATTAGTTGGCATTCTACCATAAGAAGGAACTTTCTTTTCCCCATTTAGTTTTTTGTGTGCTTATTTGTATCAATATTTATATCAACATAAGCTTGTGGATTCTTATTTTGCTCAATATGTTATAATCGGTTAATGTTACTTTTAATTTTGATGCTCAGATTGCCCCAGATTTGGACAGTGGGAAAACCTTCACATAGGCTCCTAAGTTCCTTAGAAATGGCCCCTTCACTATTTGATCAATTCTTTAATTTCTGGCTCAACAGAATGTTCTGGGCTCATCTTGAATTTCTCTGCTGCAGTCATGGAATCAGTGATTTCTCCAGGTCTCTAGAGTCCATAAGTGAAGACTGCAATTTAGAAACTATTGTTGCTATATATGCTCATTTATACCTTATCATATGCTATAACGATCATTGCTATGACTATCAATCATCCTTTCAGATTTAATAATGATACACTAAAAAGCTGTGCTGGAGCTCTGCGTATGGGGGAGAGTTCACAAAGGATTCATTTAAGGTAAAAGAGGGGCTAGCTGGCCTTTAGGTTGGCGGCGAGGTGGGGGACCCCCAAACACCAGAGTGCAAAGGTCATTTGTTCTAAAGTTCAAGTGACCATACTGGTTGCCCACTGGTTGAACACTTCTGTTCTTTAACTAGATTTTCATTTAACCACCCTATCTCTGTTTTAGCCCTAATCCTTATATTTTTCTGTGTGTTGCAATCCTGATTCTCTCTGGGGATTTGAAGGGGAAGATCAGCTTGCTCTTTGCTTATAGCCCCCTTTCATGGTCTCTGCTATGGTTTCCTCTTTCTTTCTGTTTTCTTTCCATCTCCTTCCCATCATCCAGATATTTAGTTTATCCCTCTTCAATCAGTATTGTTCCTACAATTCTGTCATTGTTGGCTTCTACCTTTTATTATAATTGAATGGGTTCTGGGGAGCAGAAAGGGCAAAGTCTGTTTGGTCTGTCTGCCATCTTTTTCTTTTTCTTTTTTTTTTTTAAAGACTTATTTATTTATTATTTGACAGAGAGAGAGACAGCGAGAGAAGGAACACAAACAGGGGGGAGTGGGAAGGGGAGAAGCAGGCCTCCTGCTGAGCAGAGAGCCCGATGTGGGGCTCGATCCCAGGACCCTGGGATCATGACCTGAGCCGAAGGCAGACGCTTAACGACTGAGCCACCCAGGCGCCCCTTTTTCTTTTTTTTTTTTTTTAAAAGATTTATTTATTTTAGGGGGGTGGGAGGGGTAGAGGGAGAGGGAGAGAGAAATTCAAGCAGACTCCTGCTGGCCACGGAGCCCCACTCAGGGCTTGATCTCACGACCCTCAGATCATACCTGAGCCTCAACCACCAAGAGTTGAATGCTTAACCAACTGTGCCACTCAGGTGACCTTGTCTGACATCTTGAAGCTAAAAAGTATAAATACCTTAAAAAGCACAAGAAGGGATTAAGTACAACAATTTGTCTCCTTTCCTCCTGCAGTAATGATGTGACAGGCACAAGGATGGTTTAATTTCCCTATTTATTTGCATGACCTTTTTTTTTTTTTTTTGAGGTTGGCTTCATTACCTATCCATGTTACTGAAGAGAAAACTGATATTAAAAAGTTAAATAATTTGTTTGAGCTGTATCATCCATTTGTAAAGAAAAAAAATGCCAAGATATAGCCAAGGAGTGTCTGACTCCAAATCCAACCCTCCACTCTAAAATGAGTTACACAGTGCTTTTGGAGTTATAACACTCTTTCTCAGAACTATTGCTGCTTGATGTCACTTCTAATGCCATTGATAATTATGCCTTATATTTACATAGTGATTTACAGTTCATAAAATACTTCCATAGAATCTTATTTAATTCTTTTTTTATTGGGATATAATTGACAACATTATATTAGTTACAGCTGTACAACATAATGATTTGATATTTATATATATTATAATCACCACAGTGTTTAGTTAATATCCATCACCATACAGTTATAAGTATTTTTTCTTGTGATGAGAACTTTTAAGATTTACTCTCTAAGCAACTTTCAAAAATACAATACTGTATTAACTATAGTTACTATGCTGTACATTATATCCCCAGAACTTATTTGTAACTGAGACTTTGTACCTTTTGACTACCTTCACTCATTTTGCCCACCCTCCACCCCTGGTTCCGGCAACCACCAATCTGTTCTCTGTGTTTATGAGCTCAGTTTTTGCTTTTTCCATCTTTAAGATTCCACATATAAGTGACATCATATGGTATTTGTCTTTCTGTCTGACTTATTTCACTCAGCATAATGTACCATCCATGTTGTTGCAAATGATAACATTTCCCTTTTTTACATGAATAAAATTCCATTATATATCATATATCTATCCTATCTATGTATCATCTATCTACTATCTATCTATCTACTATCTATCTATCTATCTATCTATCTATCTATCTATCTATCTATCTATCATCTATCACATTTTCTTTATCCATTTATCCATCAATGGATACTTAGGTTACTTTCATGTCTTGGTTACTGTAAAAAATGCTGCAGGGTGCCTGGGTGGCTCAGTTGGTTAAGCGACTGCCTTCGGCTCAGGTCATGATCCCGGAGTCCCTAGATCGAGTTCTGCATCGGGCTCCCTGCTCGGCAGGGAGTCTGCTTCTCCCTCTGACCCTCCCCCCTCTCATGTGCTCTGTCTCATTCTCTCTCTCTCAAATAAATAAATAAAATCTTTAAAAAAAATAAAAAATAAAAAATGCTGCAGTAAACATGGGGGTGCAGATAATTTTCCAAATTAGTGTTTTCATTTTCTTTGGATATATACCCAGACATGGGATTGCTGGATCATATGGTAATTCCATTTTTAAGTTTTTTGAGGACCCTCCATACTGTTTTCAAAAATGGCTGCACCAATGTACAATCCCACCAACAGTACAGATGGGTTCCCTTTTCTCCACATCTTTACCAATACTGAATTCTATTTAATGCTGACAATTACCTTGGGAGATTAGGTATCATGAAGAAATTGGTGTAAATTAAGCAATTTTCCTGTGGGCAAATATTTACCAAGTGAGAAAGCTGAGACTTGAACCAACTCTCAAGCTGGGGTTTCCAGATTCCTTCTGAGCCCATCCTTCTATCACTGATAAGAGAGGCAGAACGTTAACTTGGTTTTTGCTGAGTTGACCATAACTGAGATTATCAAGATCCTCCATTATTTCACAAGCTTGCCAAATAAATTTTAGTGAGTATTAGGCTCCATTCTCTACCCTGATATCAAGTCCTTAGATTTCCCCTCCTCATTATGCCTAAGAAATGATGTTAGATCTTTATTCCTAATATTTCTGTCTGCTTCACACCTTTGTCATTTCGTGCCTGGATTACTAGACCAGCTGCCTATCCAGTCTGCCAGCCAGTCCCCAAGCCCTCTTCCATACAGCAGATATAATCATCTCTCAAAATGTGAATCTAATAATATGGCTTTCTTTCACAAATTCAGGTTATTTTTTGATTACTTACAGATTTCAGGATAAAGATCAACTAGTGGCTCACAAGACTACTGGTTCCTCTAGCCCCATTTCCTTTTTGTCCCTACCATGCTTCCCTTTCTCCCACAATTGTACCTGCCATAGTTTTTGCTCCCTTCTGCCCCCTTCTTCATCTAACTCCTACAGATCCTTCAAAAGGGCTTCCTCTAGCCCAGGGAACTTCCCTTGTTTTAGTTTGAAAGCCTCACCTCTACTTTAATATCATACTGTTCACACTACATTGCCAAAGTCCATCAACCAAGACCCCCAGGAACACACCGCAGTCTGGCAATCAACTTGTTGCAAGAGCAGAAATGATGCAACATGAGAAATTGCAGGATTTCTCAATAAGGGGGTTTTAAGAGGAGTTTGTTTTAAGATTTGGGCTTGAATGAGGTAATTCTGGAAAGGACTAAAGGAGGCAGTGGTCTTTTCTGTATTGGATACTATCTGTAACAAATTGCCACAAACTTAGTGGCTTAAAACCACACAAATTTATGCTCTTACAGTTTTGGATGTCAGAAGTTCAAAATGGGTTTTACTGGGCTCAAATCAAGGCATTGGTAGGAAATCATTTGATTTCCTAGCCTTTTCCCGATTCTAAAGGCTTGACCCCAATCCTTTGGTTTGTGTCCCCTTCCTTCATCTTCAAAGACAGTAGCATAACATCTTCAAATCTCTCTCCCTGATTCTGACCTCCCAATCTTCCTCCTTCACTTTTGATTACACTGGGCCCACCCAGATAATCCAGGGTAACCTCCCTACTTAAAGCCAGTGGGTTAGCAACCTTCATTCCCCTTTGCCACATAGTATGACAGATTCACGGGTTCCAGAATTAGGATGGCAACGTCTTTGGGGGACCATTATTCTGCCTGCCACATGTACTGTCAGGAAGCAGGCCTAGTTCTACGGTTGGGTGTTTTAACAGTTTTTACCTAGGAGGTGGAATAAGGCTAAATGTGTTATTGGTCAAGAGGCAACAGTCAGTGATGATGATGCCTAGTCATGTTGGGTTTGAATAGTGTTCCTGTTTCCATCTGTTCTTGGACATGATTACTGAGTGGCCTTGTTTTTTTCTTACTCCATCATTGTCACAGACCTACCTTGTCTGATTTGATGTTCCAAAGATTGTGTATGAATGTGGGGAATGCTCTGGTTTATTATTAATGAGGTGAGGGCTGCTGATTATCTTTCTTACGATCCTTGATTCCCTCACTAGAGTGTGTATGCTGTAACTTCCCTAAGGACAAGGACTGTACTTAATCCACTGTTCTATCACCACTGCTGTCTTCTACACACTCGATAAATATTTGTGGATTAATATAATGACTTTAAACCCTAGAGAAAAAGCTTAATCCTTTGCTCCTTGAAATATGGTCAGAGGACAAGCAACGTTGGCATCACCCAGGAGCTTATTCAAAAGGCAGAATCTTGGGCTCCTTTTGTACTCTGCACTTCGACAACATTTCAGGTGATTCACGAGCCCATAAAGTTTAAGCACCGGCCCAGTCCTGTTGATTCTTACCCTGAAGGAAGTAGAGAGGGACATACATCTTACTCTTGATCTCTAAAGTATTGATGAAACGGTATTAACATTTTTAGCAAAAAAGCAAAGTTTTTAAAAGTATGATTTTCCCTATGCTTTTGTTCTATTTTTATTGCTATTTACAGAAAAACTAGTTTATGTTTTTCATTTCCATTGTGGATAGAGGACAAACACTTAAAATTGAAGCAGGAGAACTTTCTATTAGATAAATGGAAATATTTCTTGCTTCTAGGGCCTGCCAGGCAGAGACCCCTTAGGATATTCTATAAGACTCCTGAATGTGTTGAGAATCGTTGTCTCTAAAGATACCCTGTTATTTCTCAGACACCAGTTCCTTTGCAGTGACTTGCCTGAGACTCCTGACATTATCTTTGGCAACAGGGTTCGAAGTAGAGTGTCCTGTTCTTTCTTCCTCCCTTTCCAGTCATCCTCCCCTCTTAGTAATCTCTTTACAGGTGTGCCTCATTATCTCCATTTTGAAGCTTCTGCATCCAACGCACTTGGTCACAACTGCAGAATTTTCAAGGCTTCCCTCATGAGCAGCCTGAAATTTTAAGATGAAGAAATCTTTGGGACATAGGTCCTCACTTTTAAATTTAAATTTATTTATTTGTATATTTAGTTTTGGGTCAGCAAAGACTTTGAGGACGTGATGCTTCCAGTAGCTCAAGTTTACTATCATTTATTGTGTAGCAGTAATATGAAATATGATTTTTAAGGTCATCAGAAGGACATAGCCTAAGGCCTTCCAAAGGGCAACCAATGAGTAAATATGTTGAAGTGTCATGCTTCCAATCATCAGTGAGGCTGTTTAGCACTCAGGTAGCACAGCAGATCATAATTTCTTATCTTTTATCCTTTGGACTAAGTCAGCTTACAGGTTGGTGCTGTGCTTTCAATCTGCACACATTCCCAGTTTCTGGCTCTAACTCTCCCTTTGTGTCCAAAAAGTGGACCTCAGCTCCTTGCTTTGCATTACTAAGAATAGAGAGTAGATGCTAAAAATGACCTTCCTATCCCACCAGTGACTAAAAGCTGGCAGCAAAAACATACCTTCCTTGGAATGACTTTTCATGTTGGTTGTTAAATACCTGTGAGGTGTTTCTGACAAGAGTCAGTGAGCTTATTATGCAGCCAGGCATTACTGTGGTGTCACATTATTTCTTAAGGACATCTCATGGGTTCTACATCAAATAGCAAGCTTCAGTAATTAGGCACTTGCTCTTATAATTAACCAAGTGGCCTCACAAATGTGGCTTTAGCCCCATAAGTGCTGAGATAGCAAGGCATTGAAATTGCGTCTCAAGTGAGCCCCAAGACTTGGTCAGCAAGTTCTGGCCCCGTCATGTGACACTTTGGGGGTATATTGTCTGCTAATCATATTTGACTGCATGCAATCTTGACTTCAGTCCTGTGTTTCTTGACCTTGGCTCTATTGACATTTTGGACTGGATAGTTTTTTGTTGTGAGAGTTTAGGGGGTGGTGCTGCCCTGTACATTGTACACTGTTTGGCAACATCCTTGGCTCCTACCCATTAGATGCTAAGTAGTCATGACAAACAGAAATGACTCCAGACATTGCCAAATGTCTCCTGGGAAGCAAAGTTTGCCATGATAATAAGTCACATTAGCTCTGGTTTATTAAACCGGACTAAGAAGGTGTCTCCTTTTTATCCTTCACCATCTCGTGCTCATGTCATTTTGAGTCTTGTGTTTTGTTAAAGAGGACACCTTTTCAGATTACTCAAGGTGTGACCACTGCCTTTACCGGAATCACTTGGGCTGCTTATTAAAAATGCAGATTCCTTGGCCCTCCCCCCAACCCAGTGAATAAGAATCTAAAGGAATGAGCTTGGAAATGTGCATTTAAAGCAGGTATCCAGGGAGATTCTTGCACAGACTAAACTTTGAAAACTATTGTGGTGAAACGTTTTGCAGAGATTTCAACAATTCTCTTCTGTGATTCCATCACTGCATTTTGCTTTTTAAAGTGAGAGCAGCTGGGAGCCCATTACTTTGTCTTAGCAGGGGTGTGAAATACGGTGAGCAAAAGTGCTGTATTTAGTTACATGCTTAGTTGACCAAATTCCAATGAGAGAGGGTTGCACTGTAATCTTGGGTCATCCGTGATTTTGATGTGAAAATCATACCATGGTTGAGTTCCAGGGAGCCAACTTACCTCATTTTACATTCAAATGGCTTGAGGCTCAGAAAAGTAATTTGCCTAAATTCTCCCAGCAAGTGCATGGCCAAATTAGGTTTAGAATATTCATTCATTCATTTACGCAGTTGATATTATTGAAAACTTACACTATGCCTAGTAGTGAGCAAGGCACTGAGGGATCAAGGCTGATTAAAGACATCATTAAAGTTGATCATTTAGCAGGTTAGTGAAGCAGATATCAGTCACACAGATAAAGTTAAAGGACAACTGTGAAACATACTGAAGATGTGGGGGAGATGGTGGTCTGCCATGATGCCATGATGCCATGATGCAGGGGAGGGCAGTAAGATCTTCCAAAGGAAGTGGTTGAGCTGGTATCTAGAGGCTGGTGGGAGAGAAGAGGGAAAAGAATTCCATCAGAATATATAGCAAGTGCCAAGGCTTGAGAGCAAGAAGGAACATGGTACCTTTGAAACACTAAAAGATGGTGAAGGCTAGGCATTGAGTTGGAGGCTTTTAGGTCAGTTTAAAGATAAATTTAAAAAATTATCCTAACAGCGATGGGAAGCTATTGAAATATTTTTATGTGTGTGTGTTTGTATGTGTGTTTTTGTGTGTGTGTATGTGTGTCTATCATAACCAGATCTGCCTTTTGTAAACACTTTGGTTGTTGGACGCAGATCGTAAGGAGGGAAGCTGTCAATTGCCTAGTTCTGAGGCCACTGTAGCCGTGTAGGTACATAAATAAATAGCTTGCATTGGGTAATGTATCAGGCTGAAAAATGGGCCCCCAGATTTTCACTCTGTTAGCTTACCTTACCAGTAGGCTCACTACCTCACTGCTTGTGAGGCAGAGGTAAATTAGGGATCTTGATCTGGGGAGATAATCCTAGATTATCCAGGTGGGCTCAATGTGATCCTTATAAGAGGGAGAGAGGAGGATCACAGTCTGTAGTGCAGGAGAAGCAAGACATTGGAGGGAGGCAGGGAAGGAGCCATGGGCCAAAGAATGCAGGTGGCCTCTATAGAAGCTAAAAAAAGCTAGAAAACAAATTCTCCCCTCAGAACCTGTAGAAGGAACCAGCCGTGACTATATGTTGATTTCCGACTTCTGGCCACGGGAGTTTTAAGATAATAAATTTGTTTTTTATTTGTAATTTTTTTTAAAGATTTTATTTATTTGAGAGCAAGCATGAGTGGGGGAGGGGTAAAGGGAGAGGGAGAGGGACAAGCAGACTCCCCACTGAGCGGGGAACCTGATGCGGGGCTCAATCCCAGGACCCTGAGATCATGACCTGAACCCCAGTCAGATACTTAACTGATTGAGGGACCCAGGTGTCCCAAATTTGTGTTGTGTTAAGCTACCAAGTTTGTGGTAATTTGTAGCATTAGGAAATAATAGGAAACAAACAGATATAGTGAAATGGAGATTGATAGAAATTAATGGATTCAAGAGACTTTCAGAAGGTAAAATTGGTAGCACTTTGCAATAGATTGTATTTGCAAACGAGGGGGTGTCAAGGGTGACTCCTGGGTATTGATTCTTATTATTCAGATAGTATCTCACAGCATGGATGTAGATCTCATTTTCATATTGAAAACCAGATAGTTTCTGAGTATGAGGATCTAGACAACAATAATTAAATTTTGTATGCAAATTAGTAAATTAACTGAAGGGAAGTCATATTTTGAGGGTCATGGTATTTGATTGTCAGATAGTAGCAACTGAAAAGCAATGGTTAGGAGGATTACAATCAAGGGTCTGAGCGAGTATCTTCCCTGGGATAACTTTACATTCATTATAGAAGCATGACAGTTCTCTTTATATGCTTCCTGTAACAGTAATTAGATGTTGTCTCTACAGGCTATTTTATTATCTCTAATTGTCCCAAGTGCCTTACAGAGCTGCCTAATTGGAGGATCTCAGCACTGAATTACAGGTGTGTTAGAGGTGCTGCTGGTCTCAGCCTCTGGCTGATCTGGGCGGGATCTGGGGCAGCAGAGTTTGGGGCCTGGCTATATCCTCTCAGTGAGTCTCACCTGATTATTCCACTATATCCTAAAGATGTGTAATATACTGTGTGTGCTATATGGGAAAAAGATTGGGAAGCACTTCCCTTTGGTGTTCCTTCCACAGTGTCTTCCATGGATGTCTTGCATCAGAATCCTTGGTGGGCATATTGGGTGATAATCCTGAAAGATGATTTTTAGCCCACAGCTGTTAAATCTACCTGTCTAACATTTCTTAAATTCATCCCCTTGTTCATCCTGCCACCTGAGTTTAGGCTCCCATCCTCTCTTGCCTAACTTAGTGTGATGGTTTTCATGCAATTCTATTGATTACCAACCCAATGGCCATTCCTTTCCCTCTTGCTAGGTTGGCAGAGACCAATTTGCACTCTAGCAGCAGAAAATGCCCAGTATATGCTTTTCACAGCCCAACCATGAGATGTGATTCAGTTCTAGACTATGGGAGCCAGAGGGAATCCACTGTAAGGCAAATATGAAATGAATTCTTTGGAGATAGTAAATCCAAAGGAGCTGTGGGAGAAGAGGTCCTATTTTTTGCTTCCTGGTTTTGGATGTTGATGCATAAGAATGTGAAGCATGCACCTGCTGTAGTGATCCTGCAGCCAATGAGAGAGCACTGAGAGGGTCCTTGCAGTGAGCCAGTGAACCCTGACGTTGCCACGCCCTGATGCATGTATTCTTGGAATGGCCTGTGTTCTTGTTTCTTAGTAGTCATGAAAAATAAGCTCTTTTTGTATAAGCAGACTTCAGCTTGGGTTTTTGTAACGTGCAGCCAAAAGCATTCCTAGTGAATACAATTTTAAACCCAGTCTTCATACATACCTCCAGGATTTCCCCATTTCAATTCATTCTCCACACTGACTGAGTAGCCATCTTTCTGAAATGCCAAGCTGATTATGTCACCCACCCCTGGCTGAGTGCATTAGGGTGTATCCTTTGCTTCCACGGCTCGTACAGTTTCACATGCCTCTGATTACCTTTTTAGTCTCAGCTTCTGTTAATTCTCCTGTCACTATGGCTATGGTCCCTTTGAATTGTCTGTGACTCCTGGAAGACACTGTAGTATTTGACACCTTTGAGACTTTAAAACCCTTCTTTCTGGAATATTCCCTAAATCCACTATCCCCCTAACCAATACTCACCCATTTTCAAGACCCAGCTCAAATATTTATCCCTTCCATAAGGAAGCTTTCCATGGCCACTACCCCCTAGTTCAAGGAGACTTGTTTCACTCTCTCTGTCATCCCTGAAGTCTACAGAAGGCAGTATGGACTTTCAGGGTAGAATGTATAACATTGCTTATTCATTTATTTATCATTTTCCTTTGAATTACCATTTCTCATTCATCTTCAGATCCCTAGAACCTAACAACACACCTGGAACACAGCAGATGTCTAATAAATGTCTGTAAGAATGTGTTTGAAAAGATAAATGGAAAGATCATGTTTGCATTACAGAGTAACCACTGACATATATTTTAAAACTCATTTAAAACATTCCCTTGTAATTTCTTTCTCATTACTAATGAATTATAATATTTTGAAGCTGGAAACTTTATCTGTGAAGCTTACAAGAACTATCTTACTGTGCATGCTAAAATTGACTCTAAGATCTGTACACAGTATGTTTCCTGCTCCTTTGTAGAAAATCAAAGAGCAAGATTTTATCCTGTCTTTATTCATGTCAGACCTTATTTAAAATCGAAGAAATATGAAAAGAGAAATCAAGTTATTTATTAAATAATATCTTAAGATTGTTATTAAAAAAGAAAGGGGTCATGAACTTTATCCAAACCAATAAGTATCCAGTAATGATTAGTCTATTTAAAAAAATTTTTTTTTTTTTTAAGATTTTATTTATTTATTTGACAGAGAGAGACACAGCGAGAGAGGGAACACAAGCAGGGGGAGTGGGAGAGGGAGAAGCAGGCTTCCCGCTGAGCAGGGAGCCCGATGCGGGGCTCGATCCCAGGACCCTGGGATCATGACCTGAGCCGAAGGCAGATGCTTAACGACTGAGCCACCCAGGCACCCCAGTAATGATTAGTCTAATACTGAGTCATTTTTAATGTGACAATATAATATTTTTCTTTTTATCAAAACTCCATGTCATATGACCTTGTTTTTTTTCAGAAACTCACAAAAGCTAGACATTTTTACTGCAACTGGTTTAGACAGCTATTGCTTTCTACTGAGGGGTTCCCTACACCACACTTCCCCTCCTGTTGGGAGGCTCTGGAGGGCCATGGGTCTTTTTGGCATTTGGCTTAAAGAGAAATTTACTAGGAGATAAATTTAATTTGGATATGGGGGGATAGATTCATGTGGTTTGCAGTCACTTCTGAGTCTCATTAGGCTATTTTGAGACATCCTTGTGTGGGAATGGCTTCCAGGAATTCTTTACCATCCACTCCCCCAATTAACCCAAAGTTTTTGACTTGAAGATGTAGGACCAGAGGTCATATGTCAGTATGAATTTGCTCCATGGCATTCAGCACAGGATGAGTAGTAGAGAAAACAGTTTGAAATGATGGAGTCAGAAGCTAGTCTATGGAAAAAATATTATAGAAGTATGGCAAGCAGTTAAGTAGTAAAAATACTCCTTTTGGAATTTTGTAATATTTATGATTTTTGTTAGTGTTTAATTTTTGTGATTTCTTTTAGCATTTAACAAATGTTTAATTTTTTACTAAATTTTACATTTTTGTTATGTTCTTTATCATAAAGAGGGTTCTCAACATTGTATAAACTGCATACTTTACAAAACCTAGATCTTCCCTAGATATACGTATGTCAGAATATAGTTTTCACAGAACCAATGCAGGATTGAGCTAGCTATTAGTTTTGTTATTTTTCATTTTCATTTTATTTTATTTTATTTCCTGTTCAGCCACTTCATAGAGGAGGAGGACACAAATAAATCCTCCCTCTTCAGATCACAGCAATTTTAATCTACACCAAATTAGTTATGTTTTTAAATGACTTGCTGATAATGTGTCTCCCTAAAACTTTCTTGTGTTAGGACTTCTTTGTAGACTTTCTAGAGAAAATTCAGGATATTTGCTATAAATGGGGCCTAAGTTTTTATTTTTTTTAATTTTAAAAATATTTTATTTATTTATTTGAGAGAGAGAGACTAGAGAAAGTGAGCACACAAGAAGTAGGGAGGGGCAGAAAGAGAGGAAGAAGCAGACTCCCTGCTGAGCAGGGCTGGATCCCAGGACCTAACTGCCACCCAGGCACCTCAAGGTCCTAAGTTTTTAAAAAGATGGCATATTTTAATTTTTATTCATCATTACTACTCAGATACAGAGCTCGGTATTGTGCCTGGGAGGGCATAGCTAGTATCTTGCCAGATTGGGTAAGCAGGTGAAGGGAGAATTTATTTCAACAGAGCATCATAATTGAACTTTGGCAAATCTTTTCTTCCATCCCATTGTATAATGCTATTTTTTTGTTTCCTTTTTCTTTTTCTCTAAGGTTATCATTTCTTTCCTTCTTTCTTTTTCTTTTCTTTTTTTTTTTTTGGTTTTCTTTATGGAGTAGAGCAATATGATGAGAGTAGAAAGATAGTGTAAATCATTCTGTGACTTTCAGGGAAGGACCCGCTCTTGAATACCTTTATATTTTGGGAGCAAAGCTAATTTTAATTCCCTGAACTTATTTAGCTGTAAGTCACATGAAGTGTTTGAATTTTAACTGCTGAATCACCCTAGGTGGTCATGGTACTTTGTTCTTGAAGAAAGATGGTAGTGCAGCACCATGTATTTTCAAAAATGCCTCTCCTGTAATTAATCAATTAGTGGTTAGAATGCTGGCATAGTTTTGTATTTTTCCAGGTGTCGCACCTTGCCTTTGGATTCAACCTGTGACTTCTTTGTACTCCTAGAAATTTAGGTCTTTGTTGCTGGTGACAGGGAGGAAAGCTACCTCTGGGATCTACAATAAAATTTTGGGGTCCAGTATGTAATACATATTCTTTCCATGGTCTTCTAAGAATGATTCGTTATAGCTCTGTGCCTTTCTGTTTCTGTGCTGTGTGTCCTCTTCTGCTGTATATTCTGTAAGTTTTCTACCAAGTGCCATTATGGGCAATCTCAATGCAAATATCTGGAATAGTTTATTAGGTCTTTCATGACCCAAAGTAGTTTTGATCAATCTTGTCCCTTCTTTCACTCCTACTTGAGAACTAAATTTCTATTTAGAGAGGAATGACTTTCCTTCCTGCTCCTGGGAGGAAATGTTGACTTAATATGCCACCTTCACAAGATTGTCATATTTGTCAGATAATCTGCTTTTTATTAGATCCAGCAAAAAAAAATACACATTTCAGGATAAAATTTGCCATTCATTTTTCTGTTTTTTACTTCATTATTATTTTCAATATTTGTTTTAAAAATAAATCATATTTATTTAACCATTCATTTCAAGGGGTGCTTGGGTGGATAGTTGGTTAAGTGGCTGGCTCTTGGTTTTGGCTCAGGTCATGATCTCAGGGTCCTGAGATCAAGCCCCACATTAATTTCCACATTGGGCTCTGCACTCCCAGCTTAGCATGAACTCTGCCTCAGGATTCTCTCTCTCCCTCTGTCCCTCCCCCAGCTCACTTGTGAGCTCTCTCTTTTTCTCTCTCTCTAAAATAAATACATCTTTTAAGAAATTTAAAAAACTCCATTTTTTTTTTTTTACAATTATAAGATTATTAGTTCAGGCAGTGGTCTCAAAATGTGATGTTAGATACAGTTCAGGTGGGGATTATAATTAAGATTAAATTTTTAACCAGTTTTTAAGACAGAGTAGCTATACATAGAGAAAAAATTAAAAAGGAGGCTTTTCTATGAGCCCTATGGCCTCTTTGTCTTACACACTACCAAAAAGAGAATTCTTTAACCAAGTGAATACTAAGAAATACCTCGAGTTTTAGTTGGACTCATTATGTATTATTACTTCATTTATTAATTTATTCCAACACATATTTATTGAATTCTACCCCGTGTGTTGTGGAAATTCAATGAGCAAGAGGACTGAATAAGAGTTAACAACCTCAGAACATTTCTTGGTTTTATAAAGCCTGCTTACAAAGAATTACATCTAGGGTCTATAGGAGCCAGGGCTTTGAAGTCACTGCAATACATTTTTAGTGAGGGACACACTTTGTTTGAAGGGATCCTATCCTTGTATTCTATGACGTGAGAGCTTCCTTAATTGGCTGTAAAGACATCTAACACAAGAGCGAATCAAATTAACGAGCTTTTTGTGGTCTCAAGAATGAAAAATGGTGTCAGGAATGAAGATGAGGCCCTTGTGTTTTTAACCACATCCCACAGCCAGGGTATATAAAGAAGGTTCCGAGACGGAGGACTCATCACACAGAGGAGACACATTCCCCTGCTTCCTGAGCCTTCCACTCCTGACACCATGTACTGCAACACCTTCTCCGGGGCCGTCTTCCCAGGTTGCTACTGGGGCAGCTACGGCTACCCCCTGGGGTACAGCGTGGGCTGTGGCTACGGCAGCACCTTCTCCCCAGTGGGCTACGGCTTTGGTTATGGCTACAATGGCTGTAGGACCTTCGGCTACAGAAGATACTGGCCATTTGATCTCTACTGATTTGCTGAAATTGCTGAGGCATAGAATCTTCTCTCCCAAGGCTGAGAGGCGCCCCTCCACGTCCCTCCATTACTTCCTTCCTTAGTCCTCCTTTGCTCCTTCACCTCCCAGTTGCTGCTTCTCAGACCTAGCGCCAGAGTCCAGAGGGAAGAAAATGAAAAACCAGATGATGCCTCCAGCTGCCTTCCCTGGATGATGTTCTTTGAGACATTTTCAGAAACTTGATGCCCAAACATGTATTTCTTCTGAATTTTTCACCAAGCTCACGACTCTTGATAAAGTTGTGGATGTGTGTGTTGAATTCTCAATAAACTTGTCTCAATCAGCATAATACTCTCACCTGAGCAGTTTCCTTTCTTGGTGTGTGCGTATTTTCTGTTACATTGAGTGGGGAGGGAAGTGGATTTATTTTTCTCATGTGGGCTTTAGGAGCAACAAGAAAGCAAATAATCCTTGATCTGGTGTGATAAACAGGCAAGAAGGGGCTACTTGTAAAGGGAAAAAAAAGTCTCTCTTCACCTTTTACCTCTGGCATCTACCTCTAGTCCTTGGGCCAATGGGACACCACTCAGTGCTTGGTGTTTCTCATCTCACTGCTCCTTCCCCTCCTCAAGGAAACCCAACATTGTTTCCATATTTTTTTCCAGTTATTTCCATATTAGTGCAAATGAAACTCACTGTGTTCCCTCTCCGAAGGATGAAAGAATGTAGAATAAAATACCATGTTCCCTACTAAAAGATTCTGAGGTCTCAAGTAATAGAATAGCTATAGACATATTTTAGGAGCCTGAGAGTCTTTTAGGAGAAGGGATTATTCCCTTATATCAAAACTCCTATGGTATTTATTTTACAGCTTAGAAACTCCAGGTTAGAAACAAGGTTGGAAAGCTTCTTAATCTTTGTACAATCGATACCAGGTAGTGAATTTTACTCTTTAAAGATATGAGTAACTTTTCATAAACATGCGGAAAAAGTAACTATAAAGAAGTGTTTCTGAAGATAGACTTTCTCTGTGTTCCTTTAGCGAAAAGAGCTATATTCCTTTCATAAGCCAAGTCAAAAATGTCTCAGTCTTCCTGTTGAAAACATTTTATGTATAGTACAAATATTCTTGGTGACAGCAGGATTTGGCTTAACCTTGCTCTTTTACTGAATATCTGTACATAGCTATATTGCCTCTGATTCACCTTGTAGCTAAAAAGGTAAAGGCTATTTGGAGAGATTATTTTAGAAGAGAGTATTTTCTCCACCATATTTCATCCAACAGATACCTTTTAAAAAAAATTCAAAAACATCTTGTTCAAGGATTTACTTAGTAGATTCTTTCCCGGTAGACTATTGTGATAGCCAATAAAATCTCCAATTTGAAACTTTCTAGCAGCCACATATTAATTCATGCTGAGAATTGTAATTTAATCAAACACACAAGTTAGAATAGGGTTAGAAGAGGAAAAGAAAAGAGGGATTTTTTGGGAATTACAGGGTCAGGTTGAAACTAGAAGATGTCTATTTCATCGTTCTAGAATGATGACTGAGTTATATAAAATTTGTGTTTGAAGAGACCTCAGAGAGGTATCTTACAGTATTTCTGAAACTGTGGTGTGCAGGGGAATCACCTGGGAGCTGGCCTAAAGAGTAAGTTGTTATGCCTTGCCTCTAGGAATTTGATTTGGTACATCTGAGGTATGGTCCAGAAATACAAACTTTTTTCAACTTAATTGAGGTATAACTGACAAATAAAAATTGTATAGATTTAAGGTGTACAACAGAATGTTTTGATGTGTGTAGACATTGTGAAATGATAACCACAGTTAAGCTAATTAACATCTTATTCACCACCTCATCTGGTTAGGATTTTTATTTCAGGTATATGAAAGGGAGCTCAACATCATTAGTCATTAGGGAAATACAAACCAAAACATAATGAATTATCATCTTACATGTGTTAGAATGGCTCTTATCAAAAAGATAAGAGATAAGTATTGGTAAGGATGTGGAGAAAAGAGAACCCTCATACAGTGTTTGTAGGGATATATAAATTGGCTCAACCACTACAGAAAACAATATGGAGATTTCTCAAAAAATTAAAAATAGATCTACCATATGATCCAGCAATCCCTCTTCTGGGTATATAACCATAGGAAATGAAATCATTATCTCAAAGAGATATCTCTACTCCCATGTTCATTGCAGCATTATTCATAGTAGCTTAGATATGGAAACAGTATCTCTTCATGGACAGATGAATGGATAAAGAAAATGTAGTATATATACAATGGAATATTATTCAGCCTTAAAAAAGAAGGAAATCTTGTCATTTGTAACACCATGGATGAACCAGAAATCTAAAGTTTTTAGAAGTACCCCAGGGCTTCTAGCTCAGGTGGTCTAAGTTCCACATTGTAAGAAGCACTGTTTCAGGGCCATTACTTACACACACACACACTCTTATTTATTATCTATCTATCTATCATCTATCTATCAATCATCTATCTATCCTTAGGTAGCTAAATCTTGAAAAAGGAAAATCCTTTACATCACAAGCTAAGGATAAAGAAAGAAATCCTTTACATCCAAAGATGTAGGAGATGGGCACTGAAGTACATCTATGCTTGTCACCTTTCAATCACCATACTGGGGCTGAAGGTTCTGAGGCCGTGCTCTGCTTAAAGGAGAAAGTGTATTATTTGATGATTTTATAAACTCATATTTTCCTATATAATATGATAATATTCTACATTACTTGATATCATTCAGTGATTTTTAACTGTAATTCACTTCTATTACCTATAGTTTTTAAAAAAATGCATATACTCAGTTCCTCCTCTCCACCTCCCTTCTGATGGGAATATCTCCTACAGGGTCTGGGAATTTGTATTTAAACAAATATCCCTGAGTAACTTACCTTTGTGCCACCAATTTGGAACAATTACAGGTCCTTTCTTATGGGTTTCATATCCCATCCTTTTCAGCTTCTTCTATTTATTTTGAAACTGGGAACTAAGATGTTTCATCTACATTTATGTTGGATTCATAAGAATAAAAACAGAATAAATAACATTTTATAGATTCAGTGAAAAAGAAGAGTAGGAAGAACAATTGATGCTACATCCGGGCTCAGCTGGGGTCTATAGGGGTGGAGTTAGCTCTTTGTTTCTTTTTTTTTCTTTTTCTTTTCTTTTTTTTAGAGAGAGGGAGTGAGCAGTGGGGAGGGGCAGAGAGTGAATGAGAGAGAATCTTAAGCAGGCTCCATGCTGAGCCTGGATGTAATGTCAAGTCCCTAACATGGGGCTTGATCTCAGGACCCATGAGATCATGACCTGAGCTGAAATCAAGAATTGGTCACTTAACTGACTGAGCCACCCAGGTGCTCCTAGGTATTTGTTTCTAATTGTACATCAGTTTTGGTATTGAGCTGAGCCAATCTAGTGCCCTGCACATAGTAGAAACTCAATAAATATGACAGGATTATCTCACGAATTTCTTCAATAAACATGAAAAAGATGTTAAACATCCATTTGCTAATATCTGATAACTCTTCTTTAATTCATAGCCATTTGTGGATTGGAAGTCTAATGTCTGCACATTCGATGACTTGGATTCATCTCAGGTCACACATGAAGAAAAGTACTGTTTTTCTTTACTACCTTCCCATTAATTGTTTATTGCTCCTAATTATCTGAAAAACTAAGTTATGTATATTTAAGATTTCCCTGCTGAATAGAGCCTGTAGAACCCAGAAAGGTGATTTGAATATTAAAGGAATTTTATCTACAGAAGAAGAGAAAAAGAGAGAGGGAGACAAAGAAAGAAAGATTTGCCTTCACATTTTAGGATGGTTCAGAGTAATTCTTCCCAGAAGAAAGGCATGGTAGAGGATATTCTGAAGTACTCCTTGAATTATGAGTCTGCAACTAAGTGCTGCACAGACAAAACTGCATTGCATCGCCCTCACTTGAATGCAGAGGGCAGTGTTATTTCTACTCTGTTTACCATTTTCTTAATGACTTGTTTCCATCTCCATAAAGGAGGGATATCAAATGCTACAAGTTTCTTAAAAATTTTATTTAGAGCATTTTTACATTCTGTGTATAAAAAAATATATTCTTAAGTCTTTCATAGCACCCACCACCTGGTTTCAGGCTTCCTGTCCACTCTCCTAAGCCTTCTGTTCTAATCATTATGCTCTCTGTTCCTTAATTACTCAGAAACAATGATTCATTAGTTGTAGCTAAATATATGAATGCTAATGTATATTTACCCATTTGGTTCACAGGAAAGGTTTAAAGTTCCAAAGAATTTTCTGAGGCTAACTTTGATAGAAAATGTGTTATGTGATATCCTGTTCAACATTTCCCAAATACTCTCTAAAGGCTATTTTGAAGGTATCTAATAGGTGCCCTCATCACATGGTTGGTAGAGAAATGCTCTCCAGATGTTACACCTTATGTGAGCACAGTATTTGATGACCCTATCCAATAAAAATGTTGGCTATGAAGTTATGACCATCAAGAATGTGAAGAGCAAGTCTAATATATGTAGGAGATCCTATGCCGTATTTACACTGTTCTTGCATATGAGAAGTGACCAGATGATTCTCCATCACTCCCATTTTTCTTTTGCCTACATTTTCTTGCTTTTTGTTCTATTCCTTTGTTCTTAAGTTTCTTACTTCTTAGAGAATCACAGGATTCTCTTCTATTTCCATAGATCATATTAAAGCAGGGCTAATTTTTTTTTTAAAGATTTTATTTATTTATTTGACAGTGAGAATGAGAGAGCATGAGAGGGGGAGGGTCAGAGGGAGAAGCAGACTCCCTGCCGAGCAGGGAGCCCAATGCGGGACTCGATCCCGGGACTCCAGGATCATGACCTGAGCCGAAGGCAGTCGCTTAACCAACTGAGCCACCCAGGCACCCCAAGCAGGGTTAATTTTTAAGCAGATTTATGAGAAGATTCTCAGCAAGAAGAGAGATCAAGAGAAGCACCTTCCCAGTACAGAGAAATCTTACAGTCAAAATAAATCATCATTTTCAGAGATTCACACTGGCCCTGCCTTCCAGAACCCTCCCCCGCAAGGGCTTTCAGTCACAGTAGACACTTAAGAAAGACTATCAGATACCTTACAAGTTAGAGTTTTTCTTTACTTATTGAAGATACAAAGGAAACATAAACATAAAACAATGAAGAATAAATGGATGACACTGGCATTTGATAAAAATTTTTAAAGTTAAATTCTTTTTTTCTTACTCAGAGAAAGGTTTGCCTGCTCTTTTGCCCAAAGCTTCAGACACAAAAGCAAAGCAGAAACTGGAAATGCTTCATACTCACATGGAGGTGATTTTTGATTTCCCATAATTTTCCTTCAGCTACAGGGTGGTCTTTCTCAGAGCTAGCCAGGATATAATAGCTGCTGCCCAATCGACATGTTCAACTCATGGGTTCTGATGGCAAATGTGCAAGTAAATCACACTTAAAACCAACCAACCAACCAACCAACCAACCAACCAACCAACCAACCAACCAACCAACCAACCTTGTGTACTCGACAATAGCATAACTACTTTTGAGCTAAATGTTTGGTAAACATATTTTTCATCCCATTGATTTTTTACAACACTGAAAATCTTCTAGAATGGGTTTATTTGAGATTTTACCTGAGGCCATCATTTTGAGTATGATTTTTCAGTCATTTTGATGATAAAAATAATTAGGCAAAGAGAACTAATATTTAGTATGTTCCTGGGCTTGTGGTAGATCATCACTCCTCTTTACACCCTCAGGAGATTGGTTTTCTTCCAGGTTCTATTTCCTTCATGAGGAAGCTGAAATTCAGAAAGTTCAAGTGATGTGTTCATGTCTCAAGGCTGGAGAGAGACAGAGCAAGGTTCTAATCAGCTGTGTTTGATGCCTTGCTCCTACTAACCAGAGTTGACTCCAATTTTGTCCTGTAGAACTGTGTGCTCCACGAAGAGACCTTAACTGTCTGTTCACCACAGTGTCCCAAAATAAAGCACAGCATTGGGCTCATATTGAGTCTCCAATAAATACATTATGAATGAAAAGGCAAGATGTTATTTTTTTCAAATTAAACTAAAGAATCCCTAACCATGGCAATAAAGTCTTTTGAAAATCATTTGTTCAAGTCTGAAAATGGTACTATTTGGCTTGTTTTTTTGTTTGTTTTTGATTTTTGTTTTTTGTCTTTTTTTCCCCCCGACATCCAAGAGAGATTTCATAAGCATGTGGATTCTGAGCCCAGAAACACTCCTGACATAGAGGAGAGGGCTGTGAATGCCATTTGGTTAGGATCTACCAAAAGGATAAAGCAGTAACATCATGCAGCAGCTTCACTTACCCCAGCTCTGTCAATGACATTTATTCAACTATGTCTTTTAGAATTTTAGAGAAGTCAAATATAGTATTGTATTTTTCAGTATAATTCTTCATAAATGTAAAAATTATTTGATGTTCTGCCTAAGAATAATGAGATGAGTAAGCTCTTCAAAGTTGCACAGTCCAGAGATAGAAGGCCAATGAAGAAGGCAATAAAGGGATGGGGAAGAGGCATGTTCATCTGGCAAAGATTTTCAACTTGACCAAACTAGTCAGGCTCCTCTGAACTCTCTTCTCAACTAAGCTCTGACTTTTGGTCTTCCATATTTGTCTCTGCATTGTTAAATTTAAGTAAGAAACCTGCTAAGTGAGTTAAGTCACAACCCCCACCCTCAATATCTGATCACCCTCCATAACAGGTTCCTCATCCTCCACCATCTCCCGGGTGACACCTGATCACCCTGGCCTGCCTTCAGCAAGAATCCTGTTAGATTGGTTTAGCCTGAAACCAATCCCCTTCCTCTTTATCCCTGATACTTCCTCTTAATAATTTTCTATCCACTGACTCCTGCCTTGTTCCTTGGCTATAAAAGCCCACTTTTCCTTATATGGAAATATATGGAGTTGAGCCCAATCTCTCTTCACTATTATAAAACTCACACTACTATACTATAGTTGCTCCCCTTGAATAAAGTCAGGCTTCCAATCTTTAATAAGTATCATGAATAATTTTTTAAAAATACATCTCAGCTCTCTGCATTCCTTATCTGCTTTCAAATTTTGTTTTTGTAATTTATAACATCAAGAGAAACTTGATATTGTCACCTGAGTGCTATGCTACACTCGTCCTGGTCCTTAAGGCTTAATTCATCTGTACCAATTTATATGTACACAAACTCCTACTGTAATCCCTGCCCCAGTGTGTCCACTCAACATTTTATAATTATGGTATTTAGCTGCATATATTTATTTTGATGGTAGACTTATTTGTCTTGTCTTTGCTTCTAGTTTGAAAGGTTTGTTAGATCAACAAGCTCTTTAATATCTGTACCTCAAATGCCGATATAGGGTTTTATGAAGCATGAGGACATTCAGTAAATTCCTGAATGGTTTGGTGTTGCAGCCAGCACGTTTTTTGTTGTTGAGAAGTCTGATAACTGGAGGCTTAAATTTGAGTCTGGTTTAATACAAGACTTTGAAGACACAGGAGTAACTTCTCATTACAGGGACAAAACCCATAAAGAAGAATTCCTTTTTGGCAGTTAGTCAAGCTCAAACTTTTTTCAAAAACTAAGGAGGATCTCTTCTTTTTCTAATGAGATCTAGGAGATTAATGAGAATTTTAATTCCCTTGATGAGGGAGGTACATTTCTTCATCATAGTCCTCCACTGAGGTTATACCAGTCACATAGGAAGGATCCCATTACGTGCTGTAACCATCAGCCTTGATGCCTGATCAAATCCTTATCCCTGGACAATATATTGTGACTTCTTCCCTGACGACTTCGACTCAAATGGCTACTGGAGAAGTTATGGGTATTCCCTGGGCCACCTGACTCTGTATATGATAGTACTTTCTTACCTGTGGGCTATGGCCTGGATTATGGCTGTAGTAGTTACTGACCACTTGGTTACACTGGGCAACAGGAGTCTACGGGTTGATCTGCATGTCTGAGAGCTTGGCACTTCTGGGATACTTTGTTCTTTTGTTTCCGATCTGGTTCTTTCTTTGACTCCCAAGATGCTGCTTGACCAAATGCAGCTTCTGCATACACTGGACCAGGTTCACTTTAGTACACAACGCCTTCAGTCTTTACATCTTTGAACTTTTGCAGAAGTTCATCATTTAGGTTTGTGATTCTTATTTGAAGTATGTTCTGCCTTAACATATTTGTCAGTAGTTCATCTTGAGGACACTTCTGTTTTCTTCTCAAAAACTTACCTGAGTTGATATAGGACATGTGGTTTAAATATGTTTCTGAGGGTCTCATTTCAGTTACATTATATGAAAAAACAATGTTTTAAATCCAGTAAAATGAAGATTGATTTTTATATTTTATCAGAAGATGTTAGTCCTAATATCCGGGCTAATTTAAGTGGGGACTTGGTGATGTTCGGGTTAACTTGGTTTGCAGAGTAACATCCAAAGTCCAGTAACAAAATCCAACCAATTCACTTTGGATCCCAAATAATACAAAATGACTGTCTATACTGAAGTATATATCACAAACCCAATCAATTTGAAATTCATTTAAAAATTAAATATATTAACACGTGTAGTTATGAACATACATTTCTCTTTCATACTATTTAATTTTATCTCATCTCTAGAACCATGTTTCTCAAAGTGTTGTTTTTGAACCAGCAGCATCAGCATTAACTCTGGGAACATTTTAGAAAGGCAAATTCTCAAGCCTTCTGCCTCTTTTCCTCCAAGATCTACAGAATCAGCAATAAATATATGTTTTAACAAACCATTTAAGAGATTCTGATGTATGCCACATCAGTAAAATACTGCTCTAGAACATTAAGTGCATTGGTTCATCGAATTAATATAGAATAAATTTAGTTAACCACTTTTTTTTAATTTTATTTTTTTAAATGTTTTATTTATTTATTCATGAGAGTCAGAGAGAGAGAGAGAGGCAGAGGCAGAGGGAGAAGCAGGCTCCCCGCCTAGCAGGGAGCCCAATGTGGGACTCGATCCCAGGACTCTGGGATCATGACCTGAGCTGAAGGCAGACGCTTAACCATCTGAGCCACCCAGGTGCCCCTAGTTAACCACTTTTAAGAGTTAGATTTGGAATAAACAAAAAAACCCAATGATTTTAATATACATATGTATTGTACCTTATTATTTCACTGTATATTCATGTACATTGCCTTCTCAGAACGTCATAAAACCTCTTAAATTAGGAAAGACACTTATGTCTTCTTTATAACTTTGTGATTGAGGCACAGAACGTGCCTGTCAAAGGTCAGGCAAACAATACGCAGATTTCAGACCAGATCAGAATTCAATTCTTCGATTCTACTACTGTGGTCCTGTTATTTTATTACATATTGACCAAATTACATTCTAGTAAGTGATAAAAACAAAATACAGACAAGTCCATGCAAAGTTTAGATAAATCCTTGGACATTTTATACACTTTATTGAAGGAAGTAAAGAAATACATTGGTATATTCTCAACTTTGAAGGCCAACACTTTGTTCTTCCACCTCATATCAAATATAGTCCCAATAGGATTCTTTTTTCTTTTAAAGATTTTTTTTTTTTTTTATTTGAGAGAGCGAGAGAGAGAGAGAGAGAACATGAGCCGGGGAGGGACAGTGAGAGAGGGAGAAGACTCCCTGCTGAGCAGGAAGCCCACCACCTCAGGGGGCTTGATCCCAAGACTCTGGGATCATGACCTGAGTTGAAGGCAGAGGCTTAACTGACTGAGCCACCCTAGTGCCCCTCCAATAGGATTCTTGATGTGATTTGGATCCCTATACAAAGGTGGATTTAAACATGAGCAATCCAGGGTTAACTAGAATTCTGAATATATTCTTTTCATTAACTTTTCTAAAATATACACCAAGCTCCATGCGATCTTCTGCTATACTTTTCTAAAAAAATGGGGTATTATAGGGAATTAAATAAAAATTGGAGAATTATTTTTATTTTATTAAATTTGTTGACTTTGATACTATAATTAATTTTTTTTTCCTATTTCAGTAATCCCATGGGGCTTTTCCCAGTAATATTGATTATATTCTAGGGAATAGTTAAATAAGTGAAAACTGGTTGGCTTAATGATTTAAATATATGTAAGATGTAGAGTCGGTTCACAAATTCTTTAAGTTTTGGTTGAAAGGTTAATGTTACATTTCTGATGAGTTTTTCTCATTCTGAGTGCTGGCTTACAATTAGTCATGCAAAGTCATGTTTCTTGAGGGTAGATTATTGAGAGAAACCACATCTGTCTTTTATCTCACATGGTTGATCCTGTGAAAAATTCCATTCTTTTCATTATTTTCTCATGCTTGGTAGATCTTGGTTAGAATCAATGCTATTTAATAAACTTAGAACCTAAACATGGTTCATAATTCCATGACAAAGGAGGAACAGTAAAGAAACTGAAAATTCATTAAAAAGTTAAGGAAGGTAGTGGCCATCCTCAAAAACTGATTAAATGCTCATAAATATAAAAATATATTTCCTCATAATTGATAAATATCAAGTGATAACTGAATGCAAAATATTTACAATTACATTGTGGAATAGATTCTTAATGAGAAATAAACACTTCTGGATCTCATGAGATATGATTAACAGAAGATTTGCATTAGTTTTGAAACATCTATAAGGGGCTCAATCATGTATTAAAAATTTCTTAAGAGAAGAATCTCTGGGTATCTTTATTTAACCCCACAGTTTAGATAGTAGTAATAATTCCTTTTTGAGAGCAGAAAATATCTGTAATCTCACAAGCAGTGTTAGATAATACAGTAAGAATATTTCTGATTGTTTGGAAGCCTGATTTTTGATGGTTAAACTGGGAATCTCCTTTTACTAAAGACTGATGACATTTCAGTAGCTTCCCCATTAGAAGAGCAAACTCATTACAGGCCGTTGATCAACCTCAAATCATTTTAAGGAGCAATGAAGACTCTAAGGAACAAGGGAGCTATTTGTTAGCGCATTTTCTGTGGGGGTGTATGAAAGACCTTGGGCAGATGGAACAAGTCATTCTCAGGAAACATGGTCATCTCCTAACAAAGTGTCCTTTAGCTTCTTCTGTGGGAGCATCTACCCAGGATCTTACTGAGGCAGTTGTTAGGGGTAGGTGTTGGCTGTGGTTATGGCCACACCTACTCCCCAGGGGGTTATAGCTTTGGATATGGATATGGTGGCTTCTGGCCACTTGACTACAGAAGATATTGGACATTTGACCTCTATTAAATAACCTCTGACCATGTGAACTATTTCATAATCTGCATCCTCAGGAGCCAAACCTGAAGCGATGTTTTATGGACAGCTTTCTTGAGGATAAAATGTGAACTTCAGATTCTCTATGTATTGAACTGTGCAAAGTAGAGTGATCATGAACTTTGTGGGTTGAACTTTAATTGAAGTCTTAATTTTCCTTGATAGAATGCTATACCTTATTTTAAATTCCCCCAGAGTATTTGATTTTCAGGTTTCCCACTAAATTCTGGTTTCCTTTTTTAAATTGACTTCCTTATTCTAATAAATATGCTTAACTTAGGCTATAAATATGATTTTCAATTTTGCTCCTTTCTCTTGATTCATTCTTTGTGGATGTATTTTCAACTGCATTTTGCAATGAACACAATACTTTGCTATTTTAAGCATTCTATCTACTAAAGGGATATTGATTTAAGGAAAAAGTAGACCGTCCATGGTGAGTTTGCAGGGCCTCTCTTGCCTTCCTCCTATTCATATTATACTCTCAAGTAAGAAATCTGGGGACTAAAATTAGCCCTAACCTCGCTAATCTCCAGATCTCCAGTGTGTTGTGTTCCTCAGTAAGGCTTTTTAGCCTATTTTTTTGAGAGAAAGAGAGTGAGTGTGGAGGGGAGAGGGAGAGAGAGAATCAATCCCATGACCCTGAGATCATGACCTGAGCTGAAATCAAGAATCAGATGCTCAACCAACTGAGCCACCCAGGTGCCCCAGGATTTTTAGCTTTTAAAGAATGCTTTCCAGTTTCCTATTGTCTTTATTCTGGCTCAATGCTTACAATGTCCACTAGAAGAATCAATGGATAGAAGCTATCTTGAAATTTGCATCCTTTCTATGTCCATGATATTCTGTTTTCAGTTTGCTTTTTGTGGTTAATTTCTTGAGTCTGTTATATGAGTTTAATAGTTAAAAAATTACCAACAGAAAGACAAAATTGTAAATTAAAGTAAATTCCAATGATGTTAGGGTGGCATTTGCCTCACATAGCCAGCTAAGAAAACGTTATTCTCTTGAGTATTCTCAATTGACTACATGAAAGAAGATGAGAAATACATTTTAAACTCCTTTAAACATAAAAGGTCAAGAAAGGTGAATTTTGTTATAATGAGTTGTATTTCACATTCTGGTTTATTCCTGAATCACCAAAGTTGACATCTTAAAAATGGACATGGAAAACAAATGGCAGAAAAATTCACTGCTTTAGGGGATCAAACCTGAGCAAAACCAGGTCTCCAAAATAATATTTGTATCCCCCTGGGTTCCTAGCATTGTGCATTCATGGTCTTTCATTGAATTAGCTGTTGATGCTAAATAATCTTTTTTAATTTTTTAAAAAGATTTATTGATTTATTTTTAGAAAGAGAGAGGGAGAGATTGAGAGAGGAGAGCAGGAGGTAGGGGCAAAAGGAGAGGGAGAGAGAGACTCTCAAGCAGATTCCCGCTGAACATGGAGCTCCACACGGGGGTCAATCTCAGGACCCTGAGATCATGACCTGAGCCGAAATCAAGAGCCTGATGCTCAACCGATGAAGCCACCCAGGCAGCCCTAAATAATCTTTTTTTTTTTTTAAAAAAAATCATCATTACTATTAAATATCACTGTAAGAATACTTGCATAATTACCATTATAATGAGTTTCTATTTCTTATATCCCCTTCAATGTCAACCTATGTGGCAACATCAAAGCAAAATCTCATATAAGGCATTTCTATAAGTAGAAAAACAATGTAATACAGATTTAAAGCTCTATGAAAAATATCACTTTATCTAATAATATAATTTGGACCATCAAAATGAATGGAGCATTCTTAGGCCTTCAGGGCAATTGTCTATCAAGCTAGATTTTAAGTTTTTTTTTTTTTTTTAATTAAGATACAGTAAAATTGTGTACATGTTTTAAAACATGCATGAGCCTATGTAATCATCAAGATAATCAGGATATAGAACAATTCTATCACCTCAAAAAATTCTGTTATGCTGAAGTGATTTTAGGTACACTCTCTCCCCTAATTCTTGACAACCATTGACCTGTTTCCTGTCATAGTTTTGTCTTTTTGATAAGGTCATATAAATGGAATTATACAGTATATAACCTTTGAAACAGACTTATTTTGGTATGTCTGATATGGGGTTTGCTAAACTTCTTGAATCCGTCTTTGATTGAGAATAGGCTAAGAGCAGAATTCCTTCCAGAATTTGGGGTAAGCCTGAACTTCTAGGTTGACTGGCTTAGTCACTGAAGAAGAAAAAAATATGGGGATAGAAAATCTGGTAGTTTCTCGGGGCACCTGGATGGCTCAGTCAGTTAAGTGGTTGCCTTTGGCTCAGGTCATGATCCCAAGGTCGTGGGATGGAGGCCCACATAAGGCTTCCTGCTCAGAGGGAAGTCTCCTCCTTGTGCTCATGTTCTCTCTCTCTCTCTCAAATTAAAGAAAATCTTAAAAAAAAAAAGAAATCTGGTAGTTTCTTAAGTGTCTTATCAACTTTGACAGATATGTAACATACACAAAATTTATTTTACAATAACCTGGATTCCATGGTTTTTGGATCTGAGCATGCATAGACACTCTAGTCAAGCTGTTAAAGGATACACACTTCAGAGTTCTACCTCCATAGATTCTGGTTCAGTAGTCCGGAGGCACAGTCTATTTACCTGTGGTTTTAACCAGCACCAAATGATCGTAAAGCAGTGGTGTCACAATTACCTTTTAAGAAACACTAATCTAGATAAAGAAATCGACGTGTTCACTACATCTTTTTAGGGTCACACAATTAAGTGGTATTCCCAAACTCGTGAAATCAATTTCAAAGGTGACCCAAAGAAAGTGAAGAGCATAAAGGAAAGCTGTCACCAAAGGGACAAGTGCAAGGCAGTACCAGGGAAAGATGGAAAAATCTTGGCTCAGGAAATTACTACAGAAACCAAATAAGTCATATATCAGGAATGAATCAGCAATGTAATGTGTAATTAAAAAGAGCTTGATACAAATGTTAATTAACAGAAGCAGGACATGTAGGAGGTGATAATTAATCCTTCCTTTATATGGCACTGTCCAGACCCATATTAAAATATTGATTCTGTTATCATCTGAATTTCATTAAGAATGTAGGAAATTGAGGAAGAGTCTAGAGAGAAGCATTACAAATTATAAAAGGGAAAGAAATTGAGCCCCATAGGAAAAGACTAGAAGACTATGGCTTGTGATTTGCTTTCATAGAAAAATAAAAATATTCTATTTTTTTTTCAAGATTTTATTTATTTATATAAAGAGAGAGAGACAAAGATAGTGAGAGAGAGCACAAGCAGGGAGGAGAGGGAGAAGCAGGCTCCCTGCCCCCAAATATTCTATTTTTTTAATGAATAATTGTTCATTGAAAACAGTACAGAAAATAACTTAATATTATCCATTAATCAGGAGTAACTAATAGCCCCTTAGTAACTGAAAGTAAAATACATTTTTTTATCTTTTAAAGTGTGATTATTGGGGCGCCTGAGTGGCTCAGTCGCTAAGCGTCTGCCTTCGGCTCAGGTCATGATCCCAGGGCCCTGGGATTGAGCCCCACATCAGGCTCCCTGCTCTGCGGGAAGCCTGCTTCTCCCTCTCCCACTCCCCCTGCTTGTGTTCCCTCTCTCGCTGTCTCTCTCTGTCAAATAAATAAAATAAAATCTTTAAAAAAATAAAATAAAATAAAGTGTGATTATTTTGAATGCTCTCCTATGTAATTAAAAATTATTTGAAAACAATTTCAAAATGAATGCATCATATTTCTCTACATAAATACAGCATATTTAAATTATTTAATCTCAGTTTTACATATTTAAGAGTATTTTTGAATGCTCACCACTTGCAGTAGTGTTTTAATCAACATCACTAAGTATCACTATTCCCATTTTAATGATTTCCTTTAGAACTCCAATTAGAGCCAACACACTAAATCAAAGGTCAGAAATATTTTTAGGGTTCAGGACACATGTTATCGTCTAATGTCAGGCTATTACGTTCCTTATTCCTTACTATGCCCTATAGGACCCTGAAGAGAACTTTCCTGAAGCCCCTAACTCAATTACTCTGTTTATAGCATTTATTATTAGTTAAAATTATCTTTTTTTTTTTTTTTAAGATTTTATTTATTTTTTTGACAGAGAGAGACACAGCGAGAGAGGGAACACAAGCAGGGGGAGTGGGAGAGGGAGAAGCAGGCTTCCCGCCGAGCAGAGAGCCCGATGTGGGGCTCGATCCCAAGACCCTGGGACCATGACCTGAGCCGAAGGCAGACACTTAATGACTGAGCCACCCAGGTGCCTGTAGTTAAAATTATCTTATCTAACTATTAGTTAACTATAAAAATGATCATAGTTCCATGGATGTTTCAAAAGAAACTTGTACCAAAAAAACAGGTAGCAAAAATGACCTACCCCTTCCTACCTTCTATATCTTCTACCCAGTGATAACTATCTTCAAGCACATCAGACATTTTTTTCACACTTAATCATGTCTACCTAATAATTTTATTCTGTCTGCATTTTTTGTTTTCTCAATTTTGCATATAATTTATAGGCTTCCTATTATGTGAGAAGGGATTTACTTTTTTTAAAGATTTTATTTTATTTGTTATTATTTGAGAGAAAGTGCAAGCAGGGGGAGCAGCAGAGGGAGAGGGAGAAGCAAACTCCCCATTAAGCAGGGAGTCTGACTCCGGGCTCCATCCCAGGACTCTGAGATAAGGACCTGAGCTGAAGGCAGACGCTTAACTGACTGAGCCATCCAGGCACCCTGAGAATTTACTTCTTTTATATATACTTCATCCAGGACACCCATACTTTTCCCCTCTCAACCTTCCCAGATGGTCCAGATGGTTATAGCACCCTAGTATTTGCACTAGCCTGACTACTTAAACAACATTTACCCTAAATCCATGGTGTGTCAGAACTGCGTTTTCTCTCCAGGAATAAATGAACTGCCTAAATTTACCACAAACAAACCCTCCGATCTCTTTGACAGAACTGTAAAATTCCTTTCCATAGGTTTGCACACATCAGAAACCTATCGGTTCCCTTTTCACCCTAGAAATATTTCTCTTGGAACTCTCTGTCTTCTGCTGCCTCTGGGCTGACAGCATAGCTCAAATTCCCTTACCCCCCACTTTTCACATCACTTATTGCCTGGATCCATGTTTGGATCTCTGGGTGTCTGGCAGAATACATCCTCCAGCTGTTTTCTGAGCTAGTGGGTCTTTAGGTAAACTTTCTGAGATCCTGCATGTCTGAAAATATTTTATTTTACCCAGATAGTTTGTAAATTGACTGGTTTTCTAGATTAGAAATAATTTTCTTTCATTTTACTGAAAACCTTGCTTCATTTTTCTTCTGGCTTTCAATTTTGCTTTGGAGATATCTAAAGCACTCTGATGTCTAGTCCTTTGCATTGTAGGGACCAGGGGCGGTCCACCCCATAATGTGCCACTTTGGCATCTTGATTATTTTACATAACAGATAAGACACAGTCTGTGTTTTTTCAGATCCTCTGTTCCTCTGAAAGCAGGAAATAAGTCTCCCATGTGAAAGGCACGCTCCCTGTATCAGGAGGTAAAGATTTATCCTTATCACCAGATATAGGAAATTTAAAGCTGAGAAGGCTATGTAAATAATGTTTGTTGCTTTTTATTAATTTACTACGCCAGTTCAAATTCTGTTTAGAATTCCTTCCTACCCGAAGATCCCAAAGTTAAGTTTTCCTTGTCCTGGCAATTCCTCACAGATGTATCATCACCTTGTCTGAAAAGTTGTATTTACACTGCCTGCCTTGATAATTTCTTTGGGTCTCAACTTCGTTACTGGAACTCTGTGGACAGGTAATTAAACTTTTTTTTCCTCCTGTTATTCTGTCTCATGTCAACTTAGTTCTTATTCCAGCTAGAACCTTGAACTGAGGAAAGTTTCTCCTTTCCCTTTGTATGCACACTTTTTTCCTCCCCTCTGGGAAAGCTTTCAAGATTCTCTTCTTATCGGTACTGGCCTGGAAATAGTTTTTAAGAGAAAATTTTATTACCAGGTAGATCATGAAGGACAGATTCTTGTGATTTTTTTTCTTCTAGAATATCACATTTATGAATATATTTGTGTTCTTTTTTACATGCTGGATTTTTAATTTTTTTTGATAATATTTTTTCTTTTCTTTTCTTTCTTTCTTTCTTTTTTTTTAAAATTCTGTTTCTCTAAGATTCTTGCCACTTCTCATGACCCATGTCACAACTCAACTAAAGGGAAAAAAATAAAACCATACAATTATCAATAGGATGAAAAGAGAAGGTGATAAAATGGCAGTGATCTTTCCTGTAAATTGACTGGTTGGTTGAGCTAAGCATTGTTTTGTCAGTCAATAAAATGGTGAGGCCAGCATTCAGGCCAACGTGCCACCCAGGTTAAACACTACTCCACGGACGTGAACAGCGGTAAATCCTAACAAGGGGCAGGATTGGGCATGAAAGCAAAAAAGTGTTAGTGACAATATTGAGGATGATCACAGTCTGACACTTGCCAATGTGTTGTTCCTTATAATCTTGTATTCGGATATTCCGGATAAACCCTGTCTTTAAGGTTTATCTAATCCTATTGATCTTCATAGAGTTCTAACCTTCTTTTTGACGGTCACAACTACCCTGTCATATGCCTGGGTTTCTGGCATATGATTTTTGTTAGCAGATACTATGTGAAACGCTACCATTGGCTCTAATTTTGCCTTGAAAGTAAAAGGACTTTCCTTTTTTTACTGAATTACGTAATAGTGATTCCCGTTTACTTTCTAAACTTCTATTTGTGAGAGCAAAAGAGCTTACCTTATGTTTGCACAGCAATTCAGAGTATTTCTTGGTTGTGCCTGCACTTCGGTGATTTTCTGTGAATACGTCAGCCCTTTGTGGTTCTCAGCATAATATTGAAACAAATAGAAAAGTAGAACTCTGGAGCCAGGATGGAATTTCTGTAGGTGTTGAGGTCCTGTCCAGAGACCTATTGAATAGATAAGGTGTGTTTATGTTGCTTTACTGTTGTGATGACAAATCAAAATGTAGAAGAGGCTTCATTTTCAAATGTGCTTCTTGAGCGGGACCTTGGTGTCTCTATTTGGGGACCAGCAGCTATAAAAGTTTAATATGATCCCTACTGAGCAAAAGTAGTCATTAAAACACTGAAACGTCCTGAAAAGCAAGTGAATTTGCCACCTGATGCTTGTTAAGAGAAATAGCACACATGGCGACAGGTCTATTGTGTTAGTTAATGTTGACAGTTACCTTGCCTGGGGTCTGTCAGTCTCTCCGGATAATATTTGTGGGCAATTGCTACATTTGGACGTGTCCTGTTGGTCATTCAGCTTCCTAGTGGGAGTGTACGTGTGTGCCAGCCATAGCTAAAGCCCTACGTTGGGAGAGGCAACATCTTAATTAAGTGAGGTTTGTTCAGAGACCGCCTAGTTTCTGGGGAAGTTTCAGCTTGTCAAATTTTGAGAGGGGATATGAGATCTTATTAGAAGATCAAGAAATTTCAGGATTTTTGAATAGAACACAGCCTGGTTTTAGAGCTTTAGATCTGGGGCCACAAATTAAAGATTGTCATTTCTTGGTGTAGATTATACGTTGAGGAAGGTTTGGGGAATTTTGACTTAACCTCAAAACATATTTAAGTGTCTTTAAAGAATATAACGTCACATCTTCTGTAAGAGGACAACAGATTAATGAGGTTTATTATTCTCTTTAAATCTCTTAATAGAATATGAGTCAGGAATTTACTTGCAGTATCCCACCCTCTGCTAGGTGGATATAAATGGACCTGTGGATCATGGAGATTGGGCTAGACTAATTTGGATTACTCGCTCTTGGATCTCAGAGGATGCCCTTAATTCTAATATGTTATATTACAGCAACTACCATTTTGGCTGGTTCCTGCCCCCCCGCCCCCCAGGTGTTTCTGGACCTTGTGACTCTGGATATGGTATCTTTGGAGACCTGGGTTACAACTTGGGCTCTAGCTATGGGTATGGTTATGGCTGCCGCTATTTCCAATGATGGGGATATAGATGTGGATGTTGTTGGCTGGGGATATGGAAAGAGCCCAGCTTGCTGTGGAAAATACTGGTCAACTAACCGGACTCTGCCACTTTTTGACTGGGGGCTTCTATACCTCGATCACCATGACTTGTCATCTCATCTGCCTGCTCAGCTCACACCTTGGCACCAATTCCTGTATTATTTTTGGTAACTAATTTCCAACTAATTTCCTTTGTTGTCCTTGCGAATCCAAATGCAAGCATTGAACTGACTTTTTTGCTCCAAAGTGGATTGACTGGAATACATTTTAATGAAGTTCTTCAGATACTCTCCATTTAAAGGCCCCTTTTACTCTTAATGGAGTGTTATGCTTGGGTCAGGGAGTTTATAGTTCACTTCAGTTCAAGTTAGGGGTCATTTTTCTATGCTGATTTTTCTAAGTAGCACAATTGCCTTCTGAAAGAAAGCCAACCTCAAAGTAAATTAGGAAATGCTTTAGTCGTTGTCTTACTGAGGTCTACAGCCCAGGAGACAGGATTTCAGATTGCCCTGAAGAACTGCTCCGAAGCTAGAATCCTTAGCTACAGGGGATTATATATGCAAAAGCGGTAAGGGTATACGTGCTTGCAAGCAGTTCTCCAAATACTTGGCATTGCATAAGGTATCATTTTTTTACACTTGTAAAAATTAAGGTTCACTGATTTCCACATAGACACATGACAGACCCTTAGATCACCTTATACATTATGTTTCTATCATATCTGATTGTTAAGAAATATTGCCTGCATGCCTCTGCTCAACCGGTTTTCTGATTCTTCCCATTTTTGATTATCTCTTGAGGTCACTTGAGACAGTCACAGAAGGATGACATCAGTCACCTACTGAAGCTTTACTGCCTACTCTCTACCTACGGTAGCAGTTGTTGATTCTTCTTTCTGATTTTGGGGAGTCGATTTTATTTTATTATTGTTGTTATGTATTTTTTTTTTTAATTCTGTTTCAGTTTGGGTCCTGGGTTTATGTCTATGTGCTAGATCCCAGAATAGTTTATCTGCCAGTTTTGCTTACCTCTTTCCTAAATTTGCCCTCTGTTTGTTTGCTTATGATTTTTAATTTTCAGAGGTTCATATCTGGGTAGAATTTTTTTTTTTTTTTCTGTTCTGAAAAGCTGCTCAGATCTATGTCTAGATTTTGGGCTTTCTTTGAAAATTGTGATTCTCTCAGTGTCCTCTCTATTTGATCACTGTTAAAACAGTCAAGTATTTTGACCTGTGTGGTGTTAAAGGACAAAAATTCAACTGAGTAAATTTGAAGATCTAATTGGTTTTATTAAACGATTTGTGAATCTGGCAGCATCCCATCTAGAAAGTAGAGGGGGAGTTCTGAGGAGCTGTACAAAAATGGAAGATTTTTATAGGAAAGAGGGTGGAGAAAGAAGGTTATTAGTAAAAGAAAAGAAAAAAGAAAGGATTGTTCCAGGTAAGGTCACCTTCTCTTATGGGGAAGGAATAGGGGATCTTATTGGGTGGATGACCTCATCTTCCTTTGGAGGATGGACAGGGCCCATTGGACAAATTATCTCACTGGTGCTGATCAGAAAATTCCTGACTGACCAGTTAAGACTACATTTCCAGGAGAGGTTGAAATGGCAATTAGGTTATATCTTAAGCCCTGGATTTGGTGACTTGGCCTGAGAGATGCCATTTTGGGCTTGTGGTTTCCTGTTTAAAAGTGGTACCAAAGAGGGGTATCTGGGTGGCTTAGTCGGTTAAAAGTGGTACCAAAGATACACATAAAGGAGTATTCCTGTGTCCTGAAATAATGTAACACCTCTCCTTTGGATCCAGAACTTTAACATTACCTAAGAAATTCTCCAGAGAACTGAAAATTTTGTTGTGTATACTAGAATATAGCTAATATTCAATTAATATCAGCAGTAAAAGATTGAAGTCCTTAATTATTAGTCTTCTGGTTTTTAAATTTGTTTTAAGGGTTGAATACCTAGAGGAATAAGTGAATAACAAATACTCCTAAAATGTAGCATCAATGGGCTATGAATAGCAGCCAGATAATTGATCATTTCAGACTATATTTTCTGATTTGGTCCTGAGTGTTTATAGATTACATAACTGATTAAGGGAAGAACCTTGTGCATTCAGAGAACATATATATATATGAAGGCCTTTTATTCATTCCTGTTAATTTTAGGGGGTATGAGGACAATATTATTATTATTATTATTATTTAGATTTCATTTATTTTAGAGAGAGAGAGAGGGAGAGAAAGCAGGAGGAGGGGTAGAGGAGTGGGAGAGAGAGGATCTTAAGCAGACTCCATGCTCAGGGCGGAGCCTGATGCTGAGATCATGAGCACTGAGCTGAAATCAAGAGTCGGCTGCTTAACTGACTGATACCCCCAAGTGCCCCATGGGACAGTATTATTTCTAAAACTTATGGTATTCATGTGATATTAATTCCCATGAGAAAAGCACAATACACACAACAGTCTTTACGTTATCATATTTAGTTTGTCAAGTTGTTGATACAGGTTATTTTACAGAAAAGAGTATGAATGAGAGGGTGGAATTCATTCTGGCAGAAAGATGTAGTATGTTCTAGATTGTACTTTGAGAACACATTGCCCTGCACTCATACATAAGCAGATATTATGTTTTAAGATGAAAAGTAACAGAACAAGGAAGAAAATGTATATACAGAATAAATTTAAAATTTGCCCTGGCTTGGCCTTCTGGAATTCTGAATGGCTCAATGTCTACTCCAACCTTACTCTTGGCATCTCTGAACTTTTCTTCTTTCCTGGTCCTGTGATGATTCCAGTAGAATGATGGTATTGGATATCCTGGTAAGGCTTATCACTGAGATTTGTAGTTATTGTCTAAATATTAATTTTCAGCTATTAACAGGCAGTCTAGAGGTAAGTTGAACTGCTCTTGTTTTTGTATAGTGAAACACTATCTGCTCTTTTGAGGTATTCATGATCTTAAGAGAAACCTGCTGCAGTAATGAGTGATGATTGTAAAAGCTGTTGATTTTTCTATCGAAATTGTGAAGAACTGATAAGCATCTAAATAAAGAGAAATGCATTGACAACCAATCCAAATAATATTGAAACGGGAGAGCTAGGTTCTTGTCTCACAGAGTCTGAAGAATGAATCTCCGGCACAAAGGAGAGTAAAGTGATAGTTTATTAAGTGAAGATACAGAAAAAGCTCTCAAGAGTGAGAGGGGTCCCAACAGGGTTGACCATGAAGGCCTTTAGGGTTGGTCTTTTTATAGAAAGCTAAGGAGGGAACTTAAATCCTTTTAACATCTCTATTGGTAACACCTTCAATGGCTTACTTCCTTTTTAGGGTCTGGTTATTCTTTGTTGGTCACAGGTGATTATCATAAAAAAGACACCCACCCCACATGCCCAGGGCAGGGTGGTCCGATTTGTTCCCTTATCTCTGGTTTCCTTATACTTAAGCATTTTGGGGATTTGTGAGCCTGATCACAAATTGATCACAGTTTGTCAGAGTCCATAGTCTCTCATGGTTCGTCTTCCCCTCCGATTTCCCCCCCTTCATTTTTCCCTTCCTGCTATCTTTTTTTTTTTTTAACATATAATGTATTATTTGTTTCAGAGGTACAGGTCTGTGATTCAACAGCCTTACACAATTCACAGCGCTCACCATAGCACATACCCTCCCCATTGTCTATCACCCAACCACCTCATCCCTCCCACCCCCCACCACTCCAGCAACCCTCAGTTTGTTTCCTGAGATTAAGAACTCCTCATATCAGTGAGGTCATATGATACATGTCTTTCTCTGATTGACTTATTTCACTCAGCATAATACCCTCCAGTTCCATCCACGTCGATGCAAATGGCAAGATTTCATTCCTTTTGATGGCTGCATAATATTCCATGGTATATATACCACATCTTCTTTACCCATTCATCTGTGAATGGACATCTTGGCTCTTTCCACAGTTTGGCTATTGTGGACATTGCTGCTATAAACATCAGGGTGCACGTAGCCCTTCAGATCCCTACATTTGTATCTTTGGGGTAAATACCCAGTAGTGCAATTGCTGGGTTGTATGGGATTTCAATACATCTTGAAGGAGCAGAAGGCTAGCTGAGGACAAAGCATAAGCTGACACCCTGCAACCTCTCCCCTCCCCCTACTCCTGGGTGAGATAGGTGTGACATTCCTCCAGAAAGTTCCCAACTATCTTAATGTTAATGCCTTCCTAGAGGGAAAAACAACCTTAACTAACTCGACAATGGCAAAGGCTCGGGTATCCAGTGAGTCTTCTTTAACATATGAAAATCCTTTTGAAACCTCCCTTTTCCTCACCTCCCCCAACTCCCAAGTATGTAAACGGCCATTCCTCATAACCCCTGTGCCGCAGCCCTTTCCTGTCCCCCGCACTTTAATAAAATCACTATTTTATACTCAAGAATTCTTTCTTGGTTGTTGGCTCCGGATCGGACCTCACCCCCACAGAACCTCACCTATATTCCAAAACTACATCATTCTGAAAATGAAGTAAAGATTAAATATTAAAATATTAAAATTCAGTACCAGCAAATGATTTAGAGAAAAAGTACCCAAAATACATTCGGCTTTCACCCTAAAAGGTTCAAAACAACAGACTTTAGAAAAATGCTTAAGAAAGATACTGCCTTGTAATTTTGACTTTGTGAAAAATGTATGTGGAAATTAGTGCTATAGAATCTTAGGCTGAATAATATTTTTCAGATTTTTCCCAAGGTACATATTTTCTTCTAGAGAATATTTAAATTAATTTTAACTTAAAATTATTCCCCTGAATTATGTTCTTCTGTTCCCCCAAAGGGTTAATGATGATGAAGGAGCAGAAGGCCAGCTGAAGGCAAAGCACAAGCTGACACCTTGCAAACCACCCCCCCCAACCCCTTGGGTGGGATACCTATGACATTCCTCAGGCACTCTTGGCTCCCCTAAAACTAAAGGAAGAAAAAACCAAATGATTAACTAATAGAAATCACAGTCCTGCACGACCTGAGTCCCCATTAGTTTACCAATGTCTTAGTGATTGACAAGAAAAAAAAACATTCTTATGAATAGCCTAACTTTTAGAAAGCCATAGACTCAATTTCCTGGATCCCTACCATTACCCTTCCCTCCATAGTGATGTGGGAAACAAAGGCAGAAGGGAATGTAAATAAAATTAAATTTCCTTATAACCTGCAGCCCATTGACAAATACTTGAGGCAGGCAGAGTATAACCTTCCTCCTGGAAAATCCCTACTGTCTTAATGTTAATGCTTTGCTAGAGGGAGAACAACCTTATTGTCAAGATATCCTCAGGGTCTTTAGCATCTGAAAGTCCTTTTGGACACCTCTCTTGCCTTTACCTCCCCCAACTCCCAAGTATATAATCAGCCATTCCTCACGATCCTTGTGCCAAAGCTCTTTAGGCCCACAGGGTCCTGTCCCCGTGCTTTCATAAAATCACCTTTTTTTGCACCAAAGACGTCTCAAGAACTCTTTCTTGACTGTCAGCTCTGGACCTCACCAACATTCCAAAACTACATCAATGATGTAATTAAATATGCGGTTTTTGTATCTTGTGTATTAGATATTTGGACATAAAAAATGAAAAAAATCTTTTTTGAGGTTGATAATAGATTGTTTTAATGATGAAACCCACCATGATTCTACTTTTTTGTTGAGAGATCTCTGGAACTCATGCAGTGAACAATATTGTGAATCAGATGGAAAAATACATTTGTAGAAAAAAAGTCAGTAAAGAAAAGTGATTACAATTGCCAGTGACAATGGGAAAAATACAGTGAAGGCTCTGAGTGATTTAGTAATTATGTGCATTAGGATTTTTATTCTCACCCTTCAGTTTTATGTTCAGGGCATAATTGTGGCACACAGTAGAGAAATAGAATCATTGTCTACTATAATCAGTAAGATAGTGAGCTAATTAAATCATTATTCTTTAGCCAAGGACAAACTACATGACGTAAAGAGAATTTTGGAACTTCTTTGTCATGAACTTATATAAGATGTTCCAAATAGGATGAAATAGCATTTATCATATTAAATGGTGCTTAAAAAAACAATATTGCACTTGACAGATAATGCAATATAGTAGGACATCTGAATGCTTGCAGATTGTTAATCCACTTGCTGGAATCTGCTGCCAAAGTCACCAAACTCATGCATGTATTTCTTCTATCCTTTCTACTTCCTGTCATTCTGTTCTCAAAGAGATGCTGAACTTGGTGTGCATACAATGAAATCTGAGGTATAGATAGTTCATAAATAGTTTATCTTGGAAGTTATTAACACTGCTCCATTACCATCTGCTATTTAAGAACAAATTTTCTCAAGTGATTGAATGAAGCAACAAGTATGTGCAAATGCATTAACCATGTCTTTTATTTTCTGTATTCTGATGCTTTGATATCTGGGGCCCTGCTGACCCTAGAAGGATGGTCCGTTTTAGGGCCAGCCAATTAATTTCTTGAGATAGCAAACAAATCACCAGGAGTCTATCTTTCAAATGCAAACCAACCGGTCCAGAGCCCATTCCCTCAACCACCTCCTTTGTCAGGCTCTCAGGCTCCAGGCTACTCTCCACTTGCTCATATCACCCCAGGGCCAAGAACCAGACAGCTAGGGACAGATCTTACTGCCCAGAGCCTGCTGAAATGATTCCAACTAGCCAATTCCAAGCCTGTTTACCTTGCTTCACCATTTATTTCCATGAAAACTGACATGGGAAACAAAGGCAGAAGAAAAATTATTAAATTTCCTTACTACCTACAGCCCATTGACAAGTCCTTGAAACAGGCAGAGTGACATTCCTCTAGAAATTCAGCTGCTTTGATGTTGATACTTTGCTAAGGGCAAAAGGCAATCTTAGCCCAACCCCCAGGATCCTGTAAGTCTACTTTAACATATAAAAATTCCTTTGGAAACTTTCTTTATCTCTACGACCCCAAGACACATGTTGGCAAACATCCTCCAAGCATATGACCCACTGATATACATCTGAAGGGTCTCATGACTAAGATTTTATTAGATGGTAATAAATGACCTTTTCCCAACAATAGCTAGCCCCCTCAAGGTCCTAGAAACCTTGCTTCCAAATTCCTTAGACACTTAGGCTATCCCTGAGCCCCTCCTAACTTGAAAGTATATAATGGGCCACTCCTCATAACCCTGGTGCAGCTCTTTCTGCCCATGGGTCCTGACTGCTTGCTTTAATAAAATCACCTTTTTGCACCAAAGACGTCTCAAGAATTCTTTCTTGGCCGTAGGTTTCAAACCCTAACGTCTTTCCTACATCAAAACCCACAATAAAGATTCTTGCCCCCATTTCTTGCCCTCCCTTTGCTTCCCAGCTGAGCCTAGTGCTTCTCCATGCAGCCTTCTCTGGTGTGGTGTGCCCCCTCTTCTTGGAATCTGTGAGTATAACAAATTATCTTTTCAATGGTCTGATCTGTTGGCCTCACCATACCTAAATAATAAGAAAATCTATATTTTGAGCAGTAAAGATATTAAGAATTAATTTAATATAAAAGTGAGGATAGAAATCTTAAGTCCATCTCTGAAAATATTCAGAAATGTGAAGTTTCAGTTTGTGAGATTGCTTCACACTGAAAATGCATCAATGCCAATGACCACATTTTTAAGTCAAGAGTAGAAGAGGAGATGCCCTTTCCTTAGGTCTGATAGAGAGGAAGAGAAGTGAGCCTCAGGGATGATGCAGTTTTCTGTGGAGCACTTTGTCAATTTGCAGAACAACTTGCTTTTAACCTACAGGGACTTAGTGAACATTTTCTTAGTTGTACGGATGTCTGGTTTGATGACCCAGTGAGCAGTCTTATGGGGGACACTGCTGAGAAATTCATCTTCTGAACTAAAACGTCAAACACTAAACATTTGTCCACATAATTTTTAATGATGAGGTAATATTTTTTTAAAATTTAGATTTATTCATATACATCTGAACTTTGTTCTGTCATAGTGATATTTCATGTTGTCTTCAGCTTCAGATGAATTTTTTTAAAAGATTTTTTATGTATTCATTTGAGAGAGAGAGCGAGAGTGTGCACAAGAGCAGGAGCAGGGGTGAGGGTCAGAGGGAGGGGTAGAAGCAGGGAGAGGTAGAAGCAGTGGGGGAGGATCAAAGGGAGAGGTAGCCCCTACTGGGGCTAGATCCCAGGACCCTGAGATCATGACCTGAGCTGAAGGCAGATGCTTAACTGACTGCGCCACCTAGGTGCCCCCAGATGAAACTTGACTTTAACTATGGCCATTGGACTTTGGTCAAAATGTCTTTAGTTGACTTCGGATACTGGGCTTACAGTACAAGTACATATTAATGATTGATGGTAAGTATATATATATTTTTTACACAGTGGATTTTTCCTATATGCCTAGCAGATGAATTTAAGATAAACATGTTAAAGATAAATAATTGAACAAGAAGGGATAAACAAGTGTCATCAAGATTTGTGCCCAAATAAAAAATGGATTGACAGTATCCAATATTCTTTTGGAAAAGTTGCTTAATATATTTCTCATATGAGTCTGGATAAATGTTCAAGAAAATGGATACCACTAATTTACCTCTGGTATATGTTCTTTTTACGTGAGGATATAATAATGATTTATGGGAACTGAATATGGAAAATTTTCCCCTTATTATTGATATCACTCAAAATATGCAATAAGACATAGACCAACATATTTTAAGTTCCCAAATGTGCATTAAGTCCAAAATTTCCATTTTCTGACCTTAAATTTCTCCTGCATGTCCAGATTGCTTTGCTTCCTTATTTGCTCAACTATGTAGAGGTACATAGGTATGTTTCAAAGTTAATCTCAGCTGAGTTTAATGTTTTTCTTCTCAATCTGAACCATCCCTCCTGTGCCTACTACATCAGTGAACCTCCTGATCTGTACTGTTCCCAAGGCTAAAAATCGCTCAGGTGGCCTTGACCTAGTCTCTCCTCAATGCAATGAATCTCCAAGTCCTGGTGACCGGTGTTCTGTCCATCTTAAAATTTTCACTTCATCATGATCTTCACAGCTCCTCACATAGTTTAGAATCATGTCCAACTTGGAAGGTTTGTGTTGGCTTCCTTCCTATTTTCCATACCTCCAGTCTCTCCCTATTCTGTGTCATTCAGAAGTAGTTCAACAAGTAAGTTTTGTTGCTATGGAATGTTCTCTCAAAACACATCTGCTAATGCTGCTTACCTGTTGTAAGTCCTCTGATAGCTTCCAACTGCCTATGGGGAAAAAAACCCCCAAATTTCCTAGCATGCCATATATGTAGGGTAATTATACAATTTACCACCCAAACTGGAATATTTAGACAGGTTAAGGGAGGCTGCTATGGTCTGAATGTTTGTGCCCCCCCATTCATATATTGAAATCGTAATACCTAATATGATAGTATTAAGAGGTGGGACTTCTGGGAGGTGATTAGATTGTGAGAGTGGAGTCTTCATCCATGGGATTTATGCTCTTATAAAAGAGGCTCACTTATAAGTGCTCCTATAAAGTTATCTCTAGCCCCTTCCACCATGTGAAGATACAAGAAGATGTCTGACCCTCACCTGACCATGCTGCATGCTGATACCCTGATCTCAGACTTCCAGGCTCTGGAACTGTGAGAAACACAATTCTGTCTGTTGTTTATAAGCTACTCAGTCTGTGGTATTTTGTTATAGCAGCCCAAACAGACTAAGACAAAACCCTATTAATAATTATGCCAGAACCACAGGGACTGTCTGGCAAAGCAGAAAATATCGTCACTTGTCATGTAATTATCATCATTTTGTAAATACAGCTTAGATTTCAAGCTTCATCCCTTATGAAACTTTGCCATATACTTTGTTCGTCCACTAGTTATTTGTTCAACAAGTAGGCTTTGCAAATCAACTCTCTGATAATTACTATTCTAGACAAAAGTCACTGTACTTGTAGGACTTAGGTTTTAGCATTGGAAACTGAAAACAAATAAGTAGAAGAAACCATGTCAGACAGTGAGCAAAATAAAGGAGGTTAATAGATAGAGTGCCAAGGAGGGGAGCTGAAATATTACTTTTTTTTTTTTTTAATGACCCTGAGATCAAGACCTAAGCTGAGATCAAGAGCCACCGAGCCACCCAGGTGCCCCTGGGGAGCTGGAATTTTAAATAAGATGGTCAGTGAAGGTCTCCCTGAGAAAATGGCTTTCAAGAAAATCTTGAAGGAGGATAAAGTGTGACTCCTGTGTTTATAAGGGGAAAACATTTGAGGTATAGTGAATAGCAGGTGTAAAGGTGCAAAAGGCTGGGCTCTGCTTAGTGTATTGAAGAAGAAAGAATTTGAACGGGGATAGAGGTCAGTGAAGTTGGGTGGGTGGTAGGAAATGAGGTCAGAGAAGCTAGAGTAAGGGTTTTAGCTTTTAGCTTTTATTCTAAGATGGAAAAGTGACAACCTGACTTACACTTTAACTAGATCTCTGGCTGCTATGTTGATCATATCCTGCTAAAGAGTAGGGATGGGCGAGAGTTGAAGGAGGGAGACCAGTTAGAAGGCTATTGACTATTGCAATTAGATATTGGTGGTAGCTGTGGAAATGATGACATATTTCAAAGGCAGAATTTACTAATTTTGCTGAATGATTGGGGTGAAGTGTAAATATAAGAGTAGTGTTAAGGATGATTCCAAAGTCTATGCCAAGTAACTGGAAAGATAAGACAGTCTTAAATTGAGATGAAATACACTGCAAGAAATGTGGGTATGTGGGGCAAAATCCAAGCAATTAACCAGTTGGATGTGTAAACTCAGAAGGAAGTGTGGGCCAGAGTTTTACATTTGGTAGTTGTCAGAGACATAGAGGAGTATTTAATGCCATGAGACTGGGTGAGATTAGGAAGGGAATAAATGTGGGCAGACAAGGAAAGAAGATTAATGACAATTCTAGACACTCCATGTCAAAATACCTGCTGCATCCTAATTGTATCAGGACTCTCCCTATTCTTTACCCTCATATACTTCTTTCTCCATGGAAGACTTTTCTTGTTTTTTTATCCTATGGGGTCTTATTCATCCTTTTGGAACTTTTCAGAACCCTCTGGCTTGAGTTAGTACCCATATCTATGTTCTTGTCATATTACTTTGGATTTGCTTACTTACAGGTTTATCGTATGTATGATCCTTGGGGACAGAGATTATTTTGCATTGTCAGGGCTAAACACACAAAAGACATTCAATTAATACATATTGCACAAATGAATGTATACTTTATTTATTTTAATTTTTTTAGATTTATTTATTTATTTATTTATTTATTTATTTGAGAGATAGAGTGCATACAGAAGGAGAGGGAGGGGGAGAAGGAGAAGCAGACTCCCTGCTGAGCTAGAAGTCTGATGTGGGGCTCAATCCCAGGATGTTGGATCATGTCCTGAGCGGAAGGCAGATGCTTAACTGACTAAACTACTCAGGCACCCCTACTTTATTTTTTTTTAAATAAATATTTCATTTATTTATTTATTTATTTATTTTGAGAGAGAGCATGAGCAGAGGGAGGAGCAGAGGGAGATGGACAAGCAGACTGTACTGAGCACAGAGCCTGATGTCAGGCTCCATCTCATGACCCCGAGATCATGACCTAAGCCAAAACCAAGAGTTGGACACTCAACCGACTGAGCCACCCAGGTACCCCACAAATGAATGTATACTTAATTCATGTAATGCTTCTGCTTATCAGACAGTTATAATGAAAAACCAGAATGAAACTGTTGAAGATGAAATCCAGCATGTGTTTTCAATGTTAACCATTTGAAAGACTATGGTCTTGTGCTACTGTAGAAGGAGACTTATATTTAGAACAAGGAAACTTCAGGTGCAATTTGCTCCTTTATTCACTATTTGTTTGGCCATTTGCAAGTAGTTTAATGTCTCCAAATCTTGGTTTTCTTTTCTGTAGAATGGAATTCACGTAAAATGGAATTCAACTGTCAAATACTATAAAATATAAAATGTTAATTCATTTTCTGTTTGTAAAGACATCCATTATGAACCTATCTTCATCCTGGGTATTCTGTGTTAAGATAAGGCCTGTTTAGGATTAGTGTGCTGTGTTCCAACGTGCCACTTATAGCTGATGCAACATATGGCAGTTGAGATTCTATTATGGCAAATCTCCTTTCATTTCAGGACTGTAATGCTCTAGCTGCCTGCTATTACATTTTATATGTTGTCAAGTTATGGCCTCCAGAGCAAGCTATCAGTGATGTCAGATGCAGAATAAAAGAAGGTAGTACTGGCTTTGAATCAAAGAGATTGTGATGTTCATGAATTGGATGCTTGAGTTGGAACACATTTTTCTCCCTTGTGGCTCACCAATATACATTCTGAGCATATGCTGGCTCTAGTCTGTGATCCCCTGTTGGAAATCAGAACACATGCTGCTTTATAGAGTTGGATGACATCAGGGAACTAACTGGCTTCTCTTTCATATTTGAACTACATGGGGAGTATTTTTAAATTCTCTATGTCTGGTCTGGTTGCACCTAGACCTTCAAGAATGAAAGCTCCCATGGCTTCCTGCTCTTCTGTGAGGCTCTTTTTCTCGTGAATTCAGTTCAAGAAAGACTCCTTGGATCCACTGTTCTTTGTCAGCCCCATGGAGAAGTAGGATTTTGTTTTGTTCAAGCTTTTCTGGTTGTTATGGGAAGGAAGATATTTCTTCATCTTTGATATGCTGACTGGAAGTAGAAATCTCTTCTTATAGTTCTTTATTCACATTCTCCCTGCAAATCAACTTGGAAGTTTTAGGAATTTTCTCAACTTTTCAATTTAATGATTGTGACTATTTTGATTTTGCCATATTTCCTGGTACAAATGAATTCTCTACTGGGGAAAACTCGAACTTTGGAGCAATACAGAATGTAAGAAAGTATCTGGTCCAATTAGTGATTCTTGTCTATGGCTCTCAATAATGTAGGGGTCACAGGCATGATTCTTATTTGGGGGAATTGAGTGTAATGTACTCCATGACCATGGATTGGCTTCCAGTCCAAGTTAATCACCTTTGATTTGCATGTTGCCATTTCCAAAGGGAAAATATGTTAATCATTCCAAATCCCCTGTTGCTTTTAGAAATAGTTACTCAAGTATATGTTCTACTGATGGCTTATTTCCATCATAAATAGGAAAAGCTATGTAAATGCTAATAGAACTAGATAAAGCTGTTCAAAACATGCCCATTCCTTCCTAAAAAAAATGTTTTTAATTTCCAGAATTTTAGAAACATTAGTAGGTAGCATATTAAACCATTCTGTAAAAGAAAAATTCTGGAAATTGAATTAATTTTATTTCTCATTTTCCACAATGCTTTCATAATCCTGGGGAAAATTATCTTTAAGTATTGTACTTTGATCTTTCAAAAATAAAATAATACATAAAACATTTAATTAAAAACTACTTTATTCATATTAACAATAACTTATTTATAACTGCTTCATCCCCAGAATTTTCTAAATGCATCTTATTTGTATTCTATGATTGTTAAACTATAACTGATATTCAAATCCAACTGTTAACATTTCTATGGCATACTAGCATACATTTTTGTCTCAGGTAAAATGTAGAAAGCTAATAACTATTTCCTTCTAAAGTTTCACAATGCCAAAGGTCCCTATTAAAATTCTCTGTCCTTAATGCTATGCATAATCAAATAATACTGTTTTAGTAGGTTTTCTAGCTCATATTTATTTTACTTCTAAAGTGCCATAGGCCATAAGAACATGTTCCTCCTCTCTCTCTCTGGGTGAGTAATTGGTTTTAATACATGCAGTAATAACCATAGCTAACATTTAATAATGTGATAATTACCATTTCTAGACTCTGTTCTCAATGCTTTACATGTATTAACTTATTTAATCCTTAACACTTACTATTCTTTTTCTTTTTTTTTTTTTAAAGATTTTATTTATTTATATGACAGAGAGACAGCAAGAACAGGAACACAAGCAGGGGGAGTGGGAGAGGGAGAAGCAGGCTTCCCGCTGAGCAGGGAGCCCGATGTGGGACTCGATCCCAGGACTCTGGGATCATGACCTGAGCCGAAGGCAGACGCTTAACGACTGAGCCACCCAGGCGCCCAACACTTAGTATTCTTATCCTTAATAACAGATGAAGTAACTGAGAGACAGAAGTTACATTTATCCAGATTTACACAAATGGTAAAAGACAAAGCTTGGATTTGAACTTTAGCAGCCTGGCCCTCAAGTCAGTGACAATAGGACACTGATATAAATTAATATCTAAACTAGAATACCCTTGAGAGTAAAGGATGGCAATGTTAATAATTACACCAGCTAATAAGGTACATGTTCCCCCTACCTTTTACTTGTGAATGCATTGTGATTACGATGTCTCTGAGTAAAACAACACATTGAAGATGCATTGATTTATGATTATGTCATTTCTTCATTTGAGTACGGCTGTATTTGGTTCAGCCACCAGAAATGAATGATGTTTGGTCATGGAAAAGAGAAACAGAATGAAGGGCAGAAATTTGGAGAACACGTTGAAAAGTGTGAAACCTTTCTTACTAGGTTTACTGCAGGAATAAATTTTGAATGATAGAAATACGTACAACAGTTACATGAAAAATGGATAAGTTATCAAAACGCTATGAATAGCCAACAAGTTAGGTAGATGAGATATTCCAAAGAGAAGAAATAAATTATGTGCTTTTAGAGTATAATTTGGATACATGTGTTGGTCACTTTTCTCATTAATTAGTTCTATAGATTCGATGGCACATCTGACTTAATCACCACTGTATGTTGTTTTGAAAGCAGGTGGAAACAGACATTAATTCTGTCTCAGTGGTTTTATGCATTCATCTGAAAACTGGCCAATTCGATGTGTTAAACTGTAACAAGGAAGAAGCTGAGTTTATGGTCATAGGTAAAATAACAGGATGGCGAAAGAGACAAAAGGGTTTGTTGGAGACGTTCTCATGAGGACATGTGTTCACGTGGGAACTTTGCATTAACAGAAGATGTCACACTGCTGGTTATGTATGGTAAAAGCTAAGTGTGTTTCGTAAAAATATAACTTATTATTTTAGACTAAAGGTTTATTTGGGGGAAATCCAAATTAGCAGGAGTGACCCAAAAACTTCCTTTAACTGCTGTGACAAAACATTTTTAAAGAGAACATCACAAAATAATGAGAGGCTGTTACACAAACTAATGGAAGGAGGAGAGACAGAGTGTGTATGAGACATGCTCCACCCATTTCTGGTTGATATATACATAGGACATGGCACTCTGAATGACATTAATCTTCCTTTACGACCAACTGAAACTTCACCTGCTGACTGCTAGGCATTCCAGTTATTACAGGAACTCTTGGGGGTCCTGTGGATGTGGCCTTGACTGTGGCGATGATATGGATGCAGGAGCAGCCCAGAACCAGGCTGTAACTGAGGCTCTGAATATGGTGGTGGCTGAGGGTCGAGCTATGGCTGTGGATACAAGTCTGGCTCTGGTTATTCTCTCTACTGATCATCATATTCCCACAGATATTAGTCACCTTGCTGTTCAGGTTTTTAAAAGATTTTATATATTTATTTGAGAGAGAGAAAGAGAGAGAGAGAGTGTGTGTGCAAGGTGGGGAGGAGCTGAGGGAGGGGGAGAGGGACAAGCAGACTCCATGCTGAGTACAGAGCCCGTGGGGCTCTATCCCATGACCCCGAGATCACGACCTCAGCCAAAATCAAGAGTCTGAAGCTCAACTGACTGAGCCACCCAGGTGCCTCCCTTTGCTACTAATTTTTGACTTTCAGAGTTTCTGTTTCTCTCACTAGTATCCTGCGATGCATTTCAAGAAGCCTGCATTGAGATTTTTCTTACATTCATCTTCATTTCCTGTGGACAGCCACAGACAACATGACAATGCAGTTTACGCTCAGCCTCTGGGGCAGTTTCCAACATTTTGATACAATCGATTTTGAAGCATTTTCTCCCCTCCTATTAAACTATAGCATTCTAACATCTCTATTTAGTTTATGTATTATATTACAGCATAGTTCCTAAATAAATGCATTTCAATTCACCTCCCGGGATATTTTTCTATTTATGTTTGTCAAAAACTTTATGACTCTTTTTACCATTCATAAACCAAGCCACACTGAAGAGTTGTAATGGTTCAGAACAATCTGTCTACCTAGAGAGCTAGGCGCAGGAGCAAACAAGGATTAAACCAGATAAAAGAGCTTCCTGTTGCTTTGGTTTCTGCTTCAATCTTTTATGTCTTATATGCCCAATTTCTAAGTTTCAAGTCCTATAAAACAACATTATTTGGGAAATCTCCTTCTTAGGCTTGATTTGTTATAATATAGAACAATTATTTTTTTCTACCGTGATGTTCATAAAGATCATAGGCTTTTTTTTTACTCCTGCAACACATGAAAATATTATTGTGTTAATCCACTACCGTTACCTGACCTATCTTGAACACTGTTTATTGACCGATCTGGGCTGTGGATCCATTATAAAATAAACTGTAGAGGCCTTCCTTGTAATTTAGGAAGTCTCTTCCTATCTCTTTTGTGGCTCAGGTGCAATGTTCATACTTGAAATATAGCTTTTATTTCAGTGAGTTTTGATAGGAAACTCTTTGGGCAGGTTAGTCCAGATCTTGGAAAAAAAGATGAAATGGGAGTCTGCTTATGAAAGAAGAAAATGGCATATTAAAAGTAAAATGTAAGAAGGAGTTTTCTTAAGTCTTTTAAAAATAATGTGTTCCAGGGCGCCTGGGTGGCTCAGATGGTTAAGCGTCTGCCTTCGGCTCAGGTCATGATCCCAGGGTCCTGGGATCGAGTCCCACATCCGGCTCCCGGCTCAGCGGGCAGCCTGCTTCTCCCTCTGACCCTCTCCCCTCTCATGCTGTTTCTCTCTGGCTCGCTCTCTAAAAAAAAAAATAAATAAAATCTTTAAAAAAAAAATAATGTGTTCCAATAAGCAACGAATTTTACAGCAAAAGTTCACTTAATAACCAAGTTTGTATGTATGATGCCAACCACTGGGTTTTTTTTTCTTCCATTTTTACCTTTTGGTTTACTGTCTTATTATCTCTTTAGATTTTTGAGTAATTATTATATACATAAATTTGAAAAATAAAAGGGCACATGGTCTAAGCCTATAGTCATCAAGAGTCTGAAAGCTTTTCTTCTAACTGGAAGCTCTATAAAGTCAGAGATTAGGTTTTATTTCTTGCTTATGTTTATATCCCCAGTCCCAGAACAGTGTCTGGCATATATGCACTCAATCCATTTTTGGGAAATAAGTGCATGTATGAGTTTTTTATTATAATGATGTAAGTTGTATTGTCATCAATTTTTAATACAAAACACACTTGCAAAAGGCATTTCATTTTTTTCTCATAATAATCCAATGAAATAGGCAAGATTGGCCTTAACATCTCACTTTTTAATCCCCCCACACTACGCTGTCTGCTTCCCTTCACTCATTTTAAAAATGAGGAAACTGGGGCACCTGGGTGGCTCAGTCGGTTAAGCGGCTGCCTTCGGCTCAGGTCATGAACGCAGGGTCCTGGGATCAAGCCCTGCATCTGGCTCCCTGCTCAGTGGAGAGCCTGCTTCTCTCTCTCCTTCTGCCTGCCGCTCTGCTTACTTGTGCTCTCTCTCTGTCTCTCTGTCAAATAAATAAATAAAATCGTTAAAAAAAAATAACTGCTCTCATAAAAAAAATTCTTTAAAAATGAGGAAACTACATCTCAGTGAGTTTGAATGACTTATTAAATATCATATAAAAATGTCTATAGCTTCAGTGTGACTTTCTCACTTCCAAAGCCATAGTCATTTCACTATATGATTAATTATTATGGAATTCCAGGACATTGTTTAATGTGTTTTAAAAATATTAAAATAATAACTGTGCTGATTCCCCCTACATTTTAATGTTAAAAAATTTTATATTTTAACTTTAGTCTTCTGCACAAAATTCATGTTCATTGAATAAAAGAAAATGAATAAATTAAAATAGTAAAATACAATAAAACATATAGAATCCTTATAAAACATATTGATATAAGTTGAATATTTTGAATGAGGTTGGACCCCTTTCTATTACCATTCACAAATATTAACTCTTTGTAGTTCCTAGAGCTAAATATCTACAGCTAAAACTATTGACAAAAATAGAGCAGTAAATCTTCATGATGTTTAGGCAAAACCTTAGTTATGATAATAAAAACACAAGTGAAAAAGAAAAATAGATAAATTAGACTTTATCAAATTAAAAACCTCTGATTTCAATGGATATGATCAAGATAACTGACAGAATGGGAGAAAATATTTCAAATCATAGATCTTATGAGGGAATTTATCTAGAATATATAAGGAACTCCTACAACTTAATAGTACAAGACAAGTAAACCAATTAAAATATGGGCATAACATCTGATTACAAATAGCATCTCCTTATACAAATGACCAATAAACACATGAAAAGATGCTCAACATCATTAGCCATCAGAGGCCTGCAAATCAAAATCCCAGTGAGACATTTACTTCACAGCCAGTAGGATGACTATAATCCAAAAGTCAGGTAATAAGTGTTGGTGAAGATGTACAGCGGTGGGAACACTCACACAATACTAGTGGGAATGTAAAATGGTGCTGGTGCTTTGGAAAATATTCTGGCAGTTTCTTAAAAGTTTTAAACAGAAAGATACCATATGACCAAGCCATTTAACTCCTAGGTATGTATTCAAGAGAAATGAAAACATATGTCCACACAAAAACTTGTATGTACTTGAACTACGTAGTTGAATTCATATTAGCCAAAAATTAGACAAAATGTCTGCCAACTTATGAATGGATAAATAAATGTGATATAGCCATACAATGGAATATTATTTAGCAATAAAAAAGAATGAAGTACTGACGCAAGAAGATATAATTGTGCCCCTACTGGCCATATGAAATATTGTGTATGTATCTGAGCATTGAAAGCCACAAGAAGACTCATGATATGCTCTACTTTATAAGATAGGCAGCAAGAGGATTCATGATGGTTCTCTCTGCACTATGACACTTGGTAAATGAGTCCAATTTTATTCTCTTCTAGGCTCACTGCTAATATTAAAATGTCTATTTTACAAGAGTTACTTCCTCCTGCATCTAAGGTTGAGATGCCCCACATCCCCATAAGTCCTTGGTAAACTCCTCTTTTTTTTTTTTTCTTTTGTCTATATTCAGGTGTTTCTTGCATCTCTGGCAATTCTTGCAGAAGCTTGTGTTTCTATCCATAAGGAGATAACTGAAGAAATCAGGAAAGACTATTAAATAATGTGGTGGTTTTAAGCCTGCAAGAAGCAGAGACCTCATTTCATTAGTTATTGTTGGCATTATTATAATTTGATTTCAAAAGAAGTTCATTGGGAAGCAGTTGACTCAACAGTAAGGCTGTTGGTTAAAATCTTACATTATGGTAGAAAATTTTCCCTTTATTTATTCATTTTATGTATGCCTATATTTCAGTATGTCTGTCTCCATAGATCATCCGTACTTGGTGTGGACTGAATACCAAATGAAGTTTTCCCTTCTGAAAAAAAAAAAAAAAGATATATGAGATTTAATACTTTTTGATTCCCTCCTCAGCATTAAGCTGGAATTCTTAAATTGCCAATAAAATCAGGAGCGTGTAATCAGATGTAATGGAGTAGTACTCAATTGATTGTTTTAACCAATGGCCCGAGTGTTTCCTTGCAAATGCAGCGTTACATACTCCATCACATGGTCTGACTGATTTTTTTTTGTGGGAAGAGCTTGACAAATATTTGAAATTAGAAATTTTAGCAAATGTAGAAAGAAGTAAACATTCAGATGTTTGACATAGTTACAACACTGTCTAATTAATTTTTCAGGTCTCAGTAAGACATTTGACCATGTAAAGACATGATCTGGGTCTTTTCCTAGTTAATTAATTAATTAATTAATTAAAGAGAGTGCACATGCATGAGCAGGGTTGTAGTTGGAAGGGCAGAGGGAGAGGGAGAGAGAATCTCAAGCAGGCTCCGTGTGCAGCGCAGAGCCCGATGCGAGGCTCTTTCCCACCACACTGGGACTATGACCTGAGCTGAAATCAATAGCTTGACACTCAACTCACTGAGCCACCCAGGCATCCCGGCATTTTCCTAGTTGAAGTTGATGAAGAGCTCAAACCTTTCAATGAATTGCATTATCTGATGTGCTGACGAGAGGTATGTTTTTGTATTTTATTTTAATTTATCTTATATTTAATCAAGGATTTACTCTGTAATATATATTACCTGAAATAATAGTTCACAACTTAAACCTAGATAGGGAGATAAAATCTTGCTAGTGTCACAGGGAAGGAAACAAAAATACTTACTTGTATTAAAAAGAATTCATCTGCCAAATTGTATCAGTTCATTTATAATAGAGATATTTCAGGCTTAAGGAGGTAAAAAGAGGGGGTAAGAGATCCAAAGTATTGTTATATGCTTATTTCTCATTGATTGAATATGAGCACAACACTAACAGAAGTGAAAATGATTATGGTATTATATCCATATGCTAGTTTACCGATGAAATTATTTGTATATATTTTTTAACATGCAAGGTCATTTAATTTGCTAGCTATGTATTTTTCTGATGCTTTGAACAACTTTGAGCCTGCTATTTGGTTCCTCTAATTATTCACTGTTAAAGAGAACTACTTTGAGGACATCTGGAAACTATTTTGTTGTCATTTTGGACAATGTTTATACTATTTTTCTTCCAAAATAAATAAAACAAAAATAAACGATAATCTCCACCTGTCTCTCCTCATTTGTCTCCCTCAGCCATTCTCTCTTTTAACTTTTTAGTTTCTTTCTAACCATCCTTGATGGGAAGATATTTACTCAGTAATAATATAGAAAGGGCATCTTGCAAATTGATTTGCTTCCTTTCTGCTTGCAATTTTTAAATAGAAAGTAATCAATTTGGTTCTTGTTAAGATGAAAGTTCAGGAAGAGTCTGAACTTTATATATCCTAAAATTATATCCTAAAAATGTATCAAGGTAGCCTTGCAATTTCTTTGTGTGTTTCTGAATTCTGGGGACTTGTGCAAAAGCAAAAGTTGGGTTTGGATATAATTATTCCAATTACCTATTAAAATATTAAAATTGTACATAATCTGTCCTAGAGTTTTGTCTTCTTTCTTTGTACCATACCTAATATTTGAACAATTTTTTACTTTGATCTGAAAAACCCTGGCTACCATAATCAGTCTAAATAGAAACTGTTAGTCTCCTGACTTGAATGTTATTGTTGAAACTGGAGAATGTTACTGTGGAAACTGGAGCTAGTCAAACCAGCCCTGAGCTGATAGTAACCCTATTAGTTAGCTTGGGTTGTCACAACAAAATACCCATAGACTGGGTGAATTAAACAATAGGAATTTGTTTTTAACAGTTCTGGAGGCTGGGAAGTCAAAGATCAAGGTTCCCTGGTGAGAGCTCTTTTCTTGTCTTGCAGATGGTTTCCTTCTTCCCGTGTCTTTTCCATGGCAGGGAGAGGAAGTAAACTCTTGTATCTTTTCTTATAAGGACACTAATCCTTTTATGAGGGTCCTCCTCGTGACATCATCTAAACTTAATTAGCTCCCCCAAACCCCATCTCCAAATACTATCACACTGGGAGTTAGGGCTTCCATGTATGAATTTGGGGGTAGGGGACACACAGTTCAACCCATAGCAATAAACTTACTTTAAGTGAAAAATCGGGCTCATTTACCAAGTGTCAGGGATAGTATAGAGAATCATGAACACTCTTGCAGCCTGTTTTTTTGTTTTGTTTTGTTTTTGTTGTTTTTTAGTAATCTTTTAAAATATTTTATTTATTTATTTGAGAGAGAGACAGAGAGAGCACAAGCCAGGGGAGAGGCAGAGAGAGAGAGAAAGGGACAAGCAGACTCCCATGCTGAATGTGGAGCCCCATGAAGGACTTGATTCCAGGATCCTGAGATCATGACCTGAGCTGAAGTCAGACACTTAAATGACTGAGCCATCTAGGTACCCCAGTAATTTTTTTTTTTTTTACTGCTTTGCAACATTCCTAATTGGTGTGAGAAAAGGAAGAGAATCTACTTATTTTTCTGAATAATCTAAATTTTAGCATTTTATCATGGACATTGTAAAACATGGGTAAACCCCACTTTTGATAATTCCTTCTCTCTGCCCCATCAGCGGTGTAGGGTGCAGATTTGGGAATGTTCCCCCTATCAGTGCTCTCTGGGGAGGGGAGACCCAGGGGTTATTTCATGGTTCTAGACAGCTCTGGAAGGCAGGCCAGCAATTGCCCCACCCTGGCCCCCAAGATGTCAGCTCCTGAAAGGTCATGTTTCCACAGTCTCAGTGTTGCTAGGTGGGCTGAGGTTACAGTGGCCTCACTGGGTAAACTAGGAATAAGCTTGTCACCTGCCTTCCTCTCTAGGCAGTGGAGATCTTTATGAATTTTCCATTTCCCATTTCGGGTCATGTTTTCTAGGCATAGTATTCCTACTGATTTCCTTATAGATTTTTGAAAATTTAAATTCAAGTTAGTTAACATATAGTGTATCATTAGTTTCAGATGTAGAGTTCAATAACTCATCAGTTGCATATAACACCCAGTGCTCATTCCATCATGTGTCCTCCTTAATACCCATCACCCAGTTACCCCATCCTCCACCCACCTCCCCTTTAGCAACCCTCAGTTTGTTTCCTATAGTTAAGAGTCTCTTATGGTTTGACTCCCTCTCTATTTTTATCTTATTTTATTTTTCCTTCCTTTCCCCTTTGTTCATCGGTTTTGTTTCTTAAATTCCACATAGAGCAAAATCATATTTGTCTTTCTCTGACTGACTTATTTCACTTTGTATAATACCCTCTAGTTCCATCCATGTTGTTGCAAATGGCAAGATTTCATTCTTTTTGATGGCTGAATAGTATTCCATTGTGTATATATACCACATCTTCTTTATCCATTCATCAGTCATTGAATATTTGGTCTCTTTCCATAATTTGGCTATTGTTGATAGTGCTTGCAGCTTGTTTTAAAGTCTAGTTTATCATAAGTCTTTTCATGGATTTCAATTCTTGGCTATATACAGAACATTTCATAGGATTGTAAGGGCACAGCTGTATCTTCTTTGAGATAATTTTTTTTCTTTCAGTATCATATGCAATGTGTTGCCATAGTTTCCTCTGGAAAAATCCAGCAAAATTATGCAATTGGCACAAAATATATCCTGGCTACAAAAATCTCACATGTCTTTTCAATCATTCCTAATTTTGGAGTTGTTGGTTGCAAACACAGTCTTAGGGCTTGTGAAAGAAGCATTTCTTGCTTTTCTAACATCAGCATCAGCACAGCTCAGGCCATAAGACATGCCCTTCCTTGCATTTTTGTTCTGCATAATTTAGGAACACTGCACAACTGGATTCCCTGGACTCTCCTGTAATTTTTTTTTTAAAGAAGTAATGACAAATTGTTGAGATTTATGTTCTCCCAGACATTTAACCAATTAGTCTGTTGGTAATCTCGAGCTTCTGAGAAAGAAATTGTCTGATATAAAACTGGTAATGTCATTCCTAAGGAACACTTAGGCAGGCCTGTATTATACTTTGTCATGATTACCCCACTTGCTGTTATACTAAGATGACAAAATAAATGATATAATGACTATAACTGTGTTTATAATCAGGAATTGTGGTGGTTACAACAATAGTCAGAGGTATAAAGTTAATAATTAGATCATTATTTTTATGAGCATTTCCTGGGTGTGGAATACCTAGTGGAGATGAATTATCAGAGCTTTCATTACTCATTTTAATCACTGCTATTGCTAAATAATATAATGTCTGGGCCATTTTCTCACCATGCTTTGTGGGAATGTTTCCTTGATCCTAAAGAGCTTACACATAGAGAGTGGAAATCATCTTAACTGTAAAGAAAGAGTAAGTATTAAAATGATGCAATGACGTGGATGGAACTGGAGGGTATTATGTTGAGTGAAATAAGTCAAACAGAGAAAGACATGTATCATATGATCTCACTGATATGAGGAATTCTTAATTGCAGGAAACAAACAGTATTGCTGGAGTGGGGGGTGGGGTGGGAGGGATGGGGTGACTGGGTGATAGACACTGCTCTGAGTGTGGGGTCCCATGTGGGGCTCGATCTTATGACCCTGAGATCCTGACCTGAGCCCAAACCAAGAGTCAGATGCTTATCTGACTGTGCCACCTAGGCACCCATATGTAGTTGTTTTTAATTGAAACTTGTCTATGAATCTTTATATATTAGATTCAAAATGAATAATAAAATAACAGATAAAAGCAATACCTCTCCTTAATTCATGTGTTTACTTTTCCAAAAGTCATTAATGTAATATTGCAGCTGGATGCTGCCTGGAATGAAAAAAGGAGGTCCTAAAAACTTCACAAAAGAGAGGAAAACTGGGTTTGTCAGACAGTCACCTGATGGAGATATTCCAGGAAGGCAAAGTAGCAGGTGAAAAGACAAGGAAGTGTGAAAAAACTGGGGTTTTCCTGTCAACTAAGTTCAATGGTAATTTATTAAGAACCTCCTGCAGTCTATGATTCACATCATTGCCCAGTGAGAAGTTTGGCGAGGTTAAGAACATACAGAATATGTCATGTTAAGTTCAGAATTTGTGTTTCACTGTTATGGTGACGGGGAGTATTGAATTTGTGTAGACATACCATCAGACTTACAGCTTAGAAAAATTATGGTGGTGGTTTATAGAATGGGTTGGTGCCAGAAAGATCAAATAACTTGTATCAATGATGTGGGAAAGATAGGGCATCTGGTGGCTCAGTTGGTTAAGTGGATGACCCTGGATTTTCTCTCAGATCATGATCTTGGGGTTGTGAGATCAAGCCTCATGTGGGGTTTGCACTGGGCGCAGAACATGTTTGAGATTCTCTCTCACTCTCTCTCTAATAAATAAATAGATCTTTATTTTTTAAATTAAAAAAATTTTTTTTACAATATAATAATAATTTATTATAGATGTTTGGGAACATAGTAATATATACACAATTTTAATAATTTCTTTAAAAGAATTACTGGTTCTAGAGTGGGAGGGGTGGGAGGATGGGTTAGCCTGGTGATGGGTATTAAAGAGGGCAAGTTCTGCATGGAGCACTGGGTGTTATACGCAAACAATGAATCATGGAACACTACATCAAAAACTAATGATGTATGGTGATTAACATAACATAATAAAAAAAAAGAATTATTGGAACTAGGTTTATAAACTTTTTTTAAAATTTTATTTTATTATGTTATGTTAATCACCATACATTACATCATTAGTTTTTGATGTAGTGTTCCATGATTCATTGTTTGCGTATAACACCCAGTGCTCCATTCAATACGTGCCCTCTTTAATACCCATCACCAGGCTAACCCATCTCCCCACCCACCTCCCCTCTAGAACCCTCAGTTTGTTCCTCAGAGTCCACAGTCTCTCATGGTTCATCTCCCCCTCCGATTCCTCCCCCCTTCATTTTTCCCTTCCTACTATCTTCTTCTTCTTCTTTTTTTTTTAACATATAATGTATTATTTGTTTCAGAGGTACAGGTCTGTGATTCAACAGTCCTACACAATTCACAGTGCTCACCATAGCCAACACCCTCCCCAATGTCCATCACCCAGCCACCCCATCCCTTCCACCCCCCACCACTCCAACAACCCTCAGTTTGTTTCCTGAGATTAAGAATTCCTCATATCAGTGAGATCATATGATACATATCTTTCTCTGATTGACTTATTTTGTTTATAGCAGCAATGTCCACAATAGCCAAACTATGGAAAGAGCCAAGATCTCCATCAACAGATGAATGGATAAAGAAGATGTGGTATATATATACAATGGAATATTATGCAGCCATCAAAAAACCCTGAAATCTTGCCATTTGCAACGACATGGATGGAACTAGAGGGTATTATGCTAAGCTAAATAAATAGATCTTTAAAAAAATAATGTGGGAAAGATGATAATGATGATATATGAATAGAGTATGGCCTGAGAGGATGGTACAGATTTCAGAGCTGTATGTAGGAGGTAGAATCAGGGCTTGATGACTGCCTGTTTGTTGGTGGTTGGTGGAAATATTATGAAGCATGACTCACAGGTTTGTGGCTTGGGTGACTGAATGTTGCTTGAACTCACAGGTAGTGAAAACAACGGGAAGAGGAGAGGTAACTTGGTAAGCTTGTAGAGAATGAGAACTGGTAAAGGCAGAGTTAAGGCAGCCCTAATAATTCAAGGATGAGCAGAAGGTACATTAAAGGGAGACAATGAAACATAAGAATTTTTCGGACTAGTAGGATTGGAACTAGAAAAGCCGTTATCAAGGAACTAAGGATGTTGTTTAAGAAAAATCAGAAAAATCAGACAGATAAAAGAGGTACTGAAAATTGGAACATGGGTCATAATTAGCATTTTTACCAAGACCAGTTGCCATGGATGATGGGGTTGGGGCACAGTTCTGAAGCGGAGACAACATGAAAAAAGAAGCATAATTGGGTCACAGATAGGTGGCATGCAGGGTCAAAGGAAAGTTCCTGAAATACAAATTTAAACCTAGCAGCAGAGACACATATTTTTAAAATTCGATTTCCTGATGCCTTTTAGACTGTACGTGCTTAGTAGATGCTTACCAGTCGTCTGATGACCATAGAAAAGCACCCAGTGCCCAGTGCAAACCCCACTTCTTATATCTTTAAGAAATCTTTGCCTACTCCAAGATCCTGAAGATATTCTCCAATGTTTTTGTCAAAATCTGTCTTGTTTTACCTTTCACATTTAAATCTATGCTTCTTGGGGCACCTGGGTGGCTCAGTGGGTTAAGCGTCCAACTCTTGGTTCCAGCTCAGGTCGTGATCTCAGAGTCGTGGGATCGAGCCCCGATAGGGCTCCATGCTCAGCACAGAGTCTGCTAGGGATTCTCTCCCTCTTCCATACCCTTTGCCCCTTCCCCGTTCATGCTCTCTCTGTCTCTCTCTCTCTCTCCAAATAAATAAATAAAATCTATGTTTCTTTTATTTCCCTCTCTCCAAATTTTTATTTAAATTTCAGTTAGTTAATACACAGTATAATATTAGTTTCAGGTGTACTATTTAGTGATTCATCACATCACTTACATACAACCCAGTGCTATGCTTTTAGAAGAAAAAAAAATTTTTTATTTATTTGAGAGAGAGAGACAGTAGGAGCAGGGGGAGGAGCACAGGGAGAGGCAGACTCCCTGCTGAGCAGAGAGCCTGATGTGAGGCTCAATCCCAGGACCCTGAGATAATGACCTGAGCCAAAAGCAGACTCTTAACTAACTGAGCTACCCAGGCACCCCGCTGTGCTTCTTCTTCTTCTTCTTTTTTTTTAAGATTTTATTTATTTATGTGTCAGAGAGAGAGCGCACGCACACAAGCAGGGGGAGTGGCAAGCAGAGGGAGCAGCAGGCTCCTTGCTGAGCAGGGATTCTGATGCAGGACTCAATCCCAGGACCCTGGGATCATGATCTGAGTCAAAAGTAGACACTTAACCAACTGAGCCACCCAGGCATCTCTATGCTTCTTTTTTAAGATTTTTTTTTTTTATTTATTTGCGAGAGAGAGAATGAGAGAGAGCATGAGAGGGAGGAGGGTCAGAGGGAGAAGCAGACTCCCTGCTGAGCAGGGAGCCCGATGTGGGACTTGATCCCGGGACTCCAGGATCATGACCTGAGCCGAAGGCAGTCGCTTAACCAACTGAGCCACCCAGGCGCCCTATGCTTCTTTTTAACAGACTTTTGTGTATGGCTTAAGTCGGGGGTTAGTCTCTTTTTCAAAAATATGGGTATTCAATGACCACTACCATTTATTAGAAAAAATAATCCTCAAACCACATGCAGAGTCATTTTTGTCATAATGGAAAACCATACATGTGATGCCCTGCTTCTGAACTCTCTTTTCTTTCATTTGTCTATTTCTTTATATTTAAGCCAATTTTGCACTCAGATAGTAATACAGTGATTAATTACTACAGAACCATAATAAATCTTGATATTTCTGAAAGCATGAGTCTCCAGGTTTGCTATTCTTGTTCAGATTTGCTTTGGATCCTAAATATCATTCCCATGTCCTCTTGCAATACTGCTGTATATCCCATATCTCTAACCAGAGAGAGTTCATAATACAGAATCAGAAAACACAGAGAGGTTATAGTTTCTTTTGAAAAATAATCCAACTCAGATCTCTAATCTTCAGCTGACTGTGGAATGACTGGTCATTTAGACTCTATTCATGAGAACAACTACTTAAGTCTAAGTGGGTTCAAGTAGGTGATGACCTAGTTCTAAGCTGGACATAGCTCTGTCAGATGAAGAACCTGACATAGATTTGACTTGGAAGGATCACTTCAGAGGCAAAGGATGTGCTTGTCCTAACAGCAAGAAAAATAATGTCCTCCGCAGCAAAATGGCCAGAAACATATCCACAGCCATATCTGGATCCAAATCCACAGCCATATCTCAAACTGCCTCCATGAGTCACATCCTTTGTAGCTCCATCCACAGCCATAATCAGGTATATAACCACAGCCTCTTTAGGAGTTTCCATAACAGTAGCAGCCTTGGGTTTTAGGATTAGTAAATTATAGTAGGAGCTTTTTTAAAGATTTTATTTATTTGACAAAAAGAGACAAAACGAGAGAGGGAACACAAGCAGGGGGAGTGGGAGAGGGATAAGCAGGCCTCCTGCCAAGCAGGAAGCCTGATGTGGCACTTGATCCCAGGACACTGCAACCATGACCTAAGCCAAAGGCAGATGCTTAACAACTGAGCCACCCAGGCACCCCATATAGTAGGAGCTTTTTAACATCTGAGTGTCATCTACATACCTAGGACTCCTCTATACTGTGAGAAATGGGTGGGGTTTACTTCAGTAGGACTATCACCACGGTAATTTACGTGAAATGAGCCCATTATTTTGGAGATTCCAAATTCGTTGTAAAGTTTCAGTTTAATTTACTGTTATTGAAAAAGTATATCAAGCCAGTCACCAGCCTTGAAAGTAATTGACATCACCCAAATCTGTGCTATTAAAACATATTCAACAGGGGCTCCTGTGTGGCTCAGTCATTGGGCGACTGCCTTCGGCTCAGGTCATTTTCCCAGGGTCCTGGGATGGAGCCCCGCATTGGGCTCCCTGCTCAGTGGGAAGCCTGTTCTCCCTCTCCCACTCCCCCTGCTTGTGTTCCCTCTCTCACTGTGTCTCTCTCTGTCAAATAAATAAATAAATAAATAAATCTTAAAAAAAAAAGATATAAGAAGTGTAAAACATCAAGGAAAAATGGATATATGGGACTATATTAGAACTGAGAACTTTTGTTTAATCAAAAACATCCATTAATGTGTGAGAGAATGACTAGTAAAGAAGTGAACTAAACGAGTATAGGCTACTGTTTTAAGAAGCTTCGAAGTCAAGAGAAAGAGGGAGACTAATGGTTGTTGATCATGTTGGGTGAAGAGGAACTTCCAAAACATATCGGAAACATAAGACTAAAATATATATTCTTCAATGTTGCAACTCCCCAGGGCTTTGCATGTGTACTAATAATCTATTGCTATATAACAAGTTACTACAGATTTAGCTTAAAATAATATAAATTCACTAGTTGCCAGTCTGTCAGAAGTCTGGGAACAACTTAACTGGGATTCTGATCAAGCTCTTACAAGGCTAAAATCATGTTTTTGGTCAAGTTATTTGTCCTCAACTGGAGGCTGAACTAGAAGGATCTACTTCAAGTTTCCTTGGATTTTGGGCAGAATTCATTTCTTTAATGCTGTAGAATTCATTTGTGTCACTTGTTTCTTCAAGCCAGGAATGGAGAGATGGAAAGAGAGAGAGAGAAAGAGAGAGAGAGAGAGAGGGGTAATGCTGCTTTGGATTAGAGAGGTATATTCAGGTTGATCTCCCTTTTGATTAACTAAAAGTCAACTGTTTAGAGACCTTAATTACTTCAGCAAAATCCCTTCACTTTTGCTATATGAGGTAATCCAACCCTGGGAATGATATCCCATTATTTTTAAAAAAATTTTATTTTATTATGTTATGTTAATCACCATACATTACATCATTAGTTTTTGATGTATACCATTACTTTTCTGATAATCTACTGGTTACAAGAATGTTACAGGTCCTGCCTATATTCAAGGTGAGGGGATTATAAAAAAGCATAGATACCAGTTGATGAGAATCATGAGGGCCATCTTAGAGTTTTGCTGGCCATGGCCCATCATCTTATGTATTATCTATGTTTAACAAGAGCTTGCTGCTTATTAAGACATTCAACAAAATTAATTAAAAATACTGACATTATAAAACTAATTGAGAGAGAAGAAATGTGAGAAACAAATGCAGAAAAATACTTGGCTTCAGGAAGAATGGAAGGAAGATGGCTACTTTGTAATGGATAAAAATTATCAGTTTACCAATCATGATTGGATAATAAAGAATTTTTACAAATATTTGAGAACTTGAAGCTTTGCCTTTTGCTTGGGTAGTTTTGATCTTTGGTACGATACTATAAACAAACAACAAAAAAGAAAAGAAAACTCCGGAGTGATCCCACTTTTTCTCTCTATATTATACTTTAATTTAATGTTTATAAGAGAACAAAAGTGATAATGATCTTTTGTACCTCAAAGAAGATATACAATAGGTTTGTGGGCTAGTCACAGTGACCTACTTGCAAAACAAACTATGATTAAATCCTTAAAAATAAAAATAATAGAAGACCTAGATACAGGAAATACAAGAAGTTTAGTATTAAATTATCAGATATGTTGAGTATTGGCATTTGAAAATGGAAGCATGGACAACTGCTTTAGATTCTAGAATAAAAAGAAGCCTGTTTCATAGTATTTAAAATGGTAGGAATGGGGGACACCTGGGTGGCTCAGTCAGTTAAGTGTCTGACTCTTGATCTCAGCTCAGGTCTTAATGAGTTCAAGCCCCACATTGGACTCCATGCCCAGTGTGGAGCCTACTTAAAAAATAAAATAAAAATTAAAAAAATGTTAGGAATGGGAGCAGGAAACAGTGTCTGTGGTGGTATATATTTGAAGACTATTAGGTACTGCGTCTCATTTGCTTTGTCCAACTCAAGAGGCTATAATCATAATGAATATATGGAAAATTCAGGGGATTAGACTTCTTGACATAAGGAATTCCTCTAAAATTAGGTCTGTCTGCAGAGTAGATCAGCGGCATGCCTGGTTCCCTTCCCTGAAGGTATTAAAGCAGTCTAAAGCACCAATCTGCAGACATGTAGACAGCATCCAGGAGAGAGGCAGGGCTCATCGCCCTCACGGTAGTACTTTGGAATTCTATATGCAAAGAGTGGCATTGAAATATAAAGGTTTGAGAAGAATGATGATGCTGAATCTAGAAATAGAAAAAATTAACATGATTTTGTAGAAGTTTCTGTAATGGAGGGAGAGTTCAAATAGTTGTAGTTGGTTTTAGAAACCTCAGCACATTGTGGACAGATATCTTCTAGCACTGAATAATTTTGAGATCCAAAGTAGGGAGCAGATAATGTGTGTGTGTCTGCTTTGAGGAAATCCAAAAATTCACCTTCTATGGGCCAATCTCCATTTAGATTCTAAACTATAAATATTCTTTTATCAACATTTATGAAGTATGTATTGAACTTTACTAGGCACTATGGATTTAATGGTAGAAGATAAAGTTTTAGATTCTGATGAGTTCTTAGTCTGGTCCCCTGTATAGGGGAGATAATAAGATCAAACATTCCATTTTATATCACACACACACAAAAAAAGCCAGAAAAAAACCAAAAACCCTTCCTAAACAGCACTTACTAGAGGCCAGGTTTAGAGACACTAACTCAAGTTCTCTTCTACATCTTTAGGAGGTAGATACTACAATTATAGTTCTTTTATAGATGAGAAAACTGAAACACAGAGAAATAAAGAGAATTGCCCAAGATGCTAGCACTAGTAAGTGGCAGAGCCAGACTTTGAATGAGGATCCATGTTTTTCAAGTGCCACACCAAGAGGCCTCTCTTGCAAAGATGCACGGTGGCCAGACTGCACCAGCTCGAGAAGGGTAACTACGTGTGCCTCTTCCCAAACCCACACCAGGGACGTCTTGTTGGTGGTTTAAAATTGGCCAGGATAGAAATACTTATTAATTTTTTTTCCAGCTAGTCAATTTAGCAGCATCCCACTGGCAGCTTATGGTATAGATGACATGATTGCTCTAATAGTTACACATGGGGTGTTTGGGGGGAAAAAATCAAAAGAGAGGCATCGAAATCAGGCATGATGGGGAATGAGAAGTTCAGGACACCTAGGTTCGTTCTTTTTTTCTTCTTCCAAGTTTTTATTTAAATTTCAGTTATTTAACATTCAGTGCAATATGAGTTTCAGGTGTAGAATTTAATGATTCATTCTTGAAGGATGAATGGGAGGCAGTCTATCAGATGACTGGGGAAATGACCTCATAGGCCAAAGAAGGGAAAAGAAATCAATAAGTTGTCATCTTAGTGACAGACATCTGGCCTTTCCTGGAAAAGCCAGACTAGGAGAGACAGTCCCAGGTTTCTCTTGCAAATATTCTCAGAGTCTGGGTATCTTGGAAGGCTTGGCCTAGAAGAGGTCATCTTAGCTGATCTGCAGTAGTCTGCAGAACCTGCCTTGTCAACATGGAAGTGGGAACAGACAAAGATCACATTAGGCAGGACTGTTGCATCCAAATTCATAAAAATGACTCTGAGGGGAGCCCAGTAGACAATATTTCCACCAGGAATCCTAAGTACACTGGGGACCATTCATTGTTGAATGCTGAGAGACTCTGGGAAGTTGGAACTATTTCTCAATAAATGAGTGGGTATTCTTGGGAACTAGTTATCTCTTTGTTACGACAAGTCCTCAGGAGGAGCTGGGAAATCATTTTGCACGACGTGGATCAGGAGAATGAGCTCTGGATCTGGAAGCTATGATGTAACTACTTTCGAGCTGGGAGACTTTAGAAAAACCCATTCTCCTTCAGTCTTGTTTTTATCCTCTCTGTAAAACTAGGATTCAAGTATAACTGCTGTCTCCTTCACAATATTTTTTTACTGGGATCAAATAACCTTGTTTTTTACTTATAAAGTTACTGCATAATTTAAGCATACACAGATATTTCTTTTGGAGGATATTTCTTTGTATGAGATAATGACTCAATAGTTTCTTGACTTAACATTGATGGCATTTGGTGAGTTGCCAGGAGGTAAAGAGTATATTTAGTATCAATACAGTACTTCCCTTCCTGTGTACTATACATAATAATGTTCCTAAGTCACAAGTACCTGGCCAGCAACAACTATTCGTATCAAGGTTAATGAACTCTGAATTATGTCATGATGCCAAGCCTAGTAACATACTGTTTAGCATTTATTTTTGGTAATAAATTATTGTACAAGATGCTCCACACAGTGTGTCGTAAAACTTTTAAGGCTGGTTTATTATCTGAATGTTTGATCTTGCTTGTTTCATTCTCAAAATATTAAGTAAGATACTTTTATAATAAAATGATCAGACTTTAACATATCAATTTGAAAATATGTTTAAGAATATACTATTGTGTGGGGCACCTGGGTGGCTCAGTCGGTTAAGCGTCTGACTCTTGGTTTCAGCTCAGGTCATGATCTCATGGGTTGTGGCATCGAGCCTGGGACAGGCTCCTCCCTCAATGGGGAATCTGCTTGAAAGATTCTCTCCCTCTGCCCCCCCACCTCTCTTTCTAAAAATAAATAAATGAATCTTAAAAGAAAGAATATATTATGGTGAGATCAGTAGAGTTGTTACCAGCAAATATTGATTAGTTGTATTTTGGGGGGACTAAAGTATTTTGAAGGGAAAATTGTCAAGTAAGGAATTAAAATGCAATAAAGAGATTGAGGTTTATGTCATTAAACGCTCCAGGGAGGTTAAATAATACTAAGATCTGATTAGTACCCAGGCAGTAAGGCCATCCTTGGTGACTTACTGAGAGTAGTAGCTTTGGAGCTATAATGGGATGGAATGCAAATTGCAATGAATGGAAAAATTAATGGGTAAGAGGAAGGCCATACACAGGACATAGCCTACTCTTTGAAGAAGTTTCATTTTGAAGGAACGCAGTGAGGTAGAGTGACCCTGGACCAGATGCAGGGTCAAGGACTAATTCTTAAAATATTGATGGAATCTTGAAGTTCTGAGAACACGTGTTTTTCCTCCTTACATCCTCTCGGTCCTTAACATTGCGCCCAAGCCCAGCTACATAATTTGCTGGCTCAGTGCAAACTGAACATGTGATACCCCTTGTTTAAAAAGCTGAAAAGAAAGTCTTTTTCCTGTATTCTGTGGTCTCTTTTGACATGTCACGGTGGTTTTTTGGTTCACTCTTTAATGTCATGTGTTCTTGGGCACAGGGATGCCTACTGAGTGAGCCTAGACTCTCACAGAACCTAGACTCCAAGCTCTCCCATGCTGGTGCCCAGGCTCCCATGGGTGGCAGCAAGTGGCAGCAGTCACTGGTGGGGATGGGACAGTGGAAAACTGAGGGGGGAGGGGTAGGTGGTGGGAGGTGGGACTGCATGGGAGAAGACTCCCCAAGTCCCTAGTACATGTCCCATGGTTCCAGCAGACTTCACTTACAAACCACAAATTCAAAGATAGAAGTATTAAGAACCTGGGCAGTTGGCCTGATTGTGCTTCCTATATAGTGTGCACCCAGTACATGTTCGATAAGTTGAATTGATTTGTTTGCTATCTAGTGAAGAATCCGATTACACTTATGCAAGTAAACGTCATCATTCTAGATTTTTCTGGGGAATAGGCAGGCAAGACTTTGCGATTGCATGTCATCTTAAAATTTTAAAGGATTGCGTGTGTATTGGGGATTTTTGGGGTGGGGTGGGAATGGCCACTGATAATCATGATGGAAGTCTAAGCTTTAAGATGGCTTTTACCTTCTGGCTTAATTTTATATGATCAGGATTAAAGTTAATATACTTTTACACAGGCTTAGATCCAGAATTAAAGTGCTTTTAAATAGCCATATTCATTCTCTCTTTTTTTCCAGGAAGAAGAATAGTAAACAATTCTGACCTCAGGGGACAAAACCTGGAGGAATAGGTAACAATGGCACCTTGTTCATTAAGGAGTACTTCAAACTCAGAGAAGCATAGTTAAAGTCAGCTCACATTTGGTGTACATAAACCTGTGAAGGTCGAAACACAATGTATGAAATGATCTGTTAGTATAAAAAATCAAGTCATAGAAGTTGACAATTTATGAGATAAAATGCTGGCATTTTGATTTTTAATGAAAACTAATTTATTGGATTCTGATTTTCTTTTGAGGTCAAACATAAGGAGTATAGAATTTGAAGTCAAATGACTTATATCTCGATCATTATACAGGTGTATGATTCTGGCCAAGTCACTTTTTTTTTTTTAATGCTAGTACTGTAATATTGTTTTGTATAAAATGAGAATAATGATGATAATAATGCTAATCTTGCCCAAACAAGGGTAAACACACACACATACACAACATACATGCATACATATACACATACACAGACAATTTCAAAGCCACTGAATTTAATTAGTAGACAAAACACATATTTTGGTCTATGTAAGGTCATGAGTTACATGAGAGATAGGTTTTTAGTAGAATTGGGGTGATGAAAAAGAAGTCAATTTTGTTCTAGGCTCATTATTAATTAGAAAGAAACCCTGGTTAAGAGCAAATTCAAGACCTCCTAACAAAATTGGAGTGCCTAGTAAAATGAACTCATTTGAAGCAAATTTTTATGTGACTGAGTAGGCAGTCTGAGAAGGTGAAGGTCCAAGACTGTGGGTAACTTTCATACTTGGAGAGCGGCCCCCCACCTGCTCTCCTCCTCCCACACCTCATTGACACCTCATTGACATTTTCTCCTCCTAAACACCATGAACTGTTCCTGCTCTAGAGATTCCTATAGAGACTGTGGATGCAGCTCTGACTAGGGGCATGTCTGTGGGTGCAAGCCCTCCCAAGAACTGGGATATGGATCTGGCTATGGCTATGGCCAAATGGGTCAAGCTCTGATTCTGGCTACAGTTGCCATGGCTACCATTCATTTTGCTACAGGAGATGCTTTTTCTCTTGCTGTTAGAAAATCACTACCAGAACATCCTTTGCTGCTGAAGTGGCAATAAGAAATCTGTTCCAAGGAGTAGTCATTGACTACCTTTACTCCTTTTGACGGTTTTTGCCCCAGATGGGCTTTAAGGTCAGTGGAAGAAAGAAGATAAAATTCCAACTGTCTTATGAAATTTAACCCTTCCATCTTATGATTTCTTTCCATGCTCCAGCCTTGGCCACAAGGGTTAATGCTCCACACATTGGGGCAAATCAGCTCCTCAGTGAAATGCTTCTTTGAATCTATTACGTCCATCACTAGTCTTACTTTAAATCATCAGTGAGGACAGGGTTTTGTCATTTCCCTGTCTTTTCTCTTTCTTGTGACTTTACGGGTTTTTTTCAAATATTTCTCAAAAATTTTTTTCAATAATTTATAGTTTAGTGACTAATCACATCTAAAAAACAAAAACCCTCCACACTTATATATACATATGCACAGAAATCACAGTTGTGTTGATGGGAAATGACACTAGTAATGTGTTACAGAATGGACTGAAAGAGGGAGTGCTATGAGTCTGGGAGAATGCAGGGAAGAAGTCATGTGGGCCTGAATGGAGTATTGGACCTATAAAGGGGAAGAAATGATAGACTTCTGAACCCATTTGGAGGTCAAATCTTTGAATTCTGGGTATAATGAGATACTATCTCTGGAAGATAGAAGAGAAGAGAAGCTTAGTGGATTTGTATGCTTACAATATCTAGACTCATGAGGAAAGAAGTGACATGGGTTACTTAATATTATATTTAAAGTCTTATGTGGCAAGAGGGTTTTATTTGCTTCTTATACCCCAGAGATCACAATTAGAACCAAAGGATAATAGTTATAGGAAGAATAACTTCTAAATGTAAGACATCTTTCCAGTAACTGTAGTTGTGAGAGTCAAACTGGCTATTCTCCAGGAATTCATGTGAGGGCAGCTGCCCAACCCCAGACACTGTAGGGAAGACCACCAAAGCAAGAACTCCAGGCCGTGTGGTGGCCTAAGAGTCTGAGAACTTAAAAAAAAAAAAAATTGGAAGTATAGAGTCTGGCTGGCAGAGAGAATGATGTTGGCATTCACAGAGACAAAAAAAGAAAAAAAAAAAAGGAGGGATAGTCTCTCTTTCTCTCTTTGATTTGTTGTCTCCTGTATTTGTCGTAGGGAGTGTGAATGAAGCAGAGAGTCAGCTTTTCACACTGCAAAGTATTGTAGAAAAATAGGAAGATTATTATGGCTGGTGTGAATTTCAGTCATTCTTCAAATAAAATCAGGTCTTCTGGATACTCAGCAGTGTAGAAAGGAGTTGTTATCCAATTTAGAGACTAAGGAAAAAAGAGGAAAAGCTTGTATTATGGTAGATATTGTGGATAATCTATCATCTATTTATCATCTATCTAAATGGATCCCCCTTCTCAGGGAATTCATAATCTTGTGTAAGGGTAATATAGTAAGATTGACAATAGAATGAAGTAATTGTTTTTATAGTGATATGCTATAGGAGTTATACAATACAGGGGGGTTATTTAGTAGTGTAAGAGTGAGAAGAGTTCCAAGCAGAGGGGACACTTGAGTTGAGGCCTGAGGGATGAACAGGACTTGGCCAGTCAGACAGGAGAGCAAGACAAGCAGCATTCATGTGCATTTATGATCCTGCTTGGAGAATTGTAATCACTAACCAGATCTGGGGAGGAATTCCCAGGCTTTCCCTGCTCTCCTAAGAGTATCTAGAGAGCTGCACATACCTCCTCCATGAATAGGAGAGGGCAGGGGCAAGGAGGAGCATAGGCTGATGAGCCATCAGCAGAAGACTAAGAAGACTTGGCTCTGACACTCATCGGCCATGTGACTTCAGGCTAATGACATAATCACTGAGCCTCAGTTTCCTTCTGTGAACACTTGTTTGTCTAGTACCTGCTCTATTCATTTCAGAAAGTGTGACAATGAATTGAGAGAACATGTGTAAAAACACTTTACAAAATATGATATAGATGGACTGGTTAGCGAAATTTTCCATTGTTTAATGAGAGTTTAGATAAGGAGATTTTTGGGGGTTAAAGATTAAAGATTTATTGAACAATAAATCCTTAATTTCCATGTGAATTATAATTCATCTTTAATCTTGACCAAAATCTATTATAAGATGATACTTGATCAACCTTATTAAACAGACATAGTCCTAAAAATTAAGTACATTTCTACTATGGACTGATCTTTTGAGTTCTCTAGAATTGCAAAAAACCCACATCAACTTTATACAGGATATGTACCTAAACATGTTCTCGAAGGATATACTTTGTAAATACAACATAAAATCATTCTCTAATTGCTGAACTTGAAAATATGCATGGTATCATATCCAATGACATTATGTTGACACTGTATTTTTAGTAACAAATTACAATACAGAATGGCTAAGTCAGGGTGTAAAAATGCCACTAGGAGAGTAACTTATTTTTTGAGGGGTTTTGCTTCATCATAACGACGTTTTTAGTTATATATATATGTATATGTATATGTATTATATACACCATAGAATAACCTACTCCAAACTACAAAGTTATTACATTAAGTGCAGACAAAATCAGTCTTTCAGTACAAATAAATATAGATATTTGAAAAACAATTATTAGATGAGAATTTAAAACTATGGTGCAAGAAAAATAAGATGAAGGGAATAACATTTATTGAGTACAATTCCTGTCCCAAAACACTGACTAGGCATGAAACATATAAAAAATAGTTCTGTAATATGCTTAGACCCAATTTTAGAAAGAAGAAACTAACATTCAGAGGATTTAAGCATATATCCAAATATTGTATAGCTTATAAGTGGCACACCAATATTTGAACATGTGTTTGAATTAATCCATCCATTCTTTTATTGGATAGATATTGATCAAGTACAAATCATGTTCCAGGCATTGTACTCAGAGCTGGTGATTCAGGGATGCACAGAATGGAGATTGTATTTTTCATTTGGATCAGTATCTACAGTTGTGAATGGAAAGATATTGAAAATAATGCATAGATAGAAGAAGTTTTTAATAATCTAGGGGTATTTTTACATGAAAGTGGGTGCTGGCAGTGGCATTGAAAAAGAAAATTGTCTATTCTAGGGAATTCATGAAGTAGAATTTGGAATTTTGAATTTTAAGGATGACAGAAAAGGAAAGAAACTGAAGGTAAATGGAAAAGGATATATTTTCTTTAAACTTATTGTTAAGATGAAACATAGCAGGGTGATCAGATTAGACCAGTGATCAATATAAAAAATAAAGGTTTATTTACTGAAGAAAAAATATTTAATAATAAAGGTTCTCAAAAAATGAAAGTTTTGTACACTGTCTATTGAAGGTTTTCAATAAAGTTCTGAATCACCACTCTCCTTTGCTCTTGAAATTTGAGTATTCAGTAGAAGGAATGATCTTCCAGAGTCTGTACTCCTTTCCAACTTAGATTTCATAGTTGTTACAGTAAATTTAAATTTTGGATTCTGCCTGATTCTGAAAATGGTGATTTAAGTAAAACCTAGACAACTAAGATAAGCCAAAAAATCTTCCACAAATAGAAAAAAACCTCACTTTTTTATAACTGCATATTGTTGATGGAAAGGTCAGATGTTTGCTATGGAGTGAAAATAAAGAATATATTTGGATTTATACACTTACAGGTATAGAAACTTATTAGATGCATAGCTATAAACTAGAGTTTCTAGATTTCAGTGCTATTGATATTTTGGACCAGATATTTCTTTGTTGTTGGGGGCTGTTCTGTGCCCTGAAGAATTAGAAGCATCCCTGGTTTCTATCCCACCACGCTCAAGTCTTGACCGTTACAGTGTCTCCAGATATTGTCAATTGTCTCCAAGAGTCCAGGAGCCAAAAATCATTCCAGGTTGAGAACTACTGATACAGATATGTTATTAGTTTCATTGTTTCTATTTCTCTGGTAGTGTGGAAAGCAGATGAGTACTAAGGTAGAGGTGGTGAAAAGGTAGAGTGGTCCGGAGAGAAACACTAGATCTTCTTTTGAGGAGTCTCTTTACATGTGCACCTGCTTAATCTTGGGACAAGAACAACGTGTGACCATCTTTGCAAATTTCCAGTTCCCAAGACAACACCTTAGCTGTGGTGTGTGTTAATGAGTGTCTTGGAATTCAGCTAAGTCGCTGAAGGAATGCCTAGCAAGCAAAGCAATCAACAAAAATGTGCAAGTTATCATTTAAAAACTATTATTTTTAAACTATGTGTGGAGATGAGAAAAACTCGATCAGAAAAGTAATGGGATTCTGGGTAGGTCGAGTGAAAATTTAAGATATTTGCCTTGGAAGAGGAGAAGCTGGTGAATAGATTTGTAGTCCTATTCTTTGGATTAAAAGCAGTATTAGAATTTTAGGGCTACAGGCTTTCTGGGACTGAAATGCTGGGAGGGACTATGTATTGCAGAGACCAAAGCACTGGGGGTCCTGATACTGTTTCTTTACCCCTCCACATCCTGCAGGAAGGGTGTGTGGTATTCCTGTTTGCTTCAAGAATCAGTTGTCTTTAGAGTTTATATTCTTTTAAATGGAAGTCCATAGAGTTTAAGTGTGAGTCCTTCTGAGATGGTGATTAAAGGCAAGCGCAGAAGGAAGCAATAGAACAGGACTTTACCATTTACTGGATTCCAACAGGACCTCACTGTATGAAAAGTGTCATTGACGGTGAACTACCCCACAGAAGAAGCAAGCTGAGAAGGAAAGAGCAGGGCAAGACATGATGCTGAGTTCTGCAGAGCACCTCATTTTCTATTAAGTTCTAAATCTTTCCTGAAACATCAAGAACTTGCAGGCAGGTAGGTGTCTTTCTGATCACTTCCCACTAACTTAAGCTAACTGGATCATTGTGATAAAAAGTCTGTGGAAGGGCAGGGGAGGGAAAAGACAGTTTGAGGAGTTCTGAAAAACGATGTTGAACTCCAATATTTACTGTATTATGGATGTGGATAAACTTTGTAATTTTTTAGTATAGGAATGCAGAGTTGAAGTTCACTGAAAAATGTATTTTCCCTGTGAATTCTTTGCTTATCCACTTTCAGTATGTCAGAAGGACATTTTGCTGTGGAGTGCTGAGTTGTGCTGCACATGGAATTTTGCAACTGAGGTAATATATGGATGGTGTTGAGGTTATATATATATATATATATATATATATCAGATCCAAGTGCTAATTACAGGTATCTTCCTGCAGAATTACAATGGTTCAGCTGAGGCTGTAAATATCAATTAAAAACAGATTAGAGAAAATAAAGAAGTCATACATATCAGACATTTTTAGAATGTGGTAGGAATTTGAAGGCTAAAAACAAACAAACAAGCAAGTGCTATGTTCTACATCCTGGTAATGTTTTGGTCTTCAGTAGAAAGATCATTTATTCAATGTGGTATCAAAACACCTTGCTACAGTTCTTTCTCCCAGAAGTGGCTTCATTTTGGGTCTATAAATTAACTTCCACTGTTCCTTAAATTTATCTTACATAAAATGTGGACCAAACACCAGCTCTGCCTAAAAGTTCTAATGTGGAAGGGACAGTGCTTCCTCAAGAATGTCATATGGTGATTAGTGAAGAAAACAGAGTTTCCACAAACCTGGCCAAGGGCTATGATATATGTCTATATATAGGGGCAAAGGGGAAGATCATTCAGTCCAGACACTAGCAGCAAGGAAAAGCATCCTGTAAAAAGTGACCACAGACCTAAGTATAAAGAAAAGTTTTATAACCAAGAATCAAGGGAAGCAAGAAAAATACTACTGGCATTAGAAATGGCATTCACTTTCCTTTTTTCTATGTTGAAAGGTAAGTGTGATAGAATAATTTGGAAGAAAGGGAACATATTATATACCAAAATCACAATGAACATTTTTGTCAAAGACTGAGAACTTATACTAAATTGGTAATTTGGAGAACTCTGATAGAGTAAAAAGGACATATAAATAGGGGTTAAAGTTGATTTACGTGCTCCTTTATGTCATGATAGTGTCAGAGTTGTGGGTGGGTCTTGCTATAGATATCTTTCTTTTTTTTTTTTTGGTTTCCAGAGTCTGGCTTTATTTTGCAGTACAGAAATCATGTGGAGCCATTTGAGACAGACATTATTGAAGTGCAGGCTCTGTCAAATCAATACTGTACTGCAGCTTGGTCTGGTCAAGAAGCCACACCTGGGATACAAAAGAAGCTTCTACGTTTACCTGCTTTACCATAGGTTTCTTTCCCCCTTGCTCTCATCAACTGTATCAGGTTAAAACACCGCACACAGGCTTCCTCCAAAATGACTCTCAGGTCTGGAGTTGGGTTAGAACTGTAGGCCCACGTAACCCCAACGTGTAGCTGTGTTCCGTATCTTAAAGGCATTCACTCACCTTCAGCTTCTGAACTAAAGGTGCAGTGAACAGTAGTGGTAGGAGAAGGAAATACTGGTTTGTTAAATTCAAGGAATGCACGGATATCTCATAAGGTGAAACTGGTAATATCTGCATTGGAATAAGTTTAGTTTTTGGCTTAATTGAGGTATTCTGTTTTCTCATTCAAATAAAGTTGATTTGCTATAAAAGGCTCTGCATAACACTTACATACCAAAAAAAAAAAAAAAAAAAAGGGACAGTAAAGGAGGGCTGCTGCATCCCCCAGGACCTCACTTGGCCTGGTATATGACAGGAGAAAATATAAGAAGACACACTTATATATAATGTGTTACTTCAAACTTATAAGTAGTCAGTGTCCCAATGAAAGTAAGTGAATTATCATATGTTGAGCTACTTCTTGGAATTTGAGGAGAATTGAACAAGGGATGGGGTATGGATGTCCAGAGTGGGTGGGAAAGCCTGGTAAAAACTTGCAATGATTCCAGAAAGGAGATGGCAGTTATTTCCTCCCCCATGGACAGAGGTAGATATTTTAGGAAAGAGGAGAGATCAGGTGGGACAAAACTTTCCTAAATTCCCCCAACCTTGTTATATCAGGTAGATTAAATGATAGGAGGTAGTGAGGTTGGGTATCACTGGTATGTACAGCACATGATTTTACTGAGACAATTCTTTGACAGAGAAAATTAAAATGCTGTTCTTTAAATAAAATGGGAGTCCCCAAAATAATGAGCTCATTTTCCCCAAGACATTATTGATTGTTGACATTGACAGGCACAACACAGTTGCTTGCATATTTGTTGGGTAAGTCAGGGGATGAGTGGTATGTTCTTGCCAATTACTGGCCGTATATAAAGGCCCAAGGGAAGTAGAAGACCACACTTCACCTCACATCCGCTTGCAACCCACCTGAATTCTCTTCTCCTGACA
>NW_023270442.1:11486199-11493184 GCF_011800145.1 Mirounga leonina | reverse complement strand
TGCATCACAGATAATGTCTTCTCCACCTATTTCTTGTATCCCTCATGCTCAGGCATTCATAACTCAACAGAAATCACACAGCATTTCAGAATTGTGCACTGGAAATAACCCTGAGTCTAGAATGGAGTTGGAGGGGAAAGAGAAGAAGGAATGACACTTATTCAGGAGGTTGTGACAGAAGCCCAAGAGAGTGGAAATGTGGTATGAGTGCTGAATGGATGGATGAATGGCATGGAAGAGAGAATTTCCAGGATTAATGAGAAATTAGAAGCAGACTCAGGTGACACACGAAGAACTAAGGGAAGGATAAGTTAGAGGAAAAATGTCATATCATATCATGTGCATTTGGATGGAAGTATATATATATTTGTTTGCATATATTGGTTTGAAGAAATTGATTTAAGCCACTTTTTTGACAAATAGATTTGAATGTTTTTGTAAGGGAACTCTCCTACACACTGAAGATACCGTAGCAAAATTGTAGACCACTGTCTTGCTCTCAGAGTGTTTAGACTCTAAAAGGTAATAATAAATAAGAAGAATTAATTAAGATACATTTAGATAGATAATTGCTATGGAAGGGATAAAGCAGCTTCCTGGGGAAGAAAGCAAAGGTTATAGTATTGGAGAAATAGTCTGGAGAGGTATTTTGGCATTTTGATTCTAATGAACTGATGCCTGTTGCAAGAAACACTGGAAAGTATGGTAGTATGTGTAAAAGCAGAAGGGAAATTCATTATGTTTTGGGTATGATCAGTAGTGTCGCAATTTTTAGTGGAAAAGAGCAAGGACTAGTGGTTAATGGCATGCTCTGGTGCCTTAATTGATGCAGATATAAGAATGGGGTGAAAAGCCCAGTCTACTATCTGAGTTTGAGAGCCTACCACTTTGTGGGTTCTGAGTTCAGTGTCCTTTCCTCATGTGACTTTCCAGATCTCTAACATTGTATCCTATAACATAGAATATCCTTTCAGGCTCAGTTTCCACGGACAGTGAAAAATGACTCACTGTCTCATCTCCATGACAATGGTCACTGCACAAAATCTGAGTCTGAGGTGCCTGGAGCTGGGAGACTCCACAGAATGGCTGTTTCCAAGGAAGATGGCTCTGCCATCAACGTATGCCCTGCAGCAAGCCTATACTCAGGATATAATGTGTTTTACTGATGAGGAAACAGAAGTTCTTGCAAGAGTTGGACACTTTTCACAGATGGGACATTTGTTAGTCAGAGCTGAGGAATGACTGCTTTGGGTAAAACTCAGTTATTCTTACAAAGAGATGAAGGCAATTCTAATAATTACCATTGGTTGAAAATATACTTATTTTTTCATTATGGCCTTTGTTTTCAAAGGCATTTTTAACAATCCAAGAATACCACTTATTAAGCATGTAAAGGGTAATTTATATTCTAGAAAAGAGTCTTCACAAACTAAAATTAACATACGTTCAAATCCGAAATATGGTGACTGAGAAAACAGTTGTGACTTTCAGCTGAGTGAAATGAGGAAATGATGATCACGTTAAAAGGGAGTTCGTTATGATAAAATTAGAGAAAGCGTGTGTGTGTGTGTGTGTGTGTGTGTGATTGATGAATGTTGGGAAAAATGAAAATATGGCTTCACATATTGTGTCACAATAAAAGTCAATACTTTCTATAGGAAATGATTTCAGCTTTAAAGCTTCTTCATGAAGTAACAATTTGTTGACCTGTTGCATGTTATAGTTGTAGTAAATTGTAAAATCATTTATTTGTTCTTTCAGTCATTTAACAAACCTTAAAATCCATATTCCAGCTTCTTGTTAAGATTGGTTCCGCAGATAGAGGTACAAGAACACATAGTTGTTTCTTCCAATAATTAAAAATGTTCATTTGGATACAAAGTAATAAATCACACATTCCCATCCTAGCATGTGTGTTTATGGGTGTTATAGTGCTACTGAGGAAGAATTCAAGAGGGAAACCAAAATAAGTCATGACAAGAAGACTAGAAAAGGGTTAGAAATAGCTTCTAAAGGAGAATTACAAATGAGAAGAGCCATAAAGGATGAGTTGAAATTGGTCTGTTACAGGAGAGGGAAAATAAAATTCAAGGAAGAGGTATTTTAAAAAAGAAGTGAGTAAGTTGGCAGCTACTACTTAAGTAGCAACCTCTATTGGAAAATTTATAATCAGCATCACCCCCATATGGGAATTCTGAGATTCTCTTTAGCTGCATTGTCCAATATGGTAGCCACTAGAGAGATATTGTTATTGAGCACTTGAAATGTGGCTAGTCCATAATGAAATGCATTTTAAGTGTAAAATACACACTAGATTTCAAAGACTTCGTATAAAAAAAGAATGAAAACTATATCAAACAATTAAAAAACTGTTGATTATATATTGTGGTAATATTTTGGGTATATTAAATAAAATATGTTATAAAAGCAGTTCATCTGTTTCTTTTTAGGTTTTTTAAAATGTGGCTACTGGAAAGTTCTAAATTCTATGTGTTTCATGATATATTTCTATTGTATAGTTGGTTTTATAAGGTCACAACGATCTGGCCAGGGAGGACTGTAGCCAGGAAGAGAAGTCATGTTAGGCCACCAACAACCATCAAGCAATACCTCCATGTTATCCAGGTATAAGGAGTAGATCATTCTGAGATAGTAAGAACACAATAGCCAGTGCTAAAGACTTCAGAAGGTGCCTAGGAACAAAGTTTTCATCTGAGATAGTTTATTCAGTAAATGGGATTAATCAATTTGTCATCTGTTTAGGATAAAGAAAAGATAGATACCTGCCTTACATCATGCACAAAAGAAATGCCATATTGATTAAAGTTGTAAACAATGAAAGTTAATTTATTAAAGTATTAAAAGACGTTACAAACTTTCAGGAATTTTGTAAGCCAGCTAATTTGAAACTAGTCATGCTAAGAATATTTACAGCATGGAAATTGGCAAATGAGACTCCCTGTCATCAGCCGAGGTCATTAAAGAATTAACAGACCATTGCCCACATCCATCTCGTTATTGAGAATAAACTTATTTTTTTGAAAGTTTTACAATATGGATGTATTATTTATGAGCCTAAAAAAGAAAACAAATCCATAGAAATCAATAAAAGAGGTTACAATATTGCTTTATGTCTAGAAATCTTTGGAACCTATATTAAGTTGATATCTATGTTCCCCGGTGCATGAACCATTGTATATAACTACACTCACTTTCTGCAAGATATCATTTCCTCAAGGTCATTCCAATGACTACACTTCCAGGAAGAAAATTGTGAAGATAGTGATTAAGAGTCTAGGTTCCATAGAGGGTATTATGCTAAGAGAAATAAGTCAATCATGGATGTGAGGGTGATCTGGCTGCGACATCTGTCACCCCATTGATTGCCGGGGTTGATTTGGCTGATCTGGCTGGCTAGGCAGGTGTCCCCTTCTTCCCTCACCGCTCCATGTGCGTCCCTCCCGAAGCTGCTGTCGAAGAGGACGACCTTCCCTGATAGAGGAGGACCATTCTTTGGTCAAGGGTATAGGAGTAGTTGCGCTCCCCTGCTAGAACCTCCAAACAAGCTCTCAGGAGAAATAAGTCAATCAGAGAAAGACAATTATCATATGATCTCACTCATATATGGAATTTAAGAAACAAAACAGAGGATCATTGGGGAGGGGAGGAAAAAATAAAACAAGACAAAATCAGAGAGGGAGACAAACTGTAAGAGACTCTTAATCATAGGAAACAAACTGAGGGCTGCTGGAGCGGAGGGGAGTGGGGGGATAGGGTAACTGGGTGATGGGCATTAAGGAGGACACACAATGAAATGAGCACTGGGTGTTATATAAGACTCTACCTCTGAAACTAATAATACATTATATGTTAATTAATTGAATTTAAATAAAAAAACCCTATTTTCTAAAAAAAAAAAAAGAGTCTAGGTTCCAGAGTCACATTACTTGTGCTTTGATATAGTCTCCATCAGTTATTAGTGGTGTGATCATGGTACATTATTTAACTCTTCTGAGCCTCAGTATATTCAGAGGTAAAATGATAAAATAGTGCTAGATCAGGATTGTTGAGAGTACAAAACAAATAAAATATGCAAAACTCTACTACTATGAGAACTCAGTAGATTTTTGTTATATTTATTATGTTGCTCAATATGAAATTGCTGACACAACCATTTTAACAAAAAATTTTATGGCTCACACTTATATATTTTATTAATATTAGCAATATTTGATAATCCCAGAATTTTGTAGTCCATTATCTCAATTTTCTCATGTCAAATGCATGGGTACAGTCCCAAGTTAGATGTTTTGTACATCTATCATACATCTATTTCATAGTTAAAAACTCTAACATATGCTCTGATACCAAGTAAATTGACACAGTGTCAATGCACTTTTCATAACAAATTAATGGGTTTTAGTGAAGTAGTTTGTTTTCTGATGATTGGGTCCTGCTTTTAATTTTATCATCAAATTCTATTAATTACTAGAGAAGTTTCCGTTAGGTTTGGCAGATGGTATGGGATCTATCATGAAAAAAAGTTTTTTTTTTTTTTTTTTTTTTTTTTTTTTAGGGGGGAAGTGATAACAGTAGGTTTTTGTTAGAGTATATTGAAAAGTGAATGGGCAAGGAAGAGTGAAGATTGAAAATAATCTAATCCTTCATGTTGCATGAGGTGGAAGGATAGAGAGTGGTCCAATGGAAATGATGATCCACTCTCCCTAGGGTTTTTAAAGCATGGAGCTCATCGTTAAGCTTTAGATACAGACTTTTTATTCAATATTCTAAGTCCCAGAATGTGCATGAAGTAGGTCTTCAAAAATTCTTGTAAAATTAATTGCACTGTTCAGTCACTGTCTGGAAAAAGACTCAATGGAATGATGAGGGTAAAAATAGTCACGCCAACATGTTTTAGAAAGAAAGCAGGTGACATGGAATGTGGAGGGGTCATGGAGTATGCAGGAATGGAGCCAATGTTGAATATAGTTTAGTGGAAAGAACTGTGAAATTGGGACAGTCATTGGGCGCCTGGGTGGCTCAGTTGGTTAAGCGACTACCTTCGGCTCAGGTCATGATCCCGGAGTCCTGGGATCGAGTCCCACATCAGGCTCCCAGCTCAGCGGGGAGCCTGCTTCTCCCTCTGACCCTCTCACCTCTCATGCTGTTTCTCTCTCTCTCTCTCATAAATAAATAAATAAAATCTTAAAAAAAAAAAAAAGAAATTGGGACAGTCATAATTAGAAGGCAGCCTAGAATCTGAGGTTTTCATTCTGACACAAGAGTTGTGGGTCCAGGTGCTTTTACCCTATATTGACCATGATTTCTACTTAAATGCTGACTTAAAGAAGGTTATGAAGATTGTACTCTCAGTAGGCAGATTCCAAGTGCTGAGGGGCAGCTCTAGTACCACAGTGTGATGCTTAAGAGGGTCATGGAACAGGTTTGAGAGGGGGCTGAGTTGTCTGCTGTGGCAGCAAGGTGAGATCACAAAGAAAGAGAATCCAGGTGACAGAAGTGTAAAATATTGGTAATTTTAGTCAGGGTGAATATTTTGCATTTGAGAAATTGAAGGAAAAAATAGTTCATGAAAAAAATTCACGGGTCTTGCCCTAACTTTTATGTTATAGGGGGGATTGAAACAATTCAACTTTACCCCTAAATAACTCATAGTCCTTGGGCAAGACTTAACTATCCTCAGCCTCCCTTTTCTCATCTGGAATGTGTATAAAAATACACACCACAATTTCCTACTTTATGTTGTTTTTGTCAGCATCAGATGAACTGATAAATATATCTCAAAAGCTATGGAAGGAAATATAAATGTTAATAATAATTATTGTTATTATTTTTTCTTATATGACATCCTATATATTAAAATAACAATTTTTACAGGTGGACAAAATCTCATAGACTGTCATTCAACAGTTAGTGAGTTGCCTGATTCTTTAGATTCCCATAAAATAAAGACAAAGTTATTGGCCTTAAATAACTCATAACTGACTGAGGGAATCAGATAATTAAGACAGAGTGTGCTAATATAACATTCAGTACCACAATAGAGGTAGGCTATGGAAGAACAGAGGAATTACGCCTAATACTTGTTATCAATGTCCAGGAATGCTTCCTATACAAAGTATAGTCTAAGCTGTGCTTTGAAGAATCAGTAGGTTATGGAGCAGATAAAACTTGGTGATGTAAGTGGCAGGTGTTTCAAAGAAGTATCACACTGAAAAATGTCTTAAATAGAGTGGATTATGTTGCATTGGATAAAATCATGGTTGCTTTTATTTTAATATATTGCATCAGACCTCTGATTTGCACCCATTTAGATCTTCTCACCACCACAGTGGCCATTCTACCTGGGCTCCATCCACTTTCTTGTAGATATAACCTGAGAAAGCCTCACCTCATACACCTGCTGTTTGCCTCTTACCTCCAGCCAGGGTGCTTTCCTGTTGAACCTGAGGAGATACTGGAGCATCTCTCATGCCCATGTATGTTTACCTGGAATTGCAGGAGTGTTAGTGCCCCCTGGAGTGAAAAATCTCAATTAAGTTAGATTATATTGCACAGACATACTTATTCAATGTGTAGGTTACCTTTGTTTTCTTATGTTCCCATGACTAGTTAGGGCCAAATCCTGGACATAACTACCTGAATAGAAATTGTTGTCCTTAGAATGATGAGCTTTCTAAAAATTAAAATTGCTGTGGTAATAGGCTATGGAGTTTGTGTTGTATGCTCCACCCATTTCTGGTAGTATATAAAGGTCTCAGGGCAAGAGAGGACATTCAGACTTCAGAAACCTCCATCTGCTCTTCTAAAGAACTATTGAGCCTTCATTTCTTGCCACCATGTGTTCAAACTATTATAGAAACTCGTGTGGTAGCTGTGGCTATGGCTGTGGATACGGCTCTGGATATGGCTGTGGATACGGTTCTGGATATGGCTGTGGCTATGGTTCTGGATATGGCTGTGGCTA
>NW_023270442.1:11409370-11486189 GCF_011800145.1 Mirounga leonina | reverse complement strand
TCTGGATATGGCTGTGGCTACGGCTCTGGATATGGCTGTGGCTACGGTTCTGGATATGGCTGTGGATATGGCTCTGGATATGGCTGTGGATGTGGCTCTGGCTGTGGTGGTGGATATAGCTGTGGTTACAAGTCTGGCTCTGGCGTTGCCTGCTGCGGATGCAGGCCATTCTACAGAAGATGTTTTTCATCTTGCTGCTAGAACATAACTGAAAGACATCTTTTCTTCTAAGATGATTATTCCAAGGCTGTTTTGTTTCAGTGTCCCACAATCACATCAGATCTGACTGAAGAGAGTAATTAGAGTCTGCAGAAAACTGATCATCTTCTTGAAACTCTTCTTTGTAATTGAGGGCTTCTGAGTTACTGTATGATGTCTCTGGAAGGAAGAAGACCTCATTTGGGCCATAATCCAAGGTTAAACCCATTACCTTCTTATTCTCTGTTTCTATATGTGATGATTTCCAAATAAACATGTTTTACTGCTCCTCACAAGTTTGTGTATCTTTTGTGTCAGATATGCTATTGACTTATATTTTTGCCTATTATTTCTGTGACCTCCTCAGATTGACAGGGCTCAGGCTCAACTGTTCATTCCAATTATGTATGTCTGGCTTCCATTCTGATTGGTCAGTATTCATGACACACTGAATATTATATATTTTGAATTTCATCCCTGAAAAAATGGCTCCTTCTTGGCTGGGTGTTCTGTTCTTAGTTTATTTTATGAAAGGGTTTGTTCTTAAGCATTTGTGCTTTATGATCCTGGGTTTATCCATTTTGTTCTTTCCATGTTAATCAGCACTCACATACTCATCAACACACATGCACGCACACATAGACATGCCTCAAAAATCTGCTTTTTAATGGGAGATTGCTAATGGTGAAAAATGGGTTGGAAGGAGAGGGAAAGAAGGCTCAATAGTTAAGTATAGAAATGACCTGGGGACTGGTTAAATGAGCCTGGATTCTGTTGGTGGCACAGATAATGAAAGGGAACAGATGAGCATCAGGGATTTTGTGAAGGTAGAACCTATAAGATCTTAGATATCAGCAGTGAAGGAATTGAGAGAAAATTCTAGAGAAGGTAATATCTAACAAGTATACATTTCATCTTAGCACTTAGAATTGTAGCAAATTCAGGGTGGTATATAAAGTTATATATCTGGAATATTGGCATTGCAAAATCAATAAGACTAGTATTGTAGATGTGCTCTGTGTCTTTCTAGAGACACTAATCAGGGTGGGGTGAGTGGATGACCATGACATAGAAATTTCTCAACACAAGAGCTCTTTCTATGTGACACTATCTGAAACAAGAGTGATTTGTAAATTAAGTGCTCTATCACTGGATGGATCTAAACCCAGGCAGGATCACCTAATACTAAGGTTATTTTAAGGGAGGGGTGGAATTATTTATTTATTTATTTATTTTTTATGGGAGGGGTGGAATTAACCAGTTTTACATATCCATTTCCTGTTCTAGGATGCTATAGGTTAGGAATGGATTTGAGCTTTGAAACCTGATTGTGAAAATAGTGATGCTGATACCAGGAAAATATAGAACCAGAAACTTTTATGTTGCTTTATCTAGGAAGAGAGGCCAGGTATAATGTTTTGGATTGAGAAATCTTATCTTCATTTGGGATGTAGAAAGACTGCCAGAGCTGGAGTCAAGATTCAACCACCCATGATTAAATAAATTTAATATTCCTAGTATCCCTTGAATCCTGAAAGAAATTACAGGCTTGGGAAGAGTAAGGACAAGAGGATGAATGGATAGATTATTCTCCTTGAAGATATAGAACCATTTCTTAAGAATTAGAGGAATGAGTAATCTCAATCATCAAATATTTGTTGAGCTTCTAATAAGGGACATTTCATTATGTGCTATGAATAGAGAATTAAAATATTTATCCCTGCTTTCTAAAAGTGTGGTGAAGACACACACACACAAACCCACAAGCTACAAAGATCAGAATATTGCTATAATATAATTATAACAAGGGTGTTTGGGAAATACAGAGGAATAAACCAAAAGAGATGCCAAGACTAAGAATAAACAAAGAAGGGTCAGGCATATTTCTGAAAGAGAGACAAACTTCTAGCTGAAATATGAAAGATGGCTAGAAGTTGGTCCATTATAAGGGGAAATAGCCTCTGCACAGGGGAAAAAAGCTGTAATACATTTCAGAAAGTGTCTATATTCTGGAACCTTACTGCAATAGATATCATCAAGCCTGGAGGAAACATAATCACTATTCGGGCTAAAGGAATAATTCTCAGGCATGTGTAGGCTGAATTCTAAGGTGACTTCAGATGACATGCACCCTTGTATGCTCCCCTACCTTCAGTGTGAGCAGGACTTGTAATTTGCCTCTTACCTTGGCAAAGATGATGGGATATCATTCCTGTGGTTATGTTATGTTTGGGGTTGGTGGATAAAACTCAAGATAGATAAATTTGAATTTTAGATGAAAACCAGGATAATTTTTAGTATAAATAAATATGTTTCATGCAACATTTAGGGCATACCTACTAAATCTGGCAACTCTAGTTAAGTTATACAGAAAGAGATTTTTCAGATGTCCTGGCTGATACTCAGTCATATCATGAGGCCCTGAACAGAGATCCCAGTTAGGCTGTGCTTAGACTCCTGACCCACTCAGACTGGAAACAATAAATGGGTGTTTTTCTAAGATGCCATTTTTTTGTTATAATTTACACAAGCTTCCTTCATTGTTCTCTAAATTATCTGGTAAGAGTTGTGGTGACCTATCATTTCTGTATATCAAGAGATTAGAAGGTAGCCATACCAATGGGCATCAAGGATAGACCCCTCTGGAGAGAAAGTGAACTAAAAGGTGAGAGAAAGTGAACTAAAAGTAGCAGACATACTTGATGAGATTGGCTTGTGAACACAATATTGAAATACATTTTATCGAGGATGCAAAATGACACTGGAAATAATGAGAGACTCTGAAGCATGTGGGGATTGTATAACAGAGTAATTTCACAATGATATGGGTCACCATAAGAAACAGTAAACTCCTTGCTTGTTACAGCAAGTGTCCAAGACTCCAATGATTAGAAAGGGGGACTTTGTGTAGTGGAACAAAGAAGAATGAACACTTGATCTTCATAATGTAGTAGTCATGGGACTTTTAGTAAGTTTCCTAACTTCTTGTACTCCAATTTCCATATTTTAAGTTATCTGCCTCTTTCAGATTTTTATTGGGATAAAATAGATTAAAATGGGTGAAGGAAATTTGAGATTTGCAAAAGTTTCAACAGTCTTATCAGAAAGGGTATCTGTGTGTATGTGTGTTCTGGTTTGAACTAAATGAACACCTAGAGTTGATAAAAATTTATAGAGAAATGGCTCTGAGGTAAAAATATATTATCAGAATGTCATATTCATGGGTATTTGGATTCATAGGAACTCTATAATATAAAACATTTCTGTATAGGGCAGCATTGAGTTCCACTGAATTCCCCTATGAAGTAATTAGTAAGCTAGTCAAGGTAATTAGTCAAGCTCATTTTAATAGTCACATTTCCAAACATAAACTTTGCTACCCTCCACAGAGCCTTGTTACATAAAATACATCTTTGGAATCATGTGCTCAGATGATTGGGTGGTTGATGGAAACTTTCTTTACAGACTTGTAATTGGCTCAAGACAATGCCTGGTGACAAAAAACAAACACGGTTTCCCAATAAAACTGGAGACTATAATACCTGGTTCATTTAAAATACCTGTGTTTACCTCGAAGAACCTGTTATTGAAGAATTATGAATGTTTCCATCATGTTACCTGAAGACATAAGATTTGATTCTGGTTATGTTCAAAATGTAAATTCTTGGTTATCCTATTCCATGATTTTGTATTGTCCATGAGCATAAAAACTTCATAGCTGGAGGAAATTATATTTTTTCAATAAACAAATTTCATGTGTTCCTGAAAGTTATTGTGTCTGTTGGGCCAGATTCATCACCAATGTTAGTATATGTGGCCTCCCTAGAAGGTTGGGCAACCACTATGTTAGCTGAGCGTTCTGCTTGATTTTGCTGCGAACATAAAACTGCTCTAAAATGTGGAGTCCAGGGGTGCCTGGCTGACTCAGTTGGTAGAACATGTGACTCTTGATCTTGGGGTCCTGAGTTCAAGCCCCACATGGAGCCTACTTAAAAAAAATAAAATGTGAAGTCCAGTTAAAAAAATCATGTCGTGCTGTTTCAGGTAGGATCAGGTTAAATGTCTAAAGAAGTGACAACTAAACTGATATTTGGCAAATGGGTAGATGTCAGAATAAGGGGAAGAAAGTTGGAGGAAGATGGGAGAACAGGTACAAAGTTCTCAGCAAATAGGAGTTTAGTGTGTTTAAGGATGGTAAGAAGGTCCAGGGACAGGAGAGCAGAAAGAATCTAGGCTGGAGAGGTAAGTAGGGGCCAGATCACACAAAGCCTTATATTGTAAGGTACTAAGATTTGTTTGGATTTTATTTTAAGATACTTACTGGTTTATCCAGCCATTTGTTCTTGGGTTTGCAACTTCATTCCTTTTCTGCTTCTTTATCATCTCTCATATCAACACCTAAACACAAATTCATACTGTTTTTTTGTGTGTGGATTGGACTATGGAAGTCCAGTTTCTATCACAGAGTCTCTGAAACTTGGAGGAGATATGTGCCATTTATCATCTTACTGCTTCTCAGCTTCAAATTCACCCTTCAGTAGATGCTCTGTGGTAACACATGGGATTCCTTTAGGTGTTTCTTCTTTGCTGTGAGCATGGAAGTAAGCTTTCTCAGTAGTGAGTGGTATCAGGACATTGCAAAAGAAGCAGTTGTGCTTTTTTTTTGGCTGCAGCACTGGAGGGAAGTAGAGGGTATTCAGCAGTGTGGATGTGAAGACATCTGGTGAAGCTCTACTCAGTCATGGGTCCAGAATGTGCTGGATCCTCAGTGATGCTGGAACTTCAGACTGACAATCACCTTTATTTGACCTCCTCTCCTTTGAAACCTGTACATTGAAGACTTACCCATGAATCCCTGTTGGCCTCCTATTCTCACAGACACCCATATTCCCTCTACAGTTTCGCCCCACCCCCAATGTGCCAGTATCCCAGAGCTTCTCAGACCCTCTACATACCCACACCATTGGTTGCTTCTTCTTCATCTGCACTCCAGGAAGAGTTGTTCCCTACAGAACAAACCTGGTCTGGCCAAACCAGTGAACTTCTCTGCTTCCCAGTGGGCTGAACTACCCTTCAAGTTTTTTTCTTTTTTGAGTAGTCTCCCACATTCTTAGGGTACCATATAGCATTTCCTCATATTTTATAGTTACTCTTATCATGGTTTAATAATTTTGTTTTACATGAACATTGCTCTGTTTAACCTACTGTATGGTTTCTGTCTCCTGATTGGAATCAGACTGATACAGGGATCTTTAGTTTTAGGAGTCACCTGTGTATATATGGTGGTTGAATCAGTGGCAGCAGGTAAGATTTAATAGTGTATAAAGTGAAAAAGCAAAGATAGAGGATAAAGTAACCACAAGAAGCCCCAAACTTAGGGAAAAATAAAGAAAGGTGGTCAGTGAAAGAGAGGTCATGGACCAAAGCCCATTCATCAGGGAAATGATGGGAAAACATGATATCAAGTCAAAAGTAAGGATGAATAATAAATACCATGGAAAGATAAACTATTATTAATGTCATGATGCAAGATATCCAACAGAAGTAGTACATATAAATCTCATTATTAAAATATTGTTTATTGTAGAAGACAGGTGAGAATAAAAATCAAGAAAATATTTTGGAGTCTGGAAGAATTAATTATTGAGTGGCTACATTTTAGTGGGAAGTATGGATATATTGTGCAAACATAGGAGCAGTCCGAGAAACCTCAAAAACAGACTAACATTTAAGATCTGGACTTTCACAAAGAAGTTGTTGAACTAAGGCATTTTCCTTGCCCTAAACTGAAACTCTTGGAAAAGTTTGTCCTTTTTGTTTAAATAATATTAAATACTGTTCCCACCTGGAGTTCAACAACAAGAAAAGGAAGAGAATATCATAACCTGGCTGGAAAAGGAAGGAATAGACAAACTGTCCTCCAGAGAGGAGAATGTTTCTGGGAGGAGATAAAACATGTTGAAATACTCAATTCCTTGTCCAAAACCCATGAAAAGTGCTTCAGAGTGATTATGATGGAAAAAAAAAATGCTAGGAAAGGACTAAAAAGATGCCAAGATGCTATGATGAGGATTATGGTGATGAGGGTGATGATGAAGAGGTTATTAATAGTAGTAAGTAGAACTTCGTGTTTAGTGAATGATTTCCAAGACGTTGAAAGAACAAAATAACAACCATATATTTATAGGTCAAACATATTTTGGTGATGTGATAGGTCATGGTCATGAAACACAATTATGGAAGCTGAAATTATGGTCCTATACGCTTGGGTGCTTAGAAAATGTATCTTTATTTGGTTTTAAGGCCGTAGATAATTCCTAGATTAGCAAGTAAATTAGAATATCCTAATAAAATTGTTGTACACAGAATGAGCTAATTTTAGGCAAATAGTTGTAAAATGAGAGAACAGAGCCCACGTGAGGTATGACCCATCCGCCCCTGGAAGTATATAAAGGTCCTGGAAGAGGGAAGGATATCCAGACTTCAGAAATACCCTCCTACACTTCTACTGAAACCTCACCTCCCAACACCATGTGTGGTAACTACTACGGAAACTCCTGTGGTGGCTATGGCTCCCGCTGTGGCTCTGGCTCTGGCTGTGGATATGGCTCCCGCTATGGCTGTGGCTCCGGCTGTGGCTATGCCACCGGCTGTGGCTATGGTTCCCGCTGTGGATATGGCTCCTACTGTGGCTATGGCTCCGGCTGTGAATATGGCTCCGGCTGTGGATATGGCTCCCGCTGTGGCTATGGCTCCGGCTGTGGCTATGGCTCCAGCTGTGGATATGGCTCCCGCTATGGCTGTGGCTATGGATCTAAATGTGGATATGGCAGTGGCTCTGGATCCTGTGGCTGCTAAACATTTTGGTATAGAACAGGATATTCCTCTTGCTGCTCATCATCGCTGCACATAGTACTGTGCCTTTCAAATGATCACTGCAAGTACAAGTCCAGTTGAAATCTCCCCATCCATGAACTTCATAGCAAAGTAAAGAATTATTACTGGCTGTCAGGAACCAGCTTTAACTTCAAAGAAGCTCTTTGCAGTTGATGGAGACTGAGTAGTTTCATCACATCACTGAAGACAGAAGATCTTATTCTGATCATTTTTCAAATGTAAATTCTTATATCTTTTTCTCTCTGTACTGTGGCTATTTGCACAAGCACAGGAGGACTATCCAATTGGAGTATCCTAAAATGGAACAAAAATAATAAAAGATTTTATTTAACTAAGAAGTCTGGTTTTCTTTATATCAGAGTCATGATTGATTTCAGAGTTTGTGGCCTCCTGGAAAAATGGGTGACCACAGCTTTGGATAAGTGTTTATTGATTGACTGAGTCTAAGTATTGGTTCTTTTACACATTTCTTAATCCATTGTATGTTCTTTCATTACATTACATCTAACCATAAACAAATTCAAGTTTCGTATCTTGTGTGGATAAAGGATTAGAACAGGGAGGTCAATGAGAAGTGGAATCTACTCATGAGGCTAGTGTTACTGGTCCAAGACAAAAGTGATTGGTTTGATCCCGGGTTTGAGTCTTGGTAATAAAGGGGCAATGATATTAATTTAAACAGCATTTTTTGAAATATGTGAAACAACAAATTTTGGAGTAAGCCAATTAAGGCTATTGCAACTGCTCAAGAAAATCAGTGATTGCCCCCTCTTGCTGTGTGACTTCTTTCTTTCTGTTCCCCACTCTTGCTGTGTGACTTTTATCCCAGATAAAAACACATTTGCCTACACCTCATTGACCATTACTGCGTTATGTGGCCACTCTCAGCTAATGGTGGGTAAAGGAAAAGGAGCTGTAGACAGAGGTTGTGCTGGTCAGCCAACAATGTGTGACAAAACCCCATAGGTCTTGAATATCAAGGGTAAAGGACAAAAGGTGGGGGAAGCAAAAAGTTAGGTAAATGGATATTTGTCTTTATAGCAATTTGAGTTTGGACAGGGGCACAACTGATGTCTTCACCTAAAGCTGGTCTTTGAGTATAGTGGGTTACACTTTATATAATCCCTGTTTATATCATGTTATTTGTCCACAAAGGGCTCTTTTTTCCAAACATATTTATCCTGTTATTTCTCTTTTATTTTCTTTCTCACTCCCATCCTGCATTTGCAGCCATCTTGTATTTTATATGCAGTCATTTCATTCCACAAAAGTTCAAGACAGTTGTTTATTATATTACATATTTTAATTTATATAAATGACATCTTTTTCTTTCTTTCTTTCTTTCTTTCCTCTTTCTTCACTCAGCATGATTTGTGTTGACAGATCCATCTGTGTTACTATGTGTGCATTTAGAATGTTATTTCTACTGCTGCATGATACTCTATATAGTTTATATATAAGATTTTTCTCATTCACTATTTCAGTGATTCACACAACTGTCCCCAGGTCCCCTTCACCACAACATTGCTACAATAAACACATGTTCCCTTGTGGGATCTGAATTGCTGGGGCACATTGTGTGTTTATACTTAATTTTACTAACTACTGCCAGGTTACTTTTTTAAAAAATTTGAGTATAGTTGACATACAATGTTATAATACTTTCAGGTGTACAACTTAGTGATTTGACAAGTTTAAACATTACGCTATGTTCACAAGTATAGCTACTGTCAGTCCCATTACATTGCTATTAAAACATCATTGACTGTATTCCTTAGGTTGTGTTTTTTATTCCCTTGACTTACTCATTCCGTAACTGGAGGACTGTATCACTCTTTCCCCTTCACCCATTTTGCCCAACCCCTCTGGTAACCATCAGTTTGTTCTCCCTACTTAGAGTTCTGATTCTGCTTTTTGTTTATTCATTTTTTTTTTTAGATTCCATTTATGAGTAGAATTATACGGTATTTGTCTTTCTCAGTCTGACTTATTTCACTTTGCATTAAACCCTCTAGGTCCATCCATGTGGTCTCAAATGGCACAATCTCAGCCTTTTTTATGGCCATGTAATATCCCACTGTTTATGTATGTATATGTATATGTGTATATACACACATACACACACACGTATATATATTATATATATACACCAATTTTCCTTATCCATTTGTTTTTTAATGGATACTTCTATGTCTTGCCTATTGTAAATAATGCTGCAATGAACAAGGGGTGCATTTAACTTTTCACGTTAGCGTTTTCATTTTTTTTGAGGTAAATACCCAGTAGTGGAATTATTGGGCATATGGTATTTTTATTTTTAACTTTTTGAGGAACCTCCATACTGTTTTCCACGGCAGCTGTACCAATTTACATTCCCACCACCAGTGCATGAGGGTTCCTTTTTCTGCACATCCTTGCTGACATTTGTCATTTCTTAGCTTCTTGATTTTAGCCATTCCAACAGGTGTGAGGTGATATCTTATTGCGGTTTTGATTTATATTGCTCTGATGATTAGTGATATGGTCTGTTGGCCATCTGTATATTTTCTTTGGGAAAATGTCTATTCAGGTCCTCTGCTCATTTCTTAATCAGATTTTTTTTTTTTCGTGTTGAGTTGTGTGAGTTTTTTTATATATTTTGGATATCAACCTCTTATCAGATATATCATTTGCAAATATCTTCTTCCATTCAGTAGGGTATCTTTGTTTTGTTGATGGTTTCCTTTGCTGTGCAAAAGCCAGGTGACTTTTTAGAATGTTGACACCAGTCCAAAACCCTAAAATTGCAGTTATGTCCTCACATCTATGCCAAAACTTGGTATCATCTAACCTTCTAATGTTTGCTTGTTTGATAAGTGAAAGTGATATCATCTTGTTGTTTTAATTTATATTTCTCTGATTACTAAAAAGTTTGAATATTTGTATTTTTTCAAATATATGTTAAACTTTGTTTCTTACTTCCATATCCTTTGCGTATTTTTTCATTGGGGTTTCTGTCTTTTCTTACTGATTTGTAGGAGTTCATTGTATATTCGTCATATTATTCCCTTGTCATTTTTTACACATTGCAATTATCATCTAAATGCTCATTTGTCTTTGTCCATAGTGTGCATAATGGAAGATTATTAATCCTATGATTTGTAATTTTGAAATTTTATCTAAGAAGACCTATCTTACCTTTATGTCAAAGATGTTCCACATTACTTTTAAAGTTTTGCATTTTCCTTTTAGATAATTAGTTCACATGAAATCTATCTTTATGTTTTGCTTCAGCTTTATTTTTCACTGTATTGAGCCAGTTTCTCCAATACCAACTGTAAGACAGCCCATCTTTTGTTAGTGATCAGTGGTACACTTACTATATATTGTTTTTACGTGTATGAGTCTATGAACTCTCTGTCATGTTCTCTCTACACTTATGTCTTTTCACATATTTCAAAAGCTTTTTTTAATGGCAGAAAATTAGGTTTATTCTGCATGTTTCTACTGAAGAGAACTAGATACAATGGGTAGAATGTAAAGACAAAGAGACTTCATAAGAAATTTTTCTAATGGTTAGAGGAATGTGAAAATGCAATTGGCAGTCTTATAGGTATCCTCATCCAGAAGTTGTTCAAGAGTTTGGATCTCTTCTTATTGGAGAGATGAGTAAATCTGTGCATTCAGAACATGAGCTTAATTAATTGATTCAAATCATTCACTTCTACTTTGAAATTTAGAAATACTGTAAGCAAAGAATAATTTAAGGTGAGGTTCAGGCAACTGGGTAAGGAGAATATGGCCAGGAAAGCCAGAAAAATAATGCCCCATTCTGTAACAGAAACAGGAAGAAGAGTATTGGTTTGAGGTGCACTTTTGAAACCTTCATTTTGAGTCAGTATTTCTGGATTTCTATAACTCTGTGCAGATGATCCCTAGAGCAGGGAAAAGAGAGAGAGCAGATTTAGTAAGGCCTTTGCAGAAGAACTCATGACTGTGGTCAGGGATTAATGTGATGATGTATAATCTCGTCTAGTTCTAGGAGGGGTACTGAGATCTACTCATATTGAATTGCTGAGAGATTATGAGATATGATGTGGGTGATAATAGTTCAGTTGCCTTGAGAAACAGACATCATTACTGTAACCATTCAAAGACAAATGAACTAATCATCCACCAGCAGTACATATACAGAATGGCAAAGCACTTTGCTACTTATTAGCTTTGTTACTTTGATTTAGTAATGTAACCCCTCCTTAAAAATCAATTTCTTTATATGTAACTGTGGATAAAATATCTTCCCAATATTGGGGGTGGTTTAGACATAATATTTTCAAAGGCAATTTACACAACATAAACCACTGTAAAAAATTGTTAGAATGAATTTCTTTGCTCTATGGGAGGTTGCAAAGAGAAAGCAGTAATCAGAGCTTTAAAAGGTTAATTGATATATTTATCACACAACTCTGAGACATATTCCCTGTAATTAGTGATAGATATTTTATAATCAACATTTTTTTTTATAATCAACATTTTTACTCATTTAACTCTCCAGTTGCAAGATTTTAAATTCTGAATATATTAAAAAATAGTCACAGTCTCAGACATAATCTGTTCTACGATGCTAATCTTTTTGGAGATACCAAAGTTTGAAATAAGGAACTCAACTGTTTTCCATATTGAAACCATAGAATATTTCCAAGCCAAAAGTTTTATAGGTACGAGTGTATGCTTTCCATAATTACTGAACTGAATATGTTATGATGCCAAGTCCAATGAATTGCTATAGTATTCTGAGTAACAATTTGTTATACAAAATGCTTCACTCACTTTATAGTTGGTTTAACATTAGGATAATTAATTTTCTCAGGATTTGGTTCTCTCTGCTTTCTTCATTAATGTTCAATTAATAGAGGGGCACCTGGGTGGCACAGTCAGTTAAGCTTCTGACTATTGGTTTCAGCTCAAGTGGTAACCTCAGGGTTGTGAGACTGAGCCCGGCTTTGGGCTCCATGCTCAGTGTGGAGTCTGCTTGAGATTCTCTCTTCCTCTCCCTCTGCCCTTCCCACTCATGCTCTCTCTCAAATAAATAAAATAAATCTTAAAGTTCAGTTAATAGAGATTGAACAGCTACATGGGGTACATATTATCACACACATTTTCAGTTGATGTTCAATTACTTAAGAACATTGCTTAAGGTTATAACTGGTGGAGCCAGGATTCTGATCTGGGTCTCCCTGATTTCAAAAGGTTTTCCACATCATATAGATTTGTGAATTAACCTGGAAATGAGTAATGTAATCCAGTTTTTAAAAGAAGCAAAGGCTGTTGGCCATCAATACTTGATTAAAAATCAGATATAGAAAGTAGCATGGGATCCATAATGAGAAGCTGGGATGAGACTTCATTGACTATTTTTGTAGGTGATATGACATTACCTAAGGGGACTATAAAGAACCTGGAAAGATTCTGTATTAACAAAAAATGCTATGAAACACTGGAATATTTTTGGTTTAAACTTTGAATCAAAATTTTCTAGGAAGACAACAAGTTCTGAAACTAGAACAGCCAATTTTTGGAAAACTGTTTTTTTTTGCAATCTTGGGATGGGGCAATAGAAGTGATCATAACTAAAGAGATAAAAGGGCTCTAAAATGGAAAAAAAACCATGTTCCTTAAATAATGGCAATTTAAAAATTGTGGTAAAGGCTGAGAAATAAGGATTTGAAAATGTCAGAAAATTACCACTTGGGGTCTTTTGAAGACATGAGAATGAGCACTAGTAGTCAGAAATTTAAATTTACTCTAAAAGACTTGAAATGCAACAAGAATTTAAATCAACGTAACTAAAACACAATTGCATATTTTGTCATGAAAATTTATCATTGAGGACATATTTTGAGATCAGTAGATTTCTGTAGTGGAAATGCAAATGTTTTTTGAAATCAATATTATATGGCAAACAAAATGCCACTATCCTTGATCAAAGCACAGAGCTTTTTAAGAGCACTTGACTGTTTTCTGGAAATTTTCATATCCCACCCTTTCTCAAGAGCCAAGGGCTTTAAATGACATAGAAGCTATTGATATTGGTGCTGACTGTATACATACATGAGAAAAAGTGTTTGAAATAATTGAATAACTCTTACCTAAAAATACTTGAAATGCAAAATAGGAAAGCCATTTAAATATAGTATAGCAGTTTAACAACAACAACAAAGCAAAGTATTTTATCTACAGCAGCCAAATAATAAAACAGTTTCAGTTAAAATGAGGGAGCAGTTGGAGTTGGTAGCTATCATAATCATCACCAAGTATAGAAAGGGAAGAAAATAACAGGTAAAAACATTGGGGAAAAAAATGATCTTTTTGATGATTATATTCTTGTGTACAGAGAAAACTCAAGATACTAAAGTCAAAAAAATACTAAAATTAATCAGGAAATTTGTAAGATATATGAGACACCAAAAATATGTTAAAAAAGACATTCTAATTACCCAGATTTAGAAAATGCTGAGAATAATTTTTATAATGTCATATAACTCTAAAATTCTCAGGAGAAAAACAACAAGAAAGATGCAAAAACCTACTTGAAGAACACTATAATAGAATATCTAATTAAAGAAAAATGTCTGAAGAAATGGAAATGCAGATCTTGTCTTCAATGGGAATACTTATCATAAAATGTAAATCTTCCAAATTAATATCTAAATTAAGATGTCTAGTGGATTCTTCATTGAATACAGTTATTCCAAATGTGTGTAACATACATTCCTAATACTAGCCAAGATAAAAAGGAAAAACAATATGTTTTTGGTTTAAGAATAGAAAATAGAAGAAAGGAATATGATAAAGAATTTAGAAATATAAAGTATATTTGAATATGTAATATGTGATAAAATTTGTAGTACAATACGGTGAAAAATTGATTTCACAAATAGAGCTAATACAACAGGCTATCCATCTAAAAAACAATAAATGTTGACCTTCAATTATAATTACACTACCTAAAATGATATTCTGAAAGGATTAAAGATCAAACATAAAAAAGTAACAACACAACAAAGCCTTGCAAAATAGAAAAATCAAAGAGAACACATATATAATCTATAGAAAATGGATACCTTTACCAAGAGCAGAGAGCTAGAAGCTATGACTGAAAAAATAGTTGAGCAAAACTGAAGACAACAAACAGATGTGAATATCTTCATATTATACAGAAAACCTACAAACCAATAGCATATTAAGCAGAGGAAATAAGTAGACTCCACATAAGAGAAATACAAATGTCAAAACATATTAACAGGTATTCAAATTCTATCATAGCCAGAAGAATTAAAAATCAAAACCACCAAAATATTGTTTTTATCAGGTGAATAACTTTTTTTTAAATTAAGACTTTATTTTTTAAGGAAAGTTGTAGATTCATAACAAAAATTGATGGAAAGGGACAGATTTCCCATATGCCCACTGCCCCCATGAATACAAATCAAGTTTTTACACCTGTTGCTGGCAGGGAAGTAGGGAAATGAATGCACTCATGCAGTGTTGATGGAAGTGGTTCTCCTGGCTCCCGTTAAGACTGTGGGGAAGGAGCCTGATGCTGTGCCTATAGGTCTGGTTGCTATGACTACAGACCATCCAGTGACCAAAGGGGCCATTTGTCTTTCTCTTGGATTGCGACTTTCAAAACACTCCACACATTTTGACATTATCTTCTAAGATATATTTTTCCTTCCATGGCCTAGTATTTAATGCCCTTCCTCTCAATACAAGTTTGCAAGTCCCTTCTAAATATTTTGATGTTAAGTGCTTGCTTATCAACAGAAAGATTTCAGGTTTTAGAGTCTCTCTCTCTCTATTTCTTTATTATGTTATGTTAATCACCATACATTACATCATTAGTTTTTGATGTAGTGTTCCATGGTTCATTATTTGCATATAACACCCAGTGCCCCATGCAGAACATGCCCTCTTTAATACCCATCACCAGGCTAACCCATGCTCCCACCCCCTTCCCTAGAGTCCATATATTTTTAGAAGACCTAAAAATTCAAAAATGTATACATTCAGAAAAATAACTCTTGTATTTGTTGATTCTGCTTTGTCATTGTGATGTCAGGCGTACTCTAGGAACAGCAGCTTAGAATGAGGTTCCTAATACAGCTTTCTTTGCCATATGAGGTCTGTTTTAAAATATGTAGCAGAACTAATTTATTGGCTATAATCTTTGGGTTATCTTTTGTAAACCAAGCAACTATAGTATTGTTTTGGTTTAGGTCAAATCAAACATTTATTCTCAAGCATTTCAAAAACAAGTTTTGTTTAATTCTTTTTTTTTTTTTTTTTTTTTTAGTTTTAATTCTTGACACTCAAAAATAAGCAGGCACACTTCTGTATCCACAGTAGGTTTTGCATAGGGAGAAGCAGTGGGTCTTTCCATTTGTTGTACTTTGATTTTTATGTTGGCAGCTTTTGTGATAAGAGTTAATAGCTCACAGACACATTTGGTATGCTTTGGGGGGGTGATGGTATTATAGTGGCAATATCATTTGAATTGTTTACCCTCAGAGGTCTAGCAAATCACCTCAACCAAATATTTATAAATTTGTGGTTTCTAACAAGGTCCCCGGGCTTCTCCATTAATTTAAAAAATTCAAGTTTTGTTCATATATAATACAACTAGAGTTTTCGACAAATGTCTTTGGCATATTTGGAAAAACTTCAAAGCACTGAAGGAAAGGAAAAGGGAAGTATTTTGTGCAAGAGGGTGGTGGAATGGCAGACTTCAAAGCAAACATGAAGATGAAGGTATTTGACTATTGCCAAGAAAACAAGAGGGACTTAATGAAAGAGCAGCCAAAGAGAAATACCCAACTGTCCAATTAAATGTTACCCAGGAGATGATGCTTTCCAACATCAACATAAGTGGTATTTCTAAAGAAAACAATTCAAAATAAGAAAGAAAATTATTCAAAGGCACAGTAAATGAAACTTCCAGTAAGCCGAAGAAATCAAATCTACTGATAACAAGTGCTGTAGGTGCTCACCAAGATGAAAGGAAAGTGGTAGCAACAAGGCAAAACTAGGTGGAATTATTAAACTTTAAGGATAAACCTAGACTTCTACATGGGATGGGCAGAAGAAATGTCCCCCAAAGAGAACAAAAACGATTTCTGTTCTTCGATATCTCTTCCACACCTGGGACACCAGAAGAAAGTAGAACACTGATTATAATACTTTGAGGGAAAGAGTTGCTAAATCAAGAATTTAACCCCTCCATCCCAATATTGTCCCATGGGTAGAGAGATAATAGGAAAGGACTTTCATATACACAAAGATTCAGAAAGGAGATCATTAATGTATCTTTGATGGAAGCAAAACAAAACCAAATAAAATTACTTGAAGATGTAGATCAGCCAACTCAGGATTGAATAAAAAAAATAGTATATAAAGAGGGAAGTTTTCATCCCAGGGAGTAATGGTAAACACTGAAAGCGTTTAAACATATAATTTGGTATAAATAAAATATGCCTAAAATTGAATGAAGATATTAAATACTAAGAGTGAAAAAAATTTAGAAAACTAGGAAAATGTTCACTGATTAAAAAACTAAAAATAAGAGCCATTTGAGGAGTTTGGAAATAAAAGAAACCATGGGCTATAAAGTAAAATAAAGACAAAGACAAAAGCAAAGCACAAATACAAATATACATTTTCCATGAGATCCACATGTAAAATAAATCAGAAGTTCAAAACTCAAAGGAAGTGTAAAGTTGGTCATCAAATGGACACAAATATAAAAGTGTTTGCAAGACCAATATAAACTTTAAGCAAAGGTAACATGCAACAGCTGTAAAGGAGATGTACATTTTATGGATATGAATTTAAACAAGTGACAGTACTGAAACCTTTAGTCAAAACTAAAGAAAATATTGTATCTAGAAGTTGACAGGCAGTCAGTCCTACAGTGGAACTAATTTTCCCTTTTAGTCCTTGAAAGATCATGTTGGTCACAGATAAGTGGAAGATGAAAAAAAATATCAAGAGCTATATCGTAAACTCTATCCACTACAGAGTCATCTTTTTAAGTACCCGTAAATGTTTTTAAGATTTGAATACCAATATATTCTAGAAGGTAAAATTAGTGTAGGTCACAGATACCGACAATACTATTACAAAGCTAGAAATAAATAGCAGAAGTAAAATCATATTAAACAGGGCCAAAGTAAATAATTTTGCAGTCAAAGAAGAAAATATTAAATCATATTTGAATTAAACAAATAAGAATACATATAAAAACCCCTGGGATACTGTTAAAGGTGTATGTAGAGGAAAGTTCATAGAATTAAGCACTTTTGTTACATTCTTGATTACGTAAGAGTGAAAATGGACATAAAAGCGTTGTATTTAAAAAGAACCCCGGAACAAACATAAGGAAGGCAGGAAGGATCTAGTTGTATTATATATGAACAAAACTTGAATTTTTTAAATTAATGGAGAAGCCCGGGGACCTTGTTAGAAACCACAAATTTATAAATATTTGGTTGAGGTGATTTGCTAGACCTCTGAGGGTAAACAATTCAAATGATATTGCCACTATAATACCATCACCCCCCCAAAGCATACCAAATGTGTCTGTGAGCTATTAACTCTTATCACAAAAGCTGCCAACATAAACCAAATTATATGTTTAAACGCTTTCAGAAAATAATGAAATAGAAAATCAAGAAGCAGTAGGGTTGAAAAAATCCAAAAGCTCATTGTACCATGAATAGATCAAGGAAAATAAAAGAGGCAAGAACAGAAATGAGGGATGAGGAAGAGGACAAAGCTAGCAGATGTAGTTAAACTTATGGGGTGATATTTTGTATTGATTTATGTTAAAAATGTTTAGATCTGGAAGAAAATTTATTATTTTCTTGGAATTTCTGAATTTTGCTAAAAAAGAGCAATATGTAATTTAATATCTATGCAATTATTGAGGAAATTGTTCAACATCCACTCACTCCTTAAAGCTATCCAGATAGCATCAAGGACAGCCACTCAAGACTAAGGAAGAGACAATTTTGAAGAGTTTAAATAATCTATAGATCATAGAAAAAGTTAAGAAAGCTTCAAAACTTGTCAAATAGAACACAGAAATAATATTTTCACTATTGAGGCAAAATGTAGAATATTAACAAATACAATTACAACTGTATTTTATAAGCCCCTTGACTAAGTGGTGTTCATTCTTGGATGGCTAGGGTAATATTATGAATTCATGTGGATTCATTTAAAGGAGATGAAATTATATTAATGTTGGAAAAAGATTTGATAAGAAAGTTATTGGTAAAATTGGTGAAGAATATCTTTTTTAAAGCAAATTTTAGCTGAAGAGTATCTTTCTCTAAACAAATTTTAACATCAAATTTATTGTTGAAACCCTAAAAAATTCCCACAAATGAGTTACAATGGTGTCCACAATTACCATTGTTTCTTTTAGCATTACTAGGTAATAAAATAAAATAATGAATGAGAACTAATATAATCTACAGATGAATTGGCTGTGGACTCAGAAGACCTAACAGAACCACCAAAAAATGTTTCAAATAAATATGAATTTAGCATAGGAATCAGCTGTAAGTAAATATATGCAAATAAATACCAATGAAATCTGGTAGAGAATATAGTAGAAATAGAGTGATGTAAGGAGAGCTGAGGGTCACCCACTTACTCTATACCAGAGGCTCCCAAACTTTAGCGTGTGTAATGATCTCCTGGAAAGCTTGCTAGCACAAGGTTGCTGGACCCCACTTGCAGGGAGGCTGATTAGATCTGGGTGGGGCTTGAGAATTGCATTTCTAAAAAAGCTCCCAGGTGATCCTAATGCTGCTGGTTTCTGCACTACATTTGAGTAGCCTTCTATTCTGTGGCGCTGAAAAGTTACATTCCACAAGAAAAATCAAACCTTGTAAAATCTTCACCACCCCTTTACTTCTGCTGCCCCCGTGAAGCACACTCCAAACCCCTGAATCCTACTCCCTGGGTGGAGCTTTATAATCCTTTTTTTTTTTTAAGATTTTTATTTATTTTCTGATAGAGACAGACAGCCGGAGAGGAAACACAAGCAGGGGGAGTGGGAGAGAGAGAAGCAGTCTCCCTACTGAGCAGAGAGCCCGATGTGGGGCTCGATCCCAGGACCCTGGGACCATGACCTGAGCCAAAGGCAGACGCCTAACGACTGAGCCCCCCAAGTGCCCCCATAATCCAGCATTTATCTGTCTCCCAACTCTCCTAGGACAGGCCCACCTGTTTCTTCCCAACCCACAGGTAGTCAGCAAGAATAAAAGGTCTACCATTATCTCTAAGTCAGTAACACTGTCTTCCCTAAAACTTGGAGGAGAAGCGTGGAAGGATGAGGAATTGGGAAGAGAAAGAAAAAGGGAAAGAAGGAAGAAAAGGTAGAAGGGAAGAGAGGGAGGAGAGGCAGTATTTTAGAGAAGGACAAATGAAGCCTGAGATGCAGTCAAACTATTGTCAGAGGAGTTTTCTTATTCGAAACTTCTCAGGATCGCCTCTAGTTCTGTGCTCTGACCACACCTCCCCGCCCCCTATTTATTGGCCATTTTCTCATCTATTACAGTATCAGACTCACCTGATGATTGCATTTGTAGGACAGGCTGGGGAAGGTTTCCTTTAGATAAATGATTCTCAAATCTGAATGCACATCAGGTTTACCTGGAGAGCTTTTATTAAATGCCAATGCTTGGACCCCATCCCTGAGATTTTGATTTAATTGGGCTGGGGTGAGACTGTTGGTATTTTATAAAAGCTTCCCCAGGAAATTTAACCCACCTCCATGATTGAGAAAACATTCCCTATCACCTCAAAGCCTGCTAAGAAAAATTATGCCTCAGACCAGGAATTGAGGACTCCCTTTTGAAGAAAAGGGAAAATCTCTTTTTCTTTACTGCCACCTGGAAATACATACTTTCCATTTGATTGAGACTAAATTCAAGAGTCCCTCTGTTATTAAATATATCTAGAGAACCTGAATTACCCTATAATAGCTGCTGAGAATTCAAGTGGTCTACCATATACATTGATTAATTTTATGGGTCCGTTTGGTTAGGCTACAGAGCCCCTATATTCAGTTAAACACCAGTCTAGATGTTTCTGTGGCAGTATTTTTTAGATGAGATTAACATTTAAATTAGTAAACTGTGAGTAGAGCAGATTACCTTCCATAATGTGGGTGGGCCTCATTCAATCATTTGAAGGCCACAAAAGACTGAGGTCCACCAGAAGAGAGAATTCTGTCTCTAGACTGCCTTTGGACTCAAGCTGCAGCATTAACTCTTCCCTATGTCTCCAGTCTGCTTTGCAGATTTCTCTTGTGACAGCCCCTAAGTCGTGTGATCAATTCCTTAAAATAAATCTCTTTCAGACCTCCTACTGTATCCTACATATATCATATATATATCTCCCATTATATCTTATATATATACACCTTTGTATCTCTTCTGTTACATCCTATATATATGATATAAGATTTATCTTATATTGTAGCCTATATATATCATCTCCCTAACTACCTACTTATTTATCTACTTGTCTATCTCTAGTTTGTTCTGTTTCTGTGGAGATCTGTGAGTAATACATGATCCAATTAGGTGGAAATGAAAGTAAGTGCTAAGTCTCTGGGGTACATGGCTTCCCTTTGTGCAATTTTGGCCCTTGGGCAGATTACTGATCCACACTGAGCTCTCCAAATTATCCTTAAAACCTTCTGAGCATGTAATGGCTTCCTCAGCATCAGTGTCTGCAGTCTCTGTTCCAGATCTCATCCCTAATCAGAGCCCCAAAGATGAGGTTATCCATAAGGAGTGGTGGATGGGCACCTGAAATCTAATGTTTCGGTCTTAAAACCTGTCCAAATATTCAGAAGTATGTGGCAGCTAGACTGAGTTTTCCACAATAACTTTTGTACTTTAGATTCCACTTTGCGCTGCATGATAAGTCAGTTTTGAGGGGGAATAAGGCAAAAGTTGAAAGAAACATGGAATATTAACCTTCACTGCAAAACCTTTTAGATTCAGAAGAATGATTGCACTGTTTCCATTATTACCTAAAGCTTTGTGATTCACAAAAAGTACATTGCTAATCACCGTTTGCCTTGTTTTAAGCAGGTCAGAATGTTCTCAAAAATAAAAGCTTGGTAAATTAATCATTTATGTCACCCAGTGCTATTTTGTCTAGAAATGCTGCTCTGGCAACTAGATGATTGATCCACAGTGGTTCTTCTCAAATGACAGTGTGTATCACAATCACTCCGAGGGCTTGAAAAACACAGATTTCTGGGCCTCACCCATAGAGTTTCTGACTTAGTAGGTCTGGGGTAGAGTCTGGAAATTTTTGTTTTTGACAAGTTCTCAGGTGATGTTGATGCTGCTGGTCCATGAACCACATTTTCAGAAACTCAGGCTCTCAAACAAGGTGCAATCAAACAAATGAATTAGTGGCAACACTGCTTCCACCTGCGTTTAGCACATGATCAACAGGGATTCATTGAGCACTTACTATGTGCTTGATCACTGCTGTGATAGTTGCTGCCATGAAAGAAATTAAGCACATATTTGGAGAATCAACACTAACACCTCCAGAAAAACACTTGGTGGCTAACAGTGATGTGACACAAACAAGAAGGTTGGCAGGTGTTCAGAGACCTCTGGTAACCACAGAAAGATTCTGTAGAGGGGGAAAATTGAATTGGGCTTGAATAACTGGCCCAATAGATAAGAGAAGAAGGAAAAATGCAAGGGGGGAGCAACAACATGGGGACTATGTGGGGACTGAGGCAGAGATGCAAATGACATTAAATTAGTTGTCTAGGCTGGAAAATGGTGTCTTGAATATGGATGAATTTAAAATAAATAAATAATTTGTTGAGTACCATGACTTAGTGTGGTGAGCAGGTTTAGAATGGTTGCTGAAGAGTTACATTATAAAAGATCTGTGATCCAGGCAGAAGATTCAGAATTAGCACAGTATGAAATCCAGAACCTTAAGCAGAAGGAATCAGTGATAGGAAATATAAATTTAGTAACAATGTGTAGAATAGAATGGAGTGGGGAAATGCAAGATGTCTTGAGTGCCTGGAGCCACATGTCCACTGGGAGATCCACGAATGAGGATATTGGGGCCAGAATCAGGCTTGTTGAAATAAGAGAGTGACATGTCCAATGGGCAAGGATTGGGTTTAGTGACACAAATGAGTAAAAGGGGCACTTTATGTTGAACCTGGGTAATCATGAGGAGAGGCAGTGCTACTAACAGGCAGAAATATTTTCAGAAGTCAGTTTTGTCACAGATTTGAGGTCATGATAACATCCAAGAAGGGAATCTTCTAGCTGAGACTTGTAGATTGGAGGAGAGTACATGACTTACCAATTTGGAAGCGACTAATCTGACTAATTTGTTATTTAAAGCTATAAGCAGGGAAGAAAACATTTAGTCATACCCATATTTATCCCATAAGTTTTAATTGAGCACTTTCTGTAAGCCGGCCACTGTGTTAGGAGCACAAAACAGAATTTAATGAGAGAAATCAGAGGAAGAGAATGAGGGAGTAAGGTCAAGGAATTGCATCTTGGAAGACTCCTGTAGTTGAGTTAGGATGAAGGCAGAATTGTGAATGAAGAAAACCTCTCTCTCAAGGGAAAGTAGCAGAAGGAGAATGAAGATGGTATTGGAAAGGGTTTGAAATAGAATGTGATTAATTGTGGGGAATTCAGCTGAGGCTGAGAAAAATAAAATCGGGAAATCCACTAGGCTTGGCAACCAAACCAAACCAAACCCAAGTCCCACAAACATCAAAAATCTGTTAGAGAGGAGGGGCACCTGGATGGCTCAGTCAACTGAGTGTTGGACTCTTGGTCTCAGCTCAAGTCTTGATCTTGGAGTCATGGGTTTGGGCCCCGAGTTGGGCATGGAGCCCACTTAAAAAAAAAAAATCTCTTAGAAAGGAGTAGTCAGGAGAAGAAGGTGGAGTTGAGACAGATGAAGAAGGAGCCAGAGAGAAGTAAAAGTGGAAACAAGGTAGGATGCCACACTGATGGATGGCTAAGGATTATAGGGAAGAAAAAACGAGCTCACCCTCTAAGATGGAAGGGAAGCACAAAGGAGATATGATTTATTTTCAATGCAATCATCCTCTTTCAAAATTAAATGCATTTATTTACATAAATCTATAATCATTAAATATTTCTTGCCCATGATGTAATCTACTATAATTATATGTGCATTTTAAAGTACACATTTAATGAACACTGACTTTGAACTAACGGAATTTCCATTAATATTATGATAGTATTGGATTTTTATGTGGCTCTTCAGTAGCATTGTTTAGATTAAATCTAATAAATTACAAAGTATCTAGTGGGAAAATAAATTGCTCATTTTCTATTTTCCCTTTAATTTTTTTGTTTTGTTTTTGTGGACAAATGAAAGTTAATATTCACACTTTGTTTCCCCCAAGTTGGAGAAATTTTCATGGGGAATGGAGAGTGTAGGAGGTAAGCAACTTTCAGGGAAAGAAATGATTTCCAGATCTGATGATGTTCCAGGTGTAGAACAAAAGCATGGATTCAAGAAAAAAAATTGGTTTAAAGAATCAATAGTATATTTGGTAAGAAGTAGAAAATAGGTGGAAGAAGACTATAAAACTTAGTTTTATCATCACATGTTTGGCGAATTTATTAGTGGTTTTATGGAGAGGGCTGTTGTGGTAAAAGAAACAGGTGTGTTTTACAAATGAAAGATTGGGGGTACAAAAGTTCTGAATTTTAGTTAAGAGTGGCAAAAAAAAATCATCATTTATAATTAACACAAGGGCACTGGTACAAAAATGAAAAGGAGAATATGAGGAAGATGAACAATAATGTAGTAAATTTTTCATTTTATTGAATGTGGTGAATTTTTACTAATGAAGAGTTGGAAGTACTGATGTAATAATATATTATCAATAATTGGGAAATTAAATAGAAATTTCTAGAAGACTAAATGAATGTTCATACAGTAAGGAAATACTTTCCAGAACAACTGAGCATTTTGGGGATGGGGAAAAACAGCAGCCACAATTCCTTATAGGTACAGGGAAGTCCAAAATCCAAAAAGGAATAGATACTAAGTGAATAAAATCCTAGGACAGAAGAATTCCACAAAACAAGCATTTGCTGCAGTTCTAGTGTCCTTAAGGCATTGCACGAGGCAAGATGGTTTCCAAAGTATAAAAGGCACAGAACAAAATCAAACCCAAACAAAACCTAGAAATAAGAGTAGGGTCCTCCTCTTTAAAAGCCTTACACATGTTGCAGTCAGTAACATAAGACTCTTATCCAAACAAAGAAACAAACACACGATATGTCTTAATACAAATTATTTGCTGCAAAAAGTGGTTCAAATAAAGTACCCAATCTCAGCTTCAGATTATCTAATGAAAACTCAGCCCTCACCCGGCATCTGAAACAAGGGTTTTTAACTCTCATGGTCAAATAAATACCATACTGAGGTTGAGTTGATACTAATTTGGTAAAGGGTTGATTTGGCCCAATCAAAAGTTTATTTTGAAAATATTCATTTTAATCCAGGGAAAATTGCCTCCTAAATGGTTATTTATTTAAAAAGTAACCCGTATGACTTATTTGACCTGTTCCCCAGTGCTGTGTAAAAATGCCAGTAGTTTCCTTTCAAAAAATGCTTGTACACTCCTAAGATTTTCATATTCTAACATCCTCTCTAAAATAGCACCTTTCAAAAGAACTTAGTTAATTCTCCGCTTGAAAGTTATTTTTACTGCACAGATATGTTAGTTTGTCAAACAATGTCAGGCTGATTCTCTTTATACAGTGGTTCTCCTGAGGACGTAAAAATGCTCCCAGTTGCATTTCAGTTGGTATTCCTATTTATAGTCCTGGCATGTAGGAGGTTCTCAAGTAAAATTTAAGGAATAAATGCAAATGGTGTATATTGTAGAAGGGACTTTATTGTATAGCATTTGACAGAGCATTTTTCATATTGGAAACTGGTTCTTTGGAACACCTTTTAATACCTGCCAGACCCAGGGTTCCTGGATACATGGATGCTTACAAAGACTGCCCCAAATCCAATACAATCAGGGCAAATACTCAAGGAAAGGTTTTTGCTCAAGAGTGACTTAGCAAATAATGGTTTCAAAGAAATAGGACATGACTAAGTGATCGGGACAAAGGATAATAATTGCTATATCTCGAAGTAGCAACCTGATTATGTCATTCATTTGCTCAGAGATTTCTCTCGTTCTCCATTCCCTGTAGAGTACATTCCATACCTCTTACCTTGATATTCAAATAGCTTTATTATTTGGCCCAGTATATCAGACTCTATTTTTTGTTTCTCCCCCCGCCAGGGAAGAATGTAGAAAAATAATCACTGCCCTTGCAGAGTCTGTGTTCTCGTGGGAAGAACAGACAATAAACAAAAGAAATGAGTGCAACACGAGTGGGTATAGGGTGATAAAGGCTATGAAGAAATGTTAAGTAGGGGTGGTAGATAGATGGAAGGTAGCAGTTATAAATAAGGATCTTCAGGGAAGTCCTCTACTACATGGTGACCTTGAACACGACCAGGAGGTGGTGAGGGACTGAGTTGCATAGATACACGAAGTAAAATTTGCAGGCAGAATTACAGCAATGATGAGAGCCCTGAGTGGACTGTGGTTGGAGTGTTTTGAGACCTAAGTCATGTGATTTCTCTTTACTTTCTCGCTACTTCTGTGTCACTTTCTATTTCCAGTAACTCATCCAGTCAGTTTGCAATTTGATTGTCTATGTACTTTTCAACCTCACTAAGTTGGAGGTTCATTGAAGGTCTGTTCTGGGTTTTATTCATCTTTTTATTTTCAGTGTCTAGAGTCATTTTTTTTTTTTTTTTAAGCTCTCAATAAATATTAATTGAATTGAATGCATATTTCTCAATTTACCTTTCCCTCACCCATCCCCTCCTGAGCACAGTTGTAAACTTTATGATAATAATGACAGCACCTGACAAGGTAGGGATTCCTGAAGCTCCAAGCTTTCTCTAGGAACCTGAGATGGATCTTTATAGAGGATGGGAGATTCTCATTGTTTTGGGTAAGAGTTGGGGGTTACTTTTCTGCAACTGAAGGATTTTCTTTCTCATGTTCCTGTTGGGTTGGCAAGGGCTTTTACTGTTTGGAGGCCATGTAGACCATGAGGTCAAATACATGGTTGCTATAGTCCTATTAATTCTCACACTGGGAGATGAGCTTCACGAAATGGTCATTAAGGGCCATCCAGTCTCAGCATCAAAGATGAAGGAGTGGTTTTCACTTTTAATATCATAGGAGGCAGCCTGATCTTTCATACAGCCCGAGATGATCTTCAGAGGTCCCTCAATATCTGCTTCAGAGCCTTCTTGGTGTATTTGGGTTAAAAATACCCTCTTCCCCTGCCCCCACCAATTCATGTTCACCCAGAACCTCAGAATGTGACCTTATTTGGGAAAAGTTTTCGGTGTTTGCGGATATAATCAAGTTGTGGTAATAATAGATTAGGGTGGGTCCTAATCCAATGACTGGTGTCCTTATATAAAAGAAGAGGGAAATCTGGACAAAGATATGCACATAGGGAAGGCGATGAGTAGATACACAGGAAGAACACCATGTGAAGATAGAGGCAGAGACTGAAAGATGTATCTACAAGCCAAGGAATAAAAAGAATTGCCAGGAACCACCAGAAGCTAGGAGAGAGGCACGGAGCAGATTTTCCCTCTGCCCCCCCAAAAGCAACAACTCTGCTGACACCTTGATTTTGGACTTCTGCTCTCTTGAACTGTAAGAGAATATGTTTCAGTTGTCTTTAGTCAGTCAGTTTGTGGTAACTTGTTAAGAAACTCTAAAAAAATAATACAGGTAATTTTCTCTAGGCAGTAGGTCAGATTCAATATGGATAGATTGAGTGTGGGGACATGGAAGACCATTCTAGCCAGCATCCCCGTTGATTCTGGGATGACCCTGCCCACAGTGTGAGCAGGGACAATGCTCCAGGCAGCATCATGGCCATAGTACCACTGCCAGAAGACTATCTTTGGTCTTCTGGGTAACAGTGATGTCATGGACAGTGATCATTAGACTTTTGTTAGTTTTCTCATAATGCCAAAATTATCAGGGATGACCTTGGTTAGCAGAGTCAAGCACTTGGTGGCATACAAGGCTTTGGGGATGTGTCACTTCTCATGATTTAGTCTCATCTTAGAAATAGGCATTATTAGCAGAAGGGGGAGAATATTCCTTTGGCTTCATTCTTAAAGTGAGGCTGAGTATTTTTTTTAAAAGATTTTATTTATTTATTTGAGAGAGAGAGAGGGTGAGAGAGTATAAGCGGGGGGGGGGGGGGGGGGGGGGGGCAGAGGAAGTGGGAGAAGCAAGTGGGGCTTGATCCCAGGACCCTGGGATTATGATCTGAACTGAAGGCAAATGCTTAACTGACTGAGCCACCCAGGCAACCCAGGCCCAATATTTTTAAGGTGGTTAAGACAAGAAAACTTTGTGGAGTGTTGGATATGTTTATTACCTTAATTGTGGTGATGGTACCATGGGTGTTTGTTTATGGCCAAACTCATCAAATTATACACATTAAATATGTGCAGTTCTTCATATATCAATTTTACCTCAATAAAACTGTCAAAAAGAAAGATACAGTGGACTTCACAACATATTCAGCACTGGCATCACCATGTTGATACTGATGGTATCTCTCTCCTAGAAGATGGAGTTAGGCTTCCTATTCACTATGAGTGTTATGTTCTCAGCCTTGATAGTACAATTGAACTTGCGTCGATTGAATCATTCTTGTTGAGGTCAATGAAAGGGTTATTTATGGCTACAATAGTCACATTGCCAGAGTTAATATGGCCCTGGTCACAAGGTACCCAGTACAATCCAATCTGTTTACTCTAATCTTCACCATGATATCTTACGAATGCAGTTGGCATTGGACCCAAAGGTGCGGCTTTTGGTTGAAGGAGGAACAGAAGCTCAATTTAGCTTTCATTGGTTTGTTTCCATAAGCTGTTATAAAATGGAAAGGTAAGAGTTTAAAGCTTTTCTTTTTTTTTTCAAACAATATGTACAAAGCAAGACAATGTTTGGCTATTATATATATATATTTTCCCTCTCAGTAAAGCAATCAATAAAAGTTGTTTTTGCCAGAGTTACTTGTTTTTGAAAAACCCCATATTGCCAAGTTGGCTTTTCTGTGAGTATCAGAAACAGGCAAGAACCTGTTTTTTTTTTTATAAGATAGCTTTTATACCATTGTCACAAGCTTCTGTTGAGTGATGCATAGCTTAGCAACCAAATGTTGACATCTCCTGGAATGCTCCTTGATTAAAACATGGGCATTGTAAATATCTCCCATTTCATAACTAATATTTAATGACTCCAGAATGTATGTCAAGAATTCCCACCCATTCCCTATAAAACAGGCAAGAATGTACTGAGCAATATAGGTGTATTTTATAGGTGGTGAGATAGATGTAGATTGAAATGACGTTTAGGATGTGATAATTGCCCTGATAAGTAGTAATAGTAAACTTTTTGTATAAAGTACATTTCCTAAATAGTAAACTTTTTGTATAAAGTACATTTCCTAAATTTTCTTTCTTTTTTAATTTCAAGTTTTTATTTAAATTCTAGTTAACATATAGTGTAATATTGGTTCAAGAGTAGAATTTAGTGATTCATCACTTACATATAACACCCGGTGCTCAACACAAGAAGTGTCCTCCTTAATGCCCATCACCCATGTAATCCATTCCCTGCTCACCTCCACTCCATCAAGCTCAGTTTGTTCTCTATAGTTAAGAGTCTCTTATGGTTTGCCATCCTCTCTTTTCTTTTTTTTCTTCCTTCCTCTCTGTTCATCTATTTGTTCTTAAATACTACATATGAGTGAAATCGTGTGATATTTGTATTTCTCTGACTTATTTTGCTTAGCATAATACACTTTAGCTCCATCCACATAGTTGCAAATGGCAAGATTTCATTCTTTTTTATGGCTGAGTAATATTCCATTATATATATAACCACTTCTTTTTATGTATTTATATTCCATTATCTATCTATCATCTATCTATCTATCTATATATCTATCTATCTATCATCTATCTATCTATCTATCATCTATCTATCTATCTATCTATCTATCTATCTATCTATCTATCTATCATCTCTTCTTTATGTATTTATCAGTCATTAGACATTTGGGCTCTTTCCATAGTTTGTCTATTGTTGATAATGCTGCTATAAACATAGGGAGCATGTGCCCCTTTGAATCAGTATTTTTGTAGCCTTAGGGTAAATACCTAGTAGGACAATTGCTGGGTTGTAGGGTAGTTCTATTTTTAATTTTTTGAAGAACCTCCATACTGTTCTTCAGAGTGGTTGCACCAGGTTGCATTCCCACCAACAGCATAAGAGTGTTCCCCTTTCTTTGCATCCTCACCAACACTTGTTGTTTCCTGAGTTGTTAATTTTATCCATTCTGACAAGTATGAGGTTGTACCTCATCATGGTATTGATTTGTATTTTCCTGATGATGACTGATGTTGAGCATCTTTTCATATGTCTATAAACCATCTGGATGTCTTCTTTGTCTGACCATTTATTAACTGGATTATTTGGTTTTGGGGTGTTGAGTTTGATAAGTTCTTTATAGATTTTGGATACTAATCCTTTATCAGATATGTCATTTGCAAATATCTTCTCTCATTCTGTAGGATGCCTTTTAGTTTTGTTGATTGTGTCCTTCGTTGTGCAGAAGTTTTTATCTTGATGAAGTCCCCATAGTTCATTTTTGCTTTTGTTTCCCTTGCCTCTGGCAACATGTCTAGTAAGAAGTTGCTACAGCTGAAGTCAAAGAGGTTGCTGCCTGTGTTCTCCTCTAGGATTTTGATGATTTCCTGTCTCACATTTAGGTCTTTCATCCATTTTGAATTTATTTTGTGTATGGTAAAAGAAATGGTCCAGTTTCATTCTTCTGTGTGTCACTGTCCAGTTTTCCCAACACCATTTGTTGAAAAGACTGTCTGTTTTCCACTGGATATTCTTTCCTGCTTTGTCAAAGATTCATTGACCATAGAGTTGAGTGTCCATTTCTAGGTTCTCTATTCTGTGCCATTGATCTATGTGTCTGTTTTTGTGCCAGTACTATACTGTCTTGATGATGACAGCTTTGTAATAGAGCTTGAAGTCCGGAATTGTGATGCCACCAGCTTTGCTTTTCTTTTTCAAGATTGCTTTGGCTATTTGGAATCTTTTGTCATTCCATACAAATTTTCTTTCTTCATTTTATATTGAGTGAAATACTCATTAAGTAGAAAGTTATAGGTATTATGACTAATGTAATTGTACTTGGCAGATTTGAAGTTGCAGAAATAAGTATGAAAAGTAATACCAACTTGTGATAATAAACTTCTTGATACTCTTGCCACTATGTTTAAATTCTATGGGAAGAAAAAATAGGTTTGGATAGGGTTTAGTTAAAAACATATAAAGGCCATGTTGTCTGGAAACTATAAGCTGTGTCTCAGAGGATGTCTGAAGGATAGAGCCATGCTTTCTGTAATAAGTAGGGAAGATTTCTCTTTACATAGTGTTTTCATGGAACTGAAAAAGACAGCCTTAGACAACATGTAGTCCAAGGCCATGATATTTCAGCTGGAGATACCGAGGATTGAAGAAAAGAGATCATTTAACCCTCAGAAGAGCAGATATTAATACTATTTACGAATGTACACAAAATTTTCAAATCAGTCCATTTCTTTGGGGTTCCTATAGAACAAGCAGATAAACAATCATACATGACATTCCTATTTTCCCGAGTTTGCTGATTTGGGAATGGGCTGTTTATGTAGATGTGCTTCGATAAACTAATAAAATTAGAGTAAAAAATTACAAAGTTAAATTTATGGAATGGAACTTATGGAATTTATGGGGAAGGAAAAGCTGAACCATTAGTTCTAAATTTGGCCCTCACATAATGAGAAAAGAATGTGTCTTCAAAACATGTTTTCTTGTCTGTAATTTTGTTTAGTTTTTAAATAAGTGGTAATAGAAGTTGACTTGCTATGTCAGGATTCTGATTTTCCACAATGTTTAAATACATATAAGCAGAGGTTTATAACAAAACAAAATGTGTCATGAATACAACGAATACATTTATCTATTAGGCCTATGAAGACCATCATTTCTATGGGGACTGAGTAGGGCAAAATACTTTTGCAGCATCAGATAAAGTCTTGTACATGAAACTGTCTCTGGATGGGAGGAGCACACAGTAAATTCTGCCACATTTGTGAGAAGCATTGTAAGGAGCGAGGTGGTGGAGCCTGTGGTGAGCCCTGCCCACTCTCATCTGCATAGGTTAGAAGTCTCTCCTGCCTCCACTACTTGCTGACACTTTGTGGTGCCCCTACCAGGGGATCTCTCTTGGGGTTTGTGCATACAGCTCTGGCTGGGGCTGGGCCCACAGATACGGCTGTGATGCTGTCTCTAGGAGCTGGGGCATCTCCCTGTCTTTTATAAAGACATATATATTCCTGCCATTGCTTGTAAATTAAATGCTTTTTGTAGCTCCAAACAGACTACTAGACTTACAGTTGGCGTTACTGACTGAATGTTTATGTCCATCCTCTCCAACCCACCCCCCCCCGCCTGCCAAATTCACATGTTGAAGACTGTTTTAACCTCCAATGTGATGGCATATGGAGAAGGGCCCTTGGAAGTACTTAATGTTAGGTCATGAGGGTGGGACCTCATAATGGGAAGAAGGAGAGAGCTAGGCATCTTCCCACGTCTGTCTCTCTTTTTCTCTCTCACATATCTCTCCACCCACCTATAACCCAAGGAGAGCCATCACCAGAAACATATCCTGTTGTCACCTTGATCTTAGGTTTCCAGTCTCCAGAACCGTGAGGAAGTAAATTTCACTTATTTGAGGCACCCAGCCTATGGTATTTTGCTATGGCAGCCCAAGCTGACTAAGATACTTGATTTCTGTAGTATTTCGTGACATTGCTGATTGTCATTGCAAGCACATTTTGAGGAATGTCTATGACATGATACATGGGTCAGGTTACTGTGGTCACAACACAGCATGGCCAGATGACAAATCATATGACTCTAAAATGTACTGAATTTATGTTATAATAATATTGCTTGATAATGGTAATCACTCCTACTTTGTCATGACAAGCTGCTAGATATTTATTACTAGTAAAAATATATACTGTGCATACAACTATAAGAAAGGAATTCATTTTTCTGGAATATAATTTAGACTCAATTTCAGATTTGCTGTATTTACATAGAACAAAACACTTCCAGGGTGAAAGATCAACTTTGACCCGTCTCCACCATCCATAGTAGCTGTGTATTTATAATTCATCTATAAACAGAACCTGCCAGAGTCAGAGGGAACATCTGGGGAGGCTTCATATGCCATGTGGTCTTTGTTTCTCTATTGCATTGTCTATATATACCTGTGGACTCCATTTCCCCAAAACATGTAACTGACAAGGAAAGATACTTCAATCAGTGGCTTAGCGATGATTCAAGCAGGGCCCACAAAGCTGACAGCTTGTAGACAGATAACAGAAAGGAAGACCAGTGCAGCTGACTGTAGGAAAGCCATTTGGGGCCAAGGCTTTTTGTTTTTATTCTTTTTCTCTGTAACATTTTACTTTATTTCATTTTTTTACTATGGTAAGAACACTTTTTTTTTTTTTAAGATTTTATTTATTTATTTACATACACAGAGAGAGATAGAGAACACAAGCAGGGGGAGTGGCAGGCAGAAGGAGAAGGAGAAGCAGGCTCCCTGCTGAGCAAGGAGCCCCCAATGAGGGGTTTGATCCCAGGACTTTGGGATCATGACCTGAGCCAAAGGCAGACGCTTAACCGACTGAGCCACCCAGGCGCCCCTTTTCTGTGATAAGAACACTTAACATGAGTCTGTACTCTTAAATTTGTAAGTACACAACACAGTGCTGCTAACTATAGGTACACTGTTGGACAGCAGATCTCTGGAATTTACTTATCTTGTACTATTGATACATTGTATCTGTTGAACTTCCACTCCCCATTCTCCTTCCCTCCATTCCCTGGCTACCACCATTCTACTCTCTGTCTCTATGAGTTTGACAACTCTAGATACTTCACGTAAGTGGAATCATGCAGTGTTTCTCCTTCTATGACTGGTTTATTTCACTCAGCATCATGTCCTTCAGGTTCACCCATGTTGTCACAAACGGCAAACTTCTTTTCTGTTTTTTAAGGCTGAATAATATTTCATTGTCTGCATCTATCACATTTTCTTCATCTGTTTCTCTGTGGGTGGACACTTAGGTTGTTTCGCCCCTTGGCTGTTGTGAGTAATGCTGCAATAAACATGGTGTGCAGATACCTCTTCAAGATCCTGATTTCAGTTCATATGGTTAAATACCTGGAAGTGGGATTGCTGGATTATATGGTAATTCTATTTTTAATTATTTTGAAGACTCTCCATGCCTTTTTCCATAGCAGCTGCAACATTTTACATTCCTACCACAGTGTACAAAGATTCTTAATTAGAGAAAACTTTAGTCGTTAGATGATGAAATAAGGTCAAGAATTAGGTTTCCTAACAATTGTGTTTTTTTCAGTTTTAAGTGTGCTGTTGTGATTAATGAGCCAAACCTTTCAGAGACAAACTATCCCATTACCACTGTCCAGTGCTTCTTTCTTCCATGTAACACTGGGATCACCCATCATTTGGAAGCCATACAACTTCTGTAACTGCATTCTCATAGAGGTTTTATGGAGTCCCTGCTAACATCAAACTCCCCGCCAAAGTGCTCCATGCAAATAATTCTGAGTATAAGGGTCTATGACATTTGCAAATTGATGGAGAAAGAATACACACTACACACCACAAACACTACAGTCTCCCATAGCACAATAAATGACATATCCTCTTTAGTCTATAGTGAGGACACTTTGGCATGCTTTCTATTACTAATTGAAAATGATTGTTTTTGCAGCCACAGCACATCATGTAAGTGTTATGGGTTGAATTGTGTCCCCCTCCAAAGATGTCAAAGTCCCAACCTACAGTACCTGTTCATATGACCTTATTTGTACTCAGGGTTTTTGTAGATAACAAACTAAGATGATGTCTTCAGGGTGGGGCTAATGCAACACAACTATGTCCTTATGGGAGAGGGACTTAGACACAGACACTCAGAGAGGGAAGAAGATGTGAAGACACAGGGAGAACATAATCTACAAACCCAGAAACACTTGAGGCTCCCAGAACCCGGTGGGAGACTTGGAACAGATTCTCCCTCACAGCCCTCAGAAGAACCAGTCCTGAGGACAGCTCGAGGTCAGGCTTCCCACCTATGGAACTGTAAGACAATCAATTTCTAGTGTTTAAGCCACCCAGTCGTGGCACTTTGTTATGGTGGCCCCAGCAAGCTAATATAGAAACCTAGTATAAAGTGCTGGATATCGCCAAAATAGGTTTTTTCTCTTAATTTATCAGTTGATGATATTTTCCCCAAACGACCATAAGGTGAAGAAGTAGCAGGGAAAAGTTAATAATGAGAATATGTAAAAGGAGTTTATCACTTCCATTAATATGATTTCTACTCAATTTAAAGAAGAAAACTTACAATGTTTATTTTTCTGATTACAAAAGTAATATTTTATCACTGTATTACACTTATAAACTCAGGAAATTTAAAAAGAGAAATTAGGGGCGCCTGGGTGGCTCAGTTGGTTAAGCGACTGCCTTCGGCTCAGGTCATGATCCTGGAGTCCCGGGATCGAGTCCCGCATCGGGCCCCCTGCTCGGCAGGGAGTCTGCTTCTCCCTCTGACCCTCCCCCCTCTCCTGCTCTCTCTCTCTCATTCTCGCTCTCAAATAAATAAATAAATAAAATCTTTAAAAAAAAAAAAGAGAGAAATTAAACCATAATTACACTAACTAGATAAAATTCCTACTGTAATTTCATTACTTTTACTTCCAGTCCTTTTAAAAACTGTGTATTTGTAGGGGCGCCTGGCTGGCTCAGTTGGTAGAACATGTAACTCTTGATCTTGGGGTCATGAGCTTGAGCCCCATGTTGGGCACAGAGATTACTTTAAAAAAAAAGCTAACAAACTTAAAAACTATGTATTTGTGTGCATATATTTCTTTCTGACTTAACTTTTCTGAAAAAAATAGTTTTGTTAAGTCTCTTTTATTTTAAGATCATAGGATCACATGGAACTAGAAGGGCTAATTCCTTATTCTCACATGTATTTGACGGGATGTACATAAGCTGGTAATATAATCGCCTTAACTTTTAAAAGCACATGTAATTTCATGTTTGTATTTGTCATTGCCTAAAATAGATCTATTTTTAAAAGCTTAGCATGATACCATTAGACATTGAAGTGTTTTACTTGGGCTAGAATACAAAGCAGTAACCCAAATGTGGTCCTTATGAAATCGTCAAAATTATTCCCTAGCATGATGCTTTGTAAAATGCTGTGTAAATGCTCCATAACCCACAGCTTCAGAACACAAAAAAATGTCATGATCCTGTGGTTCCAGTCTAAGAGGTGCCCTGATAGTGCTTGTCCCGGTACGAAGACCATGGGAAGATGCAGAGGAGTCACTAATGAGATCATTTCTTTTCAGTGGCTCTCTCAGAATGAAATGCATAAAATATATAAAAGTGGCCTTTATTATTAAGCTATAAATAGTAGTCACTGATGGTTTAACTCTAGTTCCTTCAAATCATGTTGCATTAACACTTGATGTGGCTTATATATAGGAAGAATATGGCCAAATAAACTAATGATATCATGTGCTTATTTACTCATATATTGGATTGTCAGATTTAGTAAATAGAAATACAGGACATCCAGTTAAATTTCAGTTTTAGGTAAACAGCAAATGATATTTTAATATAAGGCTGTCCCGTGCAGTATTAGTCGTTCACTAATGATTAAAATAATCATTCACTGAATGACTGAAATTCACATTGAATATTCCTGTATTTTATTTGGTAATCTCAGCCCCTACTTACATGCCTAGTCCAGATAAGGTTTAAGAGATAATTCTCTTTCTTTCTTTTTTTTAAAAGATTTTATTTATTTATTTGTCAGAGAGAGAGAGAGAGAGAGAGAGAGAGCACAAGCAGGAGGAGTGGCAGGCAGAGGGAGAAGCAGGCTTCCTGCTGAGCAAAGAGCCCAATGTGGGACTCAATCCCAGGACCCTGTGATCATGACCTGAGCCGAAGGCAGACGCATAACCGACTGAGCCACCCAGGCATCCCTAAGAGAGAATTTTCTGTTAGACTGTTGTTTATTAGCAGTCAAAGAGAAAACCTGTCTACTCTAAACATGGTGGTGGTTACATGGAGAAGCTGAAAGAGAATAGAGAAAGGGAGAATTTTCTCTTTCCCTCTCTCTCTTTTTCTTTTTTTTCAGTGTGAATTCACTTTTTTTGGGCAATTAAGTTCCAAGCCATCAGTTCCATATTTAAATTGTTTATAAAGGCATATTCCTTTCAAAAAAAAAAAAAAAAAGCCTTGAGAGCACTCTTGATTTTCTCTGCCTCTGCCACCCATCTGAGTAGTATAGATTGCTTAGGTTGACGTCTGGCAACTTTGATAAGAAATACAATGCCGATTGTGTACTTTTGGGGGGGGTGAATTGCCATATTTATATCAAAGAGTTGAAATATTCATGGAAGTGGTGGTCTCACAGATATAAAAGGGAAAACTACAGGATCTACTGGATGTAGTGTTGTATTATTTTGTGGGAGGAAGCAGAATGAAGTAGGTGAAGAAGGACTGAGATTAGGGTTCAAGAATTATGTTTTTGTGTATCATACATGGGGAATGAGAGCAAAAGGACAAACCTCCAGGACAGCTTGAGGAAATTCTCCTGGAGGAGTTCTGGAGAAATGACACTTACTTTCCTTGGGAGGCAGGGGTGTGTGGGTATGAGTCCAGAGAGATGTCAGGGACAATTTATACATCACAGAATCTGAAAACTAGAAAGGATGTAAAGGTCTTTTAAAATATGGGGCTATATAGAAATGAAATAAAAGCCATACTAAGGAGTGGTCCATATTGAAAATGTGCTGGAGCTGAGAAATGCTGATTTGGAAAAGAAGGAAGGGAGGTGGGAGGAGGTGTGACTGTGTGAGGGATTCACATGGAACAGGGTCAGGCTGGAAATCTGATGCTTATTTCTTAAGTATATTGCCTTTAAATCAACTGAGAGTAGGAAATGAATAGTGAAGAGGCAAATGGCCAACTATTGGATTAGGAGATAGATCAAGAAATTTAACATAGTGCCAACTTTAGTGCAAGATATAACTATGGGTTAGTGAAGAGAAAGGCAATGGGTTATTTTGCACTATGACACTTGTGGAATATATATTTGGAACTCACTGGGAACATGTCTATAGACTACACAAGTTATTTCTGAAAGTTCATGATTGATTTTGGGGAACTGAACTAAGTAAGGCCCATAAAATTAGATGGCTTCTTATGACATAAAATAAAACAATAATAAGCTTTTTTAAGTATAATTTTTTGTGGGACAAGAAGGCAAGGTGTGATATACATTCTGTAAACCTCTGATGATATAGAAAAATCCCAAGGCAGTACGTGAAATTTTCTTCTGTAACTCACCTGAATTGTCATCTTCTAATACCATCTAGTTCAATTACTACAGAAATGTGTGTAGGAGATGGAAATATGGCTCCTGCTATGGTTGTGGGTGTGGCCATATATATGGCTCTCACTGTGGTGGTAATGGTTCTTGTGGTTCTTTTGGCTAACAACTATTTTGCTACAGAAGATTCTATGATTTTTGCTTCTAGAGCATCACGGTTGAGCATCTTGGCTCTTACTTAGTTCCTCTATGATCCATGAGGTTTTAAGCACACTCAACTCCAACAGTACTCCACTCAAGAAAGGATGACTCATTGCTTGCTGAGAACCTCATTTGTCTTCAAAATTCTTTTTGGTTCTGGGCATGATGTGGTATCATCTGGAGATTAAAAATGTGATTATTATGAAATTTTGGAAAATATGAAAATTCTTTATGTGTGAGTCAGCACCTACTTTAGACTTTTTGACCATTATGAAGCCAGACAACTATTTGGATTAGTTGACCATTAGGTTTTTAGACATTGGTTCTTAACCTTCAAATACTTTTATTCTTTATCATTTATTTCTTTTTCTAAAAAAGATTTATTTATTTTTGAAAGAGAGAGAGAGAGAGAGCAGTGGGGAGGGACTAGAGGGAGAGGGAGAGAGAAAATCCTCAAGCAGAGTCTGTATGGAGCTGGGAGCCCATCATGGGGCTCCATCTCAGGACCTTGAGATCATGACCTGAGCCTAAACCAAGAGTCCAAATCTTAACCAACTGTGACACCCAGGCACCCCTATCATTTATATTCTAATAAAATCTTGAGTTATTTGTCAACATCTGACACATATTCAATAATGAATATTTACCAGTTGATTGAATATGCTCTAAATAGAAACAGAAAACTAAAAATGATGTAAAGGTCTTTTGAAATAATAAAGAATGTAGTCATGAAATCTATGGTGACTGATGAAAGATGAAAATGCATTGTAGATAATGATGCTAAGCAATAGTTTTAAGTATAAATTTAAGCCTCTGTAAAACCTTAAAATTCCATCATTAGTCAAGATATTTGTTGCAAATAAGCAGACTGCCAAAACAGCACACAATAAAGATTGTATTTATGCTAGAGACTTTTAAATTATAATAAAAGAAAACCTTCAGCAAAGTTAATGTGCCACACTTCCTGACATGTAAATTTGCTAATATATTACATGATAACTGGACATAATTCATAAGTGGTTCTCACAAACATAATTAGCCAGACAAACACAATTTTTAGTTTTCTCTTATAACATTTTTGTTATCAAAAGTCCTTGAATATCATCAACCATATTAGAATAATTGAATATCCAAATGAAAAAAATAAATGTAAACATTGACCTATATGTTATACCATATGAAAAATAATTTGAATAAATTGCAGATCTAAATCTGAACATTAAATCATAAAATTCCTAGAAGAAATACATTGACCAATATACAATATTATATACCAGAATTAGTTCAATTAGATTGCAGACATTATTATTATTATTTTTAAGTAGGCTTCCCCTAGCATGGAGCCCAATGTGGAGCTTGAACTCATGAACCTGAGATCACCACCTGAGCAGAGATTGAGTTGGAAGCTTAACTGACTTAGCTACCCAGGAACCCTAGATTGCAAACTTAAATGTAAAAGCTAAAATGATAAAGTCCCTAGAAGAAACTCTTCCTTTTTTAAAGTAGACAGTAATTTCTTATGAAGCAAAAAAGCATTACATGTACAAAAATTTGATGGGCGGGGCCTCAAGATAGAAATTGTTGTTCTTTTTCAATAAGGACCATTAGAAAATGAAATGAAAGCCACAGAAGGGAGAAACATATTTTCGCGTATACCTGACAAAGGACTTATTGCAGATTACAAGTCAATAAGTAAGAGATAACTTAATTAGGAATGGATAAAAGACTGGACAGACAGTTCAAAAAGGAGATTGATTAATGGACAAAGTCACCTTGAAATATTCTCAACACCCTTAGTCATTAGGGGAATGCAAATTAAAACCACAAAGAGTTACTACCACACTCACTAGAATGGTTAAAACTGAAGGTTCTGGAGGGGAGGGACTTGGGAGGATGGGTTAGCTCGGTGATGGGTATTAAGGAGGGCATGTACTGCGTGGAGCACTGGGTGTTATATGAAAACAATGACTCATGGATCACTACATCAAAAACAAATGATGTAATGTATGGTGACTAACATAACATAATAAAATACAATTAAAAAAAAGAATGGTTAAAATTGGAAAGGCTAACATTAGAAGTGATGGAGCAGATGTGAGAGAAGCTGGATCTCATACATTTCTGGATGGGTGTGCGAATCCACATTGGAAAGACACGATGGCTCTTGTTAAGTGAAACATAGTTTATGATTAGTTGTTCTGCTCCCAGGTATTTATCCAAACTATATTGAAGAGTGTGTTTAAAAAAATCTTTTAAATTGCTGTTTTCTACTAAGAAAGATGAAGAAAGCAGAATACCACCAAAATAAACTACCATCAATAAGAAAATGAATAAACTGTGGTATGTTGATGTACTGAGATATGACATAGCAATAAAAAGAAATATTTTCTACTCCTCCCCCCAAAATTATAGGAAATGAAAGAAGGCAGACACAAAGGAACACATACTGTAAAATTCAATTTATATAAAACCCAAGAAAAGCAAAACAATCTATGGGGAGATAGATTACAGAAAAGTGGGTGCCTTTGTGGGAGGAGTAGAATTTCTGGAAAGGGCCCACAAGCAAACCTTCTAGGGTTATGGAAATATTTTATATTTTTATTGGTGTTATATGGAATTATACATTATACATTGAGCTTTGTGGGTCTTGATCATTTGGAAGCTATGACAGTGGCCTCAAGGTTGGAAGAGAAAGGAGACAGAGATCGATGGTAAAAATGACTTGCCAAACACATGCACACCCACCAGGAAATGAAAAATGGTAATTTCACATTGAGAGATAAGAGCAATAATCAATACTCATTTAAAAAAGAGTCAATGAAGGGCGCCTGGTTGGCTCAATCTGGTTAAGCATCTGCCTTAGACTTGGTCATGATCTTGGAGTCCTGTGATGGAGCTCCACATCGGGCCCCCTGCTCAGTGGGGAGTCTGCTTCTCCTTCTGACCCTCCTCCCTCTTGTACACACTCTGTCGCAAATAAAAAAAAAAAAAAATAAAATAAAATAAATAAATAAGTAAAATCTTAAAAAAAAAGAGTCAGTGAAATTCCTGATTTTTTTCATTCTTAGATGCGAGGAAATGGGGAACTGGTTAGAAATGAGGGAAAATCCTAGATCCCTAAGGCTTGGATTTTAGTATAATGGGGAAGAGGTGTTGCTCTTGAGGAGCTAAGAAAGCCATTCTTACATGACTTTTGTACTTGCAGCAGACTTCTCTCAAATACTCTCATAGCTCTGCCACTTTTTTCAGGGTTATAGTCAGTGTCATTTCTCAGGAGCCTTTGCTAGACATCCTGCTTAAAATACAACCTAGTTTATCTCCCTATTTCTCTCTTCGTCCCCCTTCCCTCTCCTCGCCTTCTCTCCCTCCCTTTGTCTCCCTCTGTCTGTCTCTCTCTCTCCATGTAATATTTGAAAATAGGGTAGTTTCAATAGCACAGTCTGTGGAGTCAGGCTCCCCTCAGATCCCAGCTCCACCCACTGATTATGTGGTCTTGCTCAAGTTACTTATTCTCCTCCTGACTCAGTTTCCTTACCTGTAAACTAGAGTTTCAAAGACTAAATTAGATAATCCACTTAAAACACTTCAAATGGTTTCTGACACATTGTAAGCATTCAATAAATGTTACCTATGATTATTATTACTATTACTATTATTGTATGTTACTATTTATCCTGGCTACATTTGCAACCACGGCATTTGCAATCCTCAGAAATAAGGCTTTAGGAACTTGTACAATAAGAATAATTTGATGAAGCAATAAATGCATTATTATTTTTCTAAAGCCAAATATTTACTTAACAATGTTTTATTTACTATTTTTCCTATTTTGTGTTAACTTTGCAGATTTAACAATCAAAATCCTTTTTCTTAGGTTGAATGAATGTAAAATTAATCCAAAATAATACAATAAGTTAGTTTACAAATATAGATTTATGTCTACAGTGTTGGCACACATGAGGACACACACATTTTAAATTAAATTGTTAGACTTGCAATTTTCCAGATGATGGTATTATGTGTTTAAACTTTTTTTTTTAAGTTTTTATTTAAATTCCAGTTGGTTAATATACAGTGTAATATTAGTTTCAGGTATACAACTTAGTGATTCAACACTTATATACAATACCCGGTGATCATCAGGACAAGTACCTTCCCTAATCCCCATCACCTACTTCACCCAACCCCACCCTCCCCCTCTCTGGTAACCATCAGTTTGTTTTCTATTATTAAGAGCCTGTTTCTTGGTTTGCCCTGTCTCTCTTTTTTTCCCCCTATGTTCATCTGGTTTGTTTCTTAAATTCCACATATGAGTAAAATCATATGGTATTTGTCTTTCTCTGACTTATTTTGCTTAGCATAATACTCTCTAGCTCCATCCATGTTGTTGTAAATGGCAAAATGTCATTTTTTATGACTGAGTAGTATTCCATTGTGTATATGTACTACATCTTTATCCATTCATCTGTTGATGGACATTTGTTTAAACTTCTTGATTCAAAAAGTTGGCATTGTTTGGACGACTAAGTCAAAATCAGTTCTTCTTTTTTTGGTTATATGTGTTACATAATTATAAAATTCTTTAACAAATCCCTTATTATTCAATTTTATAATTAACATTTATATAGGATATATAACATTAAAATAAACCTAACAGAAATGGAAAATCAGCATACAAGTATTTGATTCATTAAGTTGTATTTCTATTGACATTCTTTAACCTTAGTTTTTATCAAAATTCTTAAAACCATTCAGGATCTGCTAAGAACTGTAAGAATTTTAACCAACTTCTTTAGACATTAAAACTGAAAACTACACTACTATTTATCTAATCACTATTAGGGATTTTGACCATTTTTAAAAAAGATTTACTTATTTATTGGAGAGAAAGAGAGAGAGCACGATCGGGGGGAGGGACAGAGGGGGAGGGAGATAGAGAATCTCAAGCAGACTCCCTGCTGAGTGGGGGGCTCAATCTCACTACCCTGAGATCATGACTTGAGCTGAAATCTAGAGTTGGCTTCTTAACCAACTGAGCCACCCAGGTGCCCCAGATTTTGACTATTTTTAATAATCCTAGGAAAATACACTTTTTTCTAAATCTGTGGCCAGTTTGAGTATGTAGGGAATCTACAATTGTTTGCTTTTATGCTGCAAGAAACAAGAGAAAGAACCTAACTAATCTCAACTATCAGTGGGGTCCATGTATAGAAGGCCTTCCATGTATATATACTATTAGCAGGGCACTCAGGGTGGGTGGGATCGGGGGACATTTAGAAGGTCCTGACTCCATCCCTGGGGTAGTAGAAAAATAGCCCTATGAGGTTGTTGTATGTGATAAACTGAGACCAGGAGTATTTGTGTGGTGGTAATAAATGAATCTATATGTTTTCCTTTGTTAAAAGAGCACAGATTTGGGGATCCTCACAGACTCGCACTAGGTCTCAATGTTCCCATTTACTAGCTGTGCCTGCATCAGAAGTCTTCCTCATCTATGAAAGTCTGTTTCTATTTTCCTTAAAAAAGAGATGATAAACACTAATCTCAGATGACTGTTGTCATAGTTAATGAAATTATACTTAGTGCATAGTACAATGTCCAATTTATGGTAGATATTCAATAAAGAACAGTATTTTGTTGTTGGAAAAATGACTCCTTGTATATGTCGTTTTGAATCAGATTTAATGCAACCCTTAATCTTTGCCAACTTTTATGGGGTAGCAACCTCCAATTTAAGTTATCTGATTGTATTATTGTTTCTTTTTCCTTGTCTCTTGCTTTCGTTGGAATTCATGGAGTACAGTAGAATTGCTATAGCAACCTAAACTCTGCGCATTTCCTTGTCCATACTGCTAAATATCCAGATACTTGGAAGCATCTATAAAGTAATGAGATCTGAAATTTTAATACTTTGAAATTATTTAGAGTTATTTTGTTTTCCCCCCCACAAAATAAAACACCAAGAAATAATATGCATATTAATTTTATTTAAGAACAAAAGTATAGCATCATCTTACATTACATACATACTACATCATCTTAATTTATAAGCATCCATAAAGTACTTAGCCTCCTCTGAATTATACCCGGGAACTTCATAGTTGGGAAAATAATAACTTGAGAATCTCAACTACAAAGCAGAGTATGACCTTCTGGGGAATGTTGTTATATTGCTTCAGTGCTTTTTTATTTTCTTATAATTACTGTATTTGTTGGGTATTTTGCCATGCTGTTTTCAAATTAAAACCCAACATCATGGTGAAGTACTATAGAAATGAAACAATTCGTTATCATGTGAGATTATGTACCAGTGAAAGGTCAAAGATGTGGTCCTTCAAAACTCTAAACCATGATAATTCATCTTCACTCTCAGCATAGAAAAAGTAGACAATGTTCTTGTATTCCATTATAGGGGGAATAAATTTAGGGCTATCTGTTTCACCTGGTCTTTTATTTGATATTCATATTCACTAGTAATTATTAAAATGTAAAATAAAGTTTTGATCTATAGATCTGCCATCTGTAAATCAGGACATTCATCCTTCCTTTAAAAACAAACAATGGCAGTAATAAAAACTTAAATTTGCAGTAGAAAATAAAATAGTAATAGCTTACAAATGGTAACAAATTAGCTAGTTTATCTATCCATACTGTAGCTTCAGTTACACAGCAGTGAAAATATTGCAATAAAGTATCCATTTTTGTTGCTAATGAATCATATACATTGCTCTTCTCAAGTAGGAAAAAGTAGTTTCAAATGGGAGTAGAGGCAAATATCAGGTAAGGGGATATTTATTTAAAGCACCCTCTACCCATTTTCTATTAAAGTTTCAGAAGTACTTTTCTCAATTATATACCAAGAATCTAACTAAAAGACAGCAATGCAAAACATAAATGGTTTAGGTCATTTTCTTTTTCTTTTCTTTCTTTCTTTCTTTCTTTCTTATTTATTTATTTATTTATTTATTTATTTATTTATTGAGCACGAGTGGGAGGGGCAGAGGGAGAGGGAGAGAGAATCTCAAGCAGACTCTGCACTGAAAATAGAGCCTGATACCGCGCTCTATCCCACCATCCTGAGATCATGACCTGAGCTGAAACCAAGAGTTGGATGCTTAACCAAATGTGCCACCTAGGTGCCCCTGGGTCATTTTCTATTAATTTAATTGCACACTCAGCAATTTCTATTAAAGTTCTATATTTTTAGGGGCGCCTGGGTGGCTCAGTTCGTTGGGCGGCTGCCTTCGGCTTGGGTCATGATCCCGGAGTCCCGGGATCGAGTCCCGCATCAGGCTCCCTGCTCGGTGGGGAGTCTGCTTCTCCCTCTGACCCTACCCCCTCTTGTGCTCTCTCTTTCACTCTCTCTCTCTCTCTCTCAAAAAAAAAATAAAATTGAAGAAAAAAAGTTCTTTATTTTTTTCCAATTATATACTAAACAACAATACAAAACATAAATGGTTTAGGTTATCATATTTAAATTGAAATTTTGTAGTATTCATACATTAAATATAATAGTAAGCTCTGTGACCTCTTGGTTATGAATGTTCTTTAATAAGATAATAGGGAAAACATTCCTGGAGCCATGGTCAATAGGAAGGATAATGGTAAACAGGATCAGACATTTTTGTTTGCCATTATCTTCATTTTCCTTCTCTTCATTGAGTTTTTATTTTAAAGAAAAGAGTGCCTGTCTCGATAAAATGTGCTTCCTGGTTAGATACTTCATCAGAGAAAACATCACATAGGCAACACAGGGACATATATTCTGGGCTCTGAATTTTTCTCCCTGATAAACCTTAGTGGGATCCTCCTTTTTTCTTTTCTTTCCATGTAAGTTAATGTCAACCTCCTGGTGCCTTTGGTGCACTTTGGACCCACGTCATTTTGTTAAGACAGTTTGTTCTCTTTATCTCCAGAGCCAGAGATAAGAGTTATGACCCTCTTTTCAGCTAGGGGGCAGTAAAATCCACTCCCAAGTACAAATGAAGCCCTGACCCAAAATAGAAAGAGGCCTCAACTTTTAAGTAAACGGAGTGCAAAGGAAAACCAAACAACCAAGGCAAACAGACAACTTCAATTAACCTTCTATTCTTTCTGAGGCCAGACTGATTTAGTTTTAAGGCAATTTTTCCCCTCAGAGGATTTGTTGCTTGAGGTAAAACCACATGGAGATGCTAAGTCAAACATCCTTTGGTTTCCTAAGATTTAAGGCACTCTACAGCCTCCAAATAAAACAAATTTCTTAGAGGAAACTTCAAAATAGCCTTCAATGTCAGTCCCCCAAGACTTCTTTATACAAGTCAACTTAGATTTGAGAGCTTGGATGTTCTTCTGCCCAAGGCTGATCAGTTGGTAGAGAAATGAGGAAAACCAAACCATCTTTGCTGCTAGTCAGGTGGGAGATTTCAACTTCATAATGTTGCAATTAAATTAAATGCTATGAACATACACTGAATGTTTATACTAAGTGCTAGGAAAGCAAATATGTACAAGACATGGTACTGATCATCTAAGAAAGTACAGTGTGGAAGTAGAATTTGACCCTGAAACCACAACTATAATGTGCTAAAATAGAAAGTGCTCCTCACAAGTTATATGAGTCCAGAAGACCAAAGAGAAGTTTGCAGTCAAAGCCATACCTTATAATAAACTATTTATATACCTGGAAATTTTTCTCTGCATTCTCCATAGATAATCTTGCAGGACTGATCGAGGATTCAAGAACATGTTCCATGAAAGTGGACTCTTTCTAGCTTTTAGTATGCTTATTATAGATTTTTAAATAATTCTTGTGATTCCCACCATTAGTAAAATATATACTTTGATTTATTTTCTGGGAGGAATTGCAGATGGATTATTATCTTCTGTATTTTCTTTCTTTTGCCTCATGTTGTACACACAAAATGCCTTTATGTAAAGGCTGGTTAGGTCCATGAACTCAACAGGCTTTTGTGAGAATACAGCCAGAAAGATAAAATACAAACTGCTCTTTGAAATTTTGTCTCATGTATGTTAATAGGTATGAATTAGGCTTGTTAGTAACAAAGGTGTACAATAAATAGAATTTTAATATTTATTTTATATCCAGGACATGCTGAAACCAGAGTTCCATTTAATGAGCTGATGGGGAATTGTATCCATGAATGCATTATGGCTTGTTCCTTCTTCTTCTCCTCCAAGGGTCACATCAGAATCTGTGAATATCTGGTGTTGGTGATCATGAATGACATCCTCATTGTGCGAGCCTGTGATAGGGTTTTGAAATTCATCAGCTAAATTCTCTAGAGCAAGTGTGGAGTGCAAAGATCTTTGCTGAAGCTGGGAATCTACTATAATCTTTCTGTTTTCTTTGAGAGCATACTAACTGCTTGGGTGTTCCCCTAGAGTGGTACCCAGACCTCCCTCCTCTTCCCTTCCCAGGGCATTAGGCAAGACTGTTCTGTTTCCCTATCCCTCTTTCCCTCTGCTATGTTTCCCTCAATAATATTAAAACCCTTTACTCTGACCATTTATAAGACACTAAGATTTTAACAATGAAACAAGTCCTTATTCCATGCTCCATCTAAATTTCATCCTTTGTCACTGTCAAACACATTTCTGATACCTTTGCTTGACTGCACCTTTTGTCATTGCACATTGTTCTCCTGGCCTGGATGTTGAGGGTCACTGGCATGAAGAGAGTTTCTCAAACTGAGCGATGGTGGTGAGAGTCAATAATCTGGGCTGTCTGGCTGGAGGGAATCTTTCCACTAGAGCGGTTCTTGTTTAATTAGAAGTTACGCACTTCTCAGCCTGGTGGCTCCACCATGCAGGACGGGGGACTTGACTGGCTTCTTTTCAGTCTCTCTGTCTGTTTTCCACTGCCTTCCTGTCAGTACACTGTGGGTCACACCTGAGCCCATGTCACCAACTGCCCGTTTTGTCAAATATTCTTTTAACACAGTAACTGGAGAAGTCACACATCTGAATTGCAGCATTACCATTGACAGATGTTTGTTCCTCTCCTTTCTTCATCTGAAAAAATCCTCCCCATCAATCAATTTTATTTTGTGGTGTAAAGGTATCCTGTTTTTCACCTCTCTGCTTCTACAGCAGCCTGTCCACAGGTCTGTTATATCATCTAACCTTCTGGTTGTTCTTTTCCTCCTCTCCTCTCCTCTCCTCTCCCCTCCCCTCCCCTGACTTCCCTTTTCCTTCTTTTGTCCTGTATGTTCATGTCTGTTTCCCTTACAACATGATTCACTTATTTTATTTATTTATTTATTTATTTATTTATTTATTTATTTATTTATTTATTTATTTATTTAGATTCACTTCTTTTAAACACAGGGACAAGAACATGACAATAAGTGGTTCCATTTGTTCCAACGGGTGAGTGAGTAAATGGTGGAATGGGTAAAATAAGCAACTCTGACTATATGGCTGAACTCTCCTCTCTTTGATAGTGATTGCAATTAAAAAATCATACTTTTAATCTGAGAACACATTTTTTTCAACATAACAGCACCACCTATATCTTTATTCACCTGTAGTTAGCTCTTGTTTATCTACTCAAAACCCTTGAATCCAGCAGGTAAAAGAATCAGAACTTGACTGGAACAAGATCTTTTTTTTCATCTTTGTCATTGGTTTGTTCACCTCAGTAAGATTGGGAGTCTTTGTCTAGATAAAACCATCCATGCAATCAATATAAAACACAAATTATTTGGACAAAAATATATAAAGGTACCTAAAAAGGGCAGAATGGGAGAGCAAAGAGAGAGGCTTTAATGAGCTCACATAGATTCATTAAATGGGATTCATTAAAGTTGAAGAGAAAGTCATACATCTGTTTCAGAAGAGAGTAAGGATGTGTTAGAATGGCACCCATATGACAAAAACACCAGCGACAGTTCAAAATTCATGAAAATAAATCCATTGGTAAGTTTTATAACTAAATTATTCCATTTTTCTTATGAAATTAATATACAACAAAATAACTAACATTTCTAACAAGGACCTAAGACTTTTTAAAGGTTGGGTGCCTGGAAGGAGAATTTGGTTCATGTGAAACTTTCCTTGTAACTTTCCCTTTTGCATTCTAAGTTGTAGTTGAGCATCGCTTTAGAAAAAGCATGAAAATATTGTAATTAATTCCCTTCATGCACAATTAAGGAGACGGAATCACTAGCAGATGAAGAGAGGGTTGCTCTGTGCTTCATTATCATTATTTTCAAATAATATTAATTAAGCCACCTCCTGTGCTAAAGGGTGGAACTTAGTGCTCCATAATAGAAATGGAACAGATGTCGTCCTTGACCCTATGAATCATGGAAATGAAACATATGGCATTGTTTGATGTATGTCCAGAATAAAGAGCAACTAAATATGTAAAGTGATACTTAAAAATATATGGTTATTCAGCAGAAAAATGTCTATTTAAAACTAATTATTTACTATACAAATTGCAATGTTTCCTTATACATAGTGTGGTCAGATGCCTATAAAATAGAAATTCCCTGCAAAAGTTGAGGTGTTCAGATTCTCACCAGCAAAGCTCTGATTCTGGGAAACCTTCTCAAGGGCTGGATATTACAGACTTGTTTTCTGTCTTACCAACAGAAGGGTGGTGGCAAATGCTATAGTACATCAGTATGTGGTCACTGAAAATAATTTTATGGCTCTGTCGATGTGAGAAAGATGTTCATGTTTGCAAAACAAAAGATTGTCAACTGAAAAAAAAGCAAGCTAATAGTCATATGTATGTGACCTTTATGCATCTCAAACCCACGTGATTCAGTACCTAGAAGAGTCCATGAATTACCATCAAACCACAAAGCAAAAAAATAAATAACAAAATCTGAGCTTTAACTCTTTCTCTCCTAAACATGAAAGGGTGTCAAATTCGTAGCCTACCACAACAGTCTCTACTAAAACTGGAGGGTTGTCGTTTGCCTAAATGCCCTGGGATTTCCACCCCCCCTACACTGCTTCTCCTCTAGCATCACTCCTGCCCTTGTTTAAAAGGAGGGACTAATCTTTCCTGTGAACCCTTCCTCTCCATGTACAATCTCTCTGTTCAGTCTCTTCCCATCCCAGCTTCACAGACTTCCACCCGAGGGTGGATAATAAAAGAGAAACTGATCAAAAACAAATGTTTATATTGAAAATATTTATAAATAAATAATTTTTGAGACCACTACATAATACCATTCTTGTTTTTTAAGTAAAAAAAATATGTGTTATTGTGAGTTTGTATTAATATAGAAATGATTGAGCACTAAACACCAAAGTGTCAGCATTAATTAACTGAGTGGTCTTGCCCATCTCCAGCTGCATCTGGGTGTATACCCAAGGGTGGAATTAAAGGGTCCATAAAGTATGCTCAGATTTAGCTATATGTAATAATGCAAAATCATTTTCTAAAGCAGTAGTTACAATTTATACTTCTACCTTCATTAAAAACAACAAAAACAACTTACCTCTTGTGGGGCACTGGGGCTTTGGAAGGTAAGATCACATAGGTTGATTCAATGGTATGGTTACTGTTTTAGCTCACAGGTGAGTAGTGTCCGTGGATGCCTATTTTATTATTATTCTTTATAACTAACAAATAATTCATTTATATGAATCAACATTACATGTTAGCTACTTAAAAAGAACAATAAAAATTCATTTTTTCTGTGATCTTTGAAGAATTTGGGGACTGTGAATATTTATTTGAGGTTCCAGAATTTTCTTTTAAGAAAGAAGTTCTAGTTCCCTTGAAAGTGTGGTAACTATTCATTCAGATTAGAACCTTGATTAGTCTCCGCAAGGTTTAGTTAGATGCTAACCCTACCAGCCCTTTGATTTACCTTAATTAGCAAACTGGGAACCTCTAGGAACTGATGCCCTTTTCTTGCTTGACTTTAGGAATCTTGAAGGAAAATTTTGGATGCCTATAGTAACTAGTTCCTTGTGACCTCCATATCTACAGTGAAATATTACTCCTAGCATTGCCTTTATATTTGACATTTTATCTGCTCCACATTAGTTTTTTTTAAAGATTTATTTATTTATTTTAGAGAGAGAGCAAGTGGGAGGGGCAGAGGGAAAGGGAGAGAGAATCGCAAGACTCTGTACTGAGCACAGACCCAACGTGGGGCTTGATCTCACAACCCTGAGATCATGACCTGAGCTGAAACCAAGAGTTGGATACCTAACTGACTCTGCCACCCAGGTGCCCAGATTCAGATTATTTTTATAATCTGTGTGGAGCCTGATTAAATCTGTGTGGAGCCTGATGCAGGGCTTGATCTCAAGACCCTGAGATCATAACCTGAGCTGAAACTAAGAGTCAGCTGCTTAACCAACTGAGCCAACTAGGCACCCTGTAAAGGGTTTTATCTTAAGTCTTAGGACAGGAAATTACTACAGGGAAAACCAACCATTACTCTGCCATAAAGAAAAAGATAGGAAGACCACTGGTAGAGTTACCATTCTGCCATTGTTCCTGTCTCAAAACATTTTCGTGTATGTTGGAAAGTAATTCGAATATTTTTTTATTCTTTGGAATTATCTTAAATTATCCTCATCAGACTCTGTTCTGCCCGAGATAAATATAATTCTGCTCTCATTGTTCTATTTGCTCTGGATGGGCTATCTATGGCAGGACAAGGAAATGCCACTTAACAATGCCTCCATGAGGGTGAATCTCTCATCAGTGTTCAAATTCATACAGCTGTGTTTGTAGAGCAAAGCATCTAGTGTGATGACATTCAAGCTGGTAGGGGAGCAGAAAATAAATCAAACATCTGGAAAATCATGAGAGAAACATATGCACTTTAAGAAGAAAAGAGCCACTTAGCTCTTTTCCCTTAGAACTACCTTAAAGAGGCAAATTATAAACTCCATAGCAAATGAGTTACTATCTTCTGCTCAGACACCATTGTAGAATGGGTTAGTGGAATGATTGCCAGGCTATGACTCAGAAAAGTCTCTTAAACTGCTTGCAGTTAGATTTTTGCTTCCAATACCCTGTCAAAACTGCTCTTGTACTGTATCTATGACACCTTCTTGCTCAATCCAAAGATCAGTTCTTCATTGTCAACTTTCTTGACCCATCACTAGCATTTACTAGCTTATTATTTCTTCCCCTTTGAATGTCTTTCTTTCTTTGACTTTCAAGTTTTCATGCTCTCTTGTCTTCCTCTACTTTCCTGGTCAACTTCTTTGTCTCCTTTCTCACACCTCTGCATTTCTCTGACATAATATTAGGATGCCCTTGTCTCAATCCTTGGACCTCTTAGCTTCTGCAGTTGCCTTCTGCTTCTCGGGCATGTTGAGGGCTCATTTGGTTTCATAACTCTTAGTACCATGTCTAAAATCTAGGTGACTTAAAAATTTATATTCCCAGCTTTTATCTTTTTCCTGATTCATGTAGCCAACTGGTTCTTTGAAATAACCACATTGTTTCTAATTAACATTTCACAATTCACATTTATCTAGTCTAAAATTGAAATCCTAGTCTCCTCCCCTGCCCCCCCAAATCTGTTTTGTTTGATACGTTCTCCGTATCAGTTAGTGGCAATTCCATGCTTCTTGTTGTGAAAGGTCAAAACTAGGAGTCACTCTTAGTTCCTCTCTTTCACCCTCCATACCCAGCCCATCAGGAAATAAGCTTGGCTCTAACTTCAGAATATATCTAGAATTCTCACCTCAGTGGTCTCAGCCACCACTATCGCTCGTCTAAGGTACTGGAAAGTGCTTCACGGAGGCCCTTCTTTATCTCTTCTTGCTCTCCATAGTCCATTTTTAATAGGACAGCCAAAGTGAACTCTTAAAATATGTCTGTACATGTATCTGGTCAAAATTCTGATAGTCTCTATTTCAGCCAGAGTAAAAGTGAACGTCCTTATGATAGCCTGGAAGGCCCTGCGGGTTCTGGCTCTTGTTTGACTTTCGAAGCTCTCTCCCTGCTGTTCCCATCATTTTGTCATCCCCGTCCATAGTCGCCTCCTTGCTGATTGTTTCAAGAACAGTATCAGCAGGCTCCTCTTTCAAGACTCAGCTCCAGCTGGAAGTTCTTTCTGCATATATCAGTGTTCTTTACTTCCCATCTCCTTTCCTTTGCTCAGTGAAGCTCATCCAAAGACAGTTCTTTAAATGACATCTCTTCTATACTCCAATTCTTGGAACCACTGATTCCCTTACTGTATTCTATTCTTTCTTTTTCCCATATCACTATCTCTATCTCGCCTACTACATCACCTATTTATCACTCTGTAAATTGTCTCTGTTACTGTGGGGGGCAGGCTACCAAATGGCCCCCAGAGATATCAGATGCTGATGCCTGGGACTGATAAATGTTACATGATTTGAAGAAAAGGGTCTTTAGAGATGTGATTAAGTTAAGGATCTTGAGAAGGGTAGATTATCCTAGATTATCTGTGGGCTTTAGGTGAAATCGTGGTTTTTTTTTTTTAAGATTTTATTTATTTATTTGAGAATGAGAGAGAGAGCATGAATGGGGGGAGGGCAGAGGGAGAAACAGACTTCCCACTGAGTAGGGAGCTGGGTGCAGGGCTCCCAAGATCATGACCTGAGCTGAAGACAGATGCTTAACCAACTGAGCCACCCAGGTGCCCCGCAATCCTGTGTTCTTATAAGAGAAAAGCAGATGGAGGTTGAGCAGACAGAAGAGGATCAGGCAATGTGATCACAGAGGCAGAGATTGGACTGGTGAAGGCACAAGCCAAGGAATGCCTGTAGCCACTGGCAGCTGGAAAAAGCAAGTGAAAGTTCTCCTGTGCAGCTTCTGGAGGGGATGAGGCCTTGCAGATCCCTTGATTTCAGTCTGGTGACACTGAGTTCAGACTTCTGGCCTCCAGAACCATGAGAACATAAACTTCTGTTCTTTGAAGCCCCCAGTGTGGTAATTTGTGTTAGCAGCCACAGGAACGAATACAACCGTTGTGGTATAAACTCCGGGAAGGCATGAATCTTTGTACATTTGACTTGCTGATGTATCTCCAAGTCCCAGAACAATGCTTGGAATATAGTAGGTGTCCAGCAAATATTTACTGATAAAAGGAATGATATCCATTTTCCTCTTTATATACTTATACCAATCTTACCTACTTTTTAGGGATGTTTTAAAACTCTGAATTTGTGTTCTTACTATTCATTCAATATTCTTTGACATCTTCTGTACAGCAGAAAATTTTAGTAAAAGCTTTTCCACTTATGCGCCAAGAATATACTTGGTAATTTTCAAGCTTGTAGTATTTGTCTCCACCATAGGGTTAAAATCCATTATTTTTTTTTCTTTTCTGAAATTAAAATACAATATTCATCAGAAGAATGGTGCTTTCTAGATTATGATTTTATGGACTGAATAACCAGGAAACCCATGGGAGATTCATTAAATAATAAATATTAACTATATTTTGAAAAGATGACATCCAATAGTGAGCAAGAATGGAAAAAGAAAAAAAAAACTATATAAAACCAAAGACTTTTTCCACTAATTTTCAGCCATTATTAATAATTGCTGTGCATAGCTCTGCATAACTTTTGTCTAGAACAGAATATACCTTTCTTAGTATCAGAACCAGCATTTATCTGTAGCCTGGAAATCTTGCTGAGCTCTGCGTAAGGTCTTGTCAGGAAGCTTCAAAGTTGCCTTTTATCTTTTCTTTAGTAAGAAACTTCCGTCTGCTTACTACAAAGAAAAAGTTCCATTTGTCCTTTTAAGTTGTCTGCTTAGGCCCCTATTTCCTCCTGTAGACTTTTATAAGTAAAAGCAAAAATGAAGTTTTCAACACGTGATCTGGAAAGTCCCATGATTATTGTTTCTTTTTTTAAAGATTTTATTTATTCATTTGAGAGAGAATGAGAGACAGAGAGCATGAGAGAGGGGAGGAGGGTCAGAGGGAGAAGCAGACTCCCCACCAAGCAGGGAGCCCGATGCAGGACTCGATCCCGGGACTCCGGGATCATGACCTGAGCTGAAGGCAGTCGCTCAACCAACTGAGCCACCCAGGCGCCCATGATTATTGTTTCTAAACAATGATTTTCCTGCTGGGCTCAATACTTCTAGATTTGAGCCCATTCTTGTTATTCTTCCATTTGTATTGAACACACTTCCCCCAGCAACTGTCTTACTCTGAGATTTAAACACTAAACTAATTGTGCTACAGACTGATTTAAATATATAGATTTTATTTTGAGCAGCTTGGTGTTACTAAGCCAAACTATAAGCTTTATTATATTTTAAGTGCAAAGGGAAAAATATACTTTCAATAAAAAAATAAACCAATACTCTCCCCACATTATTATAGCATTTTTAATCTTTGTATGTTCTCTCTTGGTGATTATATGGACAAATAAATTCTGTATGCATCATCTATATAATTGTAATAAAGTACATGTATAATTTTAAAAACACTGATGGGCTGGACCACCCTTGATTCTTTTCATCTTTTGAACAGTCCTACTTATGTTATTTTAGTTTACACCTTCATTATATTTCTTCTAGATTATGCTCTCAGGCTTGCCCTTTCCCATCTTCCAGGCCATCTTGCCTTTTGTCTGGTTCTTCTCTAGTCTGTCTTCTACATGGTGCCAGAATGATCTTTTCAAAGAATAAAAGATTATATCTATCTACTGTTAAACTCCTTCTTATCTATGAAAATATTCTCAAATCTTCGGTTTACCTCAAAGAGCTCTTAGTCCTGTGGGTTTTGTTATCATTCCTTTCCATAAACCACCTACCATTTCTACTCACACACTTCACACCAGCCAGACATACACACCTGTGGATTTTCTGGAATGCTTTATGCCTTGCTCAGGCTATTCCCTTTATGGTTTGGAATGGACATTATCTCCTTTCTCATTTAGTTACCTGATCTGTAAAAATCTCAATTCAAGCCTCACCTCCTCTAGTTACTCCAGTGTCTGAAGTTTCTTTTGACTTCCAGAGCATACTAAACACTTGTATTGAACATAGCACTCATTTAGATTCATTTGTCTGCCTTTCATAATGTATACAATTTACATATTTATATTTTCCTCTATACTGCTGTCTTCTTATAAGCATAGAACTATGTCTTGTTCTTTCAACATCAGATACCTAGTAGGTACTCAATAACTGCTGGATAAATAGATACATGATTAAGAGTTTAGAATGTTTGTGCATACATAATAAACACTGTCATGCATTACTTTTTTCTATATAAATATATAAATAAATGTATATATAAATTTATAAACATATTGTTGTATTTTCCCTCTCCGCCTGTCCCCCCTCCCCCCCCGTGTGTGTGCCTACATTCACACACACACACATTTCTTCTGGACAGCCCAATTTTGAAAAGTTGAAATAATCGTGACATACTTAATTTAAAAATGAGCATTTTAGTGTTCTTTCCATCTTGCTTCTTTCTGCTTCCATTTGTTTTCTTATTAATCTCTGGGCTATTCATTGCTTTCCTTTCCATGGTTATTCATGCAACTTCTTCTTTCCATTCTAAATATTGGAAGAAACGGCAACAGGAGGAGCTAGGATTACAGAGAGATAACCAAAATTTATTTTCTTTTAGATTTTTTTGAGCATCACATATGTAAGTCCATTTTAACTCGGCTGTTGAAAAATAAAAAAAAAAAACAAAACCCCTCACTTATTCACTAAGGTTTCTAGATTGTCTTTGAAGGGACCCTGACCAAAAGAGCCTCAGGCAAGAGAGGGCTGGATCATAGAATTGCCTTCATTTCTCAGACAGGATGACTTCTGACAAATACTTGGTTTTTGTTTTTGTGTTTTTTTTTTTTTTTTAAGATTTTATTTATTTATTTGACAGAGAAAGACACAGCGAGAGAGGGAACACAAATGGGGAGTGGGAGAGGGAGAAGCAGACTCCCTGCCGAGCAGGGAGCCCGATGCGGGACTCGATCCCGGGACTCCAGGATCATGACCTGAGCCGAAGGCAGTCGCTTAACCAACTGAGCCACCCAGGCGCCCCTTGTTTTTGTTTTTGATAATCTTGAAAAGTGATATGTTATCCCAGGCCATTGGGGTGGGCCATAATTCAAGATTTGGCTGCATTAAAATCTGGGGAGAGATAAATATCCAGACATTTGGGGGTAAGAGCCAAGTTTTGTGGGACTTGGTGCTTATACAAGTTAGGGGCCATTTTAGGAAAAATGCAATTTTTTTTATTTTGTTGTTATTTTTATTTTTAAAAATTATTTTTATATTTTTAAAAAGATTTTATTTATTTATTCATGAGAGGCAGAGATAGAGGCAGAGGCAGAGGCAGAGGAAGAAGCAGGCTCCCCGCAGAGCAGGGAGCGGATGTGGGACTACATCCCAGGACCCTGAGATCACAACCTGAGCCAAAGGCAGATTCTTAACCGACTGAGCCACCCAGAAGCCTCAGGAAAAATACAATTTTAAAAAGCTTCATTGTATTAGTGTGTTACATAAGCTGTGTAACAAATTATACCAAAACTTAGTGGCTTAAACAAGTGTTTATTATTTTGCACACTTTTTTTGTGGGTCAGGTTTTGGGAGTGGATTACCTGAGTGTTTCTGGTCACATGGATCTCTCCATAAAGTTACTTTAGTGTATATGATATCATTGCTGGCTTTCTCCAGAACAAAGTATCCAAGACAGAGCAAGGTGAAAACCTCAATGTCTTATGACCTTGCCTCAAAAGTCACATTCCATTATTTTCTCAATATCTTATTGGTTATTCAAGTCAGTTCTATTCAGTGTGAGGGGGGACTAACAGGGACATGAAAGTCAGGCAGTGAGCATCATTGGGGGCCATTTTGGAGACTAGCTATCACATCTATATTTGAAAATTCAAAAATAAATAAAGTTATGTAAACACAATGTTAAGGGCCCCTTTCGGTCTTTGAGAACACATATCCAAATGAAGAGCCCTTGAGCTTAGCTATTACTTTCTCCAGGGTAAATTTCCTTTTGCAAACATCAATATCTGCCACAGGCTTTCTTATCCTTTGATAAAAAGCATTGAGTTAAGCTCATCATCACACAGCCTTTGTGTTATCTTGCTTTGTAGCTGTTTTCCAAGGCTCCAACTGTGACCAATCCTCAGGATTCAGTGTATAGAATGGTCATTTAGTAGCAAATTTATCCATCCATACATAGATACCAAGTAGCTAGTGATATGATGTTTTCACATTAGGGTGTTTTGTTTTTTTATGAAATGGAAAGAACTTCATGAGTCTATGCACACAGCATCATGTGTCTCAGATTAGAGGCCTCTGGCTGGACCCCTATCACCTCTGAATAGCTAAAGTGGATTTTTTTGTTTGTTTGATTAACTAGGCAGATGTGCCACCTATCTATTGTCAGAATAATGCTGTGTGATAAGTAACCACAAACATTCGATGGCAAAGAACAACTCACTGTTGTTCTTATGGCTCACTGTCTGGTGTCATCTGTGTGTTGTGCCTGGGACTCTTATCTGGACTGGGTTTGATCACATGTCTGGGCGTTGGGAGTCTGTTGGCTTATCTAGATTGGCCTTGTCTATAAATGATTGGATGATTCAGCTCTGGTCTACATGTCTGCCCTCCTCCATTAGACTAAGATATGTTCTCTCTGTAATGGCGGAAACACAGAAAGCAAGCAGAAAGACACACAAGCTCTTGAGGCTTTGGCTCAGAACTTGCACACTATTCCTCTATTTCATTTTACTGGCCAAAGCAAATAACATGGCTGAGTCCTTAGAGTTGGAGGGTGACAAAAAATTATATGGAAAAATGAACGAATACAAGGCTGAGACACAGATTGGAACCATTCTGCAATCTACTACAGCAACTTTCACTCTCCTTCCTCAGGACTCCAGGAGTACCATTTTTGAAGTTATATTTTCTCTCAGGCAGAAAAGTTCCCACATAAAGACAGATATTTTTTAAGTTAAATATATGTGAGTCTTAATGTGGGTAGCTATCATTATGTTGGAGCATGTTGCCTTTGAATTTTTCAAAATATTTAGCTCAATTTTTCTACTCATAGATTAGAAAGTGAGTATATATAGAAATCTATATGTGCAACCAGGATGTTGAGAAGCAAAATTCGTGGCAATATGAAAATGCAACTTCATTTCTGTCTCTTGTTTCTTTAAGATATATTTAGTATGGGTAAATTTTCTCTGCTCTTTGATGAAATCTGTCAGATAAAGTTTCTCACCAGGAAAGAATATAATCAAGTATTGCAAAGTGTCTTCAATCATTGATTAAATGTTAAATCCCAGATATTAATCAAAGTGGGTCTGAAGTATTAAAAATAATAAGAGCATATGAAAGGGCATGCCCAAATTCTACCATCTTTGAACATTTTCCTACTCTGTGAACTTGTCTTTTCCCAATAGTTTCATGGGCTCTTTGGAGATGGCCATCATTGGGGAATGTTCTCTTGACATTCCTTGACAAGGGCAAAACCATTTCTGTCATGATGATGACTTGTGATTCCTTCCTCAGCCTTCAGGAAACTAAAATTCATCTACAGATTCTGGCTGTATCTTCCCAGGACCTGATTAGACAGATGACACAGTGAAGGTTCTTCCCCATGTGTTCCTCATCTGGTTTATGTAAAACACACATCCTTTCCTTAACAAATTCAGGCAGATCCCCAAATACCCACTTCCAACCTGCTGCCCCAGGATGCTTTTGCTTCCTCAAGTGCCAATCAGGACAAGATCTCTCTATCTCCCACATGCAATAAAAGGTACTCAAGCTTTCCCAATCAACCCATGAAAACTCCCCTCACCAAGTTTGGAGGAAAGGAAAAATCTCTCTCCTTCGGTGATTTAGGGGTGAGAATGCAGAGCACATCAGCAGAAATTTCTAGGACATTTCTCTACAAATGTCTCTTTTCTTATCCTTTTTCACCCCATTTATAGTCTGAAAGTGTGTGATGGAATCCATGAATTCTGGACTTCAGTTTCAGTGATATCTTTAAAAAATCTAAATTTTGGTCCAGCAACTTAATGTCTTCTAGGTATATTTTATTTTTGTGATTTATTGGAAAATTGAATTTTTGAATCATTTTATATATACAAGTCCCCACTTAGACCTAACTTGTTTTTAGGCAAGGTTGGCTGGAAAATGTCTCATCCTCCTTTTTCCCATTTCAAGTAGAGAGAAATTTTAAGTGAGAGATGAACTACTATGCGTTGTCCTGGAGGGAAGTGTCCAAGTGATCGTGAATAGATATCTCAAGAAAGGAGGAGAGGAGAATCAGCAGTTAGTGGCTTATTGTGCTTCTTTTCCTTTTTCCGCTGCATCTTCTCATTTTCTTATAAACATTAAGTTGCTGCTGTATTCCTAGTTCTAGGAAGATAATACACTGCTTAGTCCTATGTGTAAAACAGAGTCCGCAGAAGAAGTTGAGAACATGGAGGCTCTTAAATTCCTTTCAATCTCTTAGAAGAAATAGCATGATCCTGGTGTTTATAACCTATCATTCAAGTGCTTTATGATGATGAAATGGGTAATCAAAGTCTTATCATTGGTAAATAGAGAATATGAGGGAATTTTAAACTTTTTGATCTCACATGGTTTTGAGTGTAGAGCCTCAGGCCTTTCATATGAGAAACTTTGAAGACCAAAGAGGGAAGAATCATAGCATATTCTTTAAAGTCCTTGTATCATACTTGAGAGATGACTGCAGACCACTACCCTCTGGGCAATTTCTTTACTTTTTAATTGGTTAAACTATCCAAAACATAACTTGTCCTGGGGATGCCGAAGCCATTCTGCAGGAAATCTGTGTGCCTCCCATAAAATGAGCTGATTTGCTCTGAACTGCATACTTTGTAGTTGGAACCTTTAGTGTCCTGTGGTTCTCGAACAAATGTCCTAGGATGCCGGAATGATGGCTTCATTTTATGGATCCCATAATTTTGGAGGGAAGTGGTAGAACAGAGACAGAGACAGTGAGAGCAGGAACACAAGCAGGGGGAGTGGGAGAGGGAGAAGCAGGCTTCCCACTGAGCAGGGAGCCCGATGTGGGACTCGATCCCAGGACTCTGGGATCATGACATGAGCCGAAGGCAGCCGCTTAACGACTGAGCCACCCAGGCGCCCTTGGACACTTTCTACAACTTTCACAGGCACAGTGTCTCAGGCAGATGGAAGATAAGAAGGACGCCTGAATTCAATATTCTATTAGTCATCTCTGGCTCTGTGACTTATCATAACTTAACTACAACAAGAACCTCCCAAATGATCTTGTTAGATTCAATCTTTTCCCTCTTTCATTTCTCCCTTGTATGGTGTCAAATTAACATTATTCAAAAGCACAATGATCATTGTGTGATTCACTTAAATTTTTTAGGCCTCCACTGCCACTTTCACTTTTCATCCTTGCCATCATATGCTGTCATGCTCTTCTATTCCTCTCATTCTGCACAACAGCCAAACTGATCTATTCACAATCCTCTGAATGGTCCTTTTGTCTCTGCCTTCTTTCATTTCTTCATTTCTTCCCATCACTCCAAATTACCTTGCTTCTTTTGCTAAACAAGAAGTTCAGCTTAGACTCCACCTCCTTTAAAGTCTTTCATCATTCCTGACATTTATTTCCATGGTTTTATATTTATACCCTGCAATATCATCTGCTAAAGAAAACCTATTGAGACCCACGGCTTTGTTGTTCAAAGCTTTGGATACATTTGAGGAATCATAAATCCATGCAGTCATTGTTAGAGGTACTGAAAAGGGACCCAAAAATACTTGCAAACACCCTCCTTTTAGGATGTTTTCTGATCTAGGTTATTTTTACAGAAATTAATATTGGTGTTCCTTGCTTCTTTGGATACATTTAAGGAATCATAAATCCATGCAGTCATTGCTAGAGGTACTGAAAAGGGACCCCAAAATACTTGCAAACACCCTCCTTTTAGGATATTTTCTGATCTAGGTTATTTTTACAGAAATTAATATTGGTGTTCCTTGCTTATCTCCAGGATGGCTCCCAATCGAGGGCATTTTCCATATACCAAAAGTAGATCATCTCAAATACATCTTCTGTGATTTGGAGAGGAACTGCTATACCAAAAGGAAATCAGCTGCATATGTAAATGAACTTGATAGAATTAAGAAAAACATATTAACTTTGAATAGCCCTAGCTGAACAATCAGTTCCGGTTTATCACAATTTGGTCTAATTGTTGATATGTTCCTTCTTGGCTGTCTGCAGCCCGAAGTGTTGGGTCTCAGAATGGCATTTGTGAGCTATTAAACTGGGTCCCTGCTTCTGCCTGCAGTTTCTTGAAATGTGATTTACTGCTGCCTTCACTAGTCGGTATCGATTTATCATTTTAAATTTATACAATAATGTCACTCAAAGTTTGACTGGTGTCTATTTCATATGCTTCTCAGATGCTATGCTTAGATTGCAAGATCAACCAAGGGAGTGGTTATGGAAATCATGCAAATCACTGATTACACTCTCCAAGGCAGGAGCGCCTAACTCCTTGCAAATGCCATCTGTGAAATGAGGTAGTGTTAGAATAGGATGTCTTTTAAGATGCTCATTGAGCTGGAGCATTCAGTGAATCCATCACCTCATTCTAATGAGCGTGAAGTATTTTAGTTAGGTCTTGCAGGTAAGAGGATGGTTACACTGCCAGTTTTATGGTGATGATTAAATGAAAGAATGCATGCAACATACTTAGTCAAGGGCAAGAAAAATAATTTGTTATTATTAGTAGTACCTTTGTCATTAAGATAATCTAAGGAATACTTTTGCAAACCTCACAGCGACTGATCTTTTTATGTTCAGAGAAAGGACAGAGTTGCCCCTGTGGGCATACTCTTTAAAAGCCTATCTCTGAAATTCAGTCACATAGAGTATCATCCCTAGATTGCAAATCACTTCTGGAGAGAGCTCTCTTCCTCCCCAGGATAAGCCAGGTCTCCCACCATACAATCTAATGACTTTGATACTTTGCCTTTGGTACACTCTCAGGGTTGCAATCATGTCCTTGTAGATATTTACTTTATTGTTTTTATTTTTGTATTATCTATCTCCTTCAGGAAATTTTAATCTTGGAAAAATCAGTGTGTGGCTCTGTGTTGTGATATCCCCACTTCCTGCATTGAAGGAATGCTCAGTAAATTTTTCTTTTATGAATGTTGAATGCATGAGTAAATGCAGAGAAACTTGGAAGCCACCTGATAGTTGAACAATCCAGTGTCAGCAGATCTGAATTTTAGTTCTGGCTTTCACACTAACTATCCATGTTATCTGAAGTAAGCCTCCAAGTCTTAATATCTTTATGAAAGTGTTTGTGCTAAATCAGTGGTTATCAACCCTGCTTATACATTATAATCCCCTAGAGAGATTTTAAAAAGCATTTAATTTTAGGCTCCATCCCAATTGAATTAGATTCTCTGTGAGCTGGGTCCTGGCACTGCTAAATACGCATGTTAAGCTTCTCAGGTGTTTCTAATGAATATCCAGGTTTTAAAAATCATTGTATTAGATTAATGAAGTTTCTTCCATTTCCAAGTCGAAGTTATTTTGCTTAGACTTCTGAAAAGGCTGGCTGTTCTATTAATTTATTTGAGTATTTGGAATGATTGTTTGCACATAGCAGAACCTCAATAAATGTTTTTGTTGCTGAACTAGCTGAGAGGTCTGCTAGGTTCATGAATACTAAATGCAGGAGATTAATCTGGTGGCTGGAATGATGTGCTCCTCTCTCATTTTATAGAAGGTTCAGGGACAAAAGACTTCACAAATTAGCTGAAGATAAATTGGAAAACTCTCTAGCAATGACAAGGAACCTGTGGTGTCTGTACTGAAGATAATTAGATATTTTTAAATAAAACTGGCAATCACTTACTGAACTCTTCCTATATACAAGTTTTAAGCATTTTTCATGTAGTAATTGAATACTAATGGCACCTTACAGTAGGTGCTATCATCCAGAGTACAGATGAAGCAAAGGAGGGACACAGAGGGTAAGAATCTAGGAATTGGCGGTGGTGGTGGGGAATCTAGATTAGAACTCAGTCTTTCTCCAGAAATGGGGCTTATTCACCCTTATTCTTGGGCAGTGGAATTTCACGATGTACCAACCTAGCCAGAGTGAAGCGATAGTTCAGGCATGAAATCACTCTTTCAAAGATAAATACATGATATTCTGAAAAAGATGGCATTTAAAATCAAATAACCAATTCCTTGTTGTCCAGTGGAAATTTCTACTCTTGAAATCATGGATTGTAACTACCAAGGTATATGAGTTATCTGTTGCTGTGTAACAAATCATCTTAAAATGGAGCAACTTAAAACCACACAGATTTATTAGGTCATTGTGTCTGAGGCTCAGAAATACTGGCATGGTTTAATGGGATTCTCTGCTTCAGGGTTTCCTATGATGCTTTAAACAGGGATTGCCTGGGGTTACATTCCTAAATGAAGGCTTGACTGGGTAAGGATCCTCTCTGCGTGCTCACTTACATGGTTGTGGGAAAAATTCAGTTCCTTGAGAGATGTTGGACTGGGGGCCTAAGATCCTAAGTGATTTGCACACAGTGATTTGCACACAGCCATGTGGCCAGCAAGTCATGTGTGAAGAGTCAAGAAGAATGCCAACAAGGACAAAGTCCCAGATTTTTATAACTTAGTCTCAGAAGTCACATCCCATGATATTGCTGTAGTCTATCTAATAGAAGAAAGTCGCTAAGCCCATTCTACACTCAAAGGGAGATTACGTAAGGGTGTGAATGCCATGGGGTCGAGATCATTTATTTGAAAACCAGTTTAGAAGACTGTCTGCCACAAAGGAAATGCCCACAGGGAATGCGCAGATGGCTCTACCTTGGGTGGTGGCTGTGGATTTTGTTACACCTGGGTATTGCATGACCATGGAATCTTTGGTGACTTGGCTGTGGTAATGTCTCTAACTATGGGTATTACAGTATCTGCATTTCTTGACAAGGTAGACAATTATTTTGTCTTTTTTTTTTATTCTTATGTTAATCCCCATACATTACATCATTAGATTTAGATGTAGTGTTCCATGATTCATTGTTTGTGCATAACACCCAGTGCTCCATGCAGAATGTGCCCTCCTCAATACCCACCACCAGGCTAACCCATCCTCCCACCCCCCTCCCCTCTAGAACCCTCAGTTTGTTTTTCAGAGTCCATCGTCTCTCATGGTTCGTCTACCCCTCCGATTTCCCCTGCTTCATTCTTCCCCTCCTGCTACCTTCCTTTTCTTCTTTTTTTTTTCTTAACATATATTGCATTATTTGTTTCAGAGGTACAGATCTGAGATTCAACAGTCTTACACAATTCACAGCGCTCACCATAGCACATACCCTCCCCAATGTCTCTCACCCAGCCACCCCATCCCTCCCACCCCACCCCCCACTCCAGCAACCCTCAGTTTGTTTCCTGTGATTAAGAATTCCTCATATCAGTGAGATCATATGATACATGTCTTTCTCTGTTTGACTTATTTCGCTCAACATAATACCCTCAAGTTCCATCCACGTCGTTGCAAATGGCAAGATCTCATTCCTTTTGATGGCTGCATAATATTCCATTGTATATATATACCACCTCTTCTTTATCCATTCATCTGTCGATGGACATCTTGGCTCTTTCCACAGTTTGGCTATTGTGGACATTGCTGCTATAATCATCGGGGTGCATGTACCCTTTCGGATCCCTACTTTTGTATCTTTGGGGTAAATACCCAGTAGTGCAATTGCTAGATCATATGGTAGCTCTATTTTCAGCTTTTTGAGGAACCTCCATACTGTTTTCCAGAGTGGCTGCACCAGCTTGCATTCCCACCAACAGTGTAGGAGGGTTCCCCTTTCTCCGCATCCCCGCCAACATCTGTCATTTCCTTACTTGTTAATTTTAGCCATTCTGACTGGTGTGAGGTAGTATCTCATTGAGGTTTTGATTTGGATTTCCCTGATGCTGAGCAATATTGAGCACTTTTTCATGTGTCTGTTGGCCATTTGGATGTCTTCTTTGGAAAAATGTCTGTTCATGTCTTATGCCCATTTCTTGATTGGATTCTTTGTTCTTTGGGTGTTGAGTTTGATGAGTTCTTTATAGATTTTGGATACTAGCCCTTTATCTGATATGTCATTTGCAAATATCTTCTCCCATTCTGTCAGTTGTCTTTTGGTTTTGTTGACTGTTTCCTTTGCTTTGCAAAAGCTTTTTATCTTGATGAAGTCCCAATAGTTCATTTTTGCCCTTGCTTCCCTTGCCTTTGGCGATGTTTCTAGGAAGAAGTTGCTTCGGCTGAGGTCAAAGAGGTGGCTGCCTGTGTTCTCCTTTAGGATTTTGATGGACTCCTGTCTCACATTGAGGTCTTTCAACCATTTGGAGTCTATTTTTGTGTGTGGTGTAAGGAAATGGTCCAGTTTCATTCTTCTGCATGTGGCTGTCCAATTTTCCCAACACCATTTGTTGAAGAGACTGTCTTTTTTCCATTGGACATTCTTTCCTGCTTTGTCAAAGATGAGTTGACCATAGAGTTGAGGGTCCATTTCTGGGCTCTCTAGTCTGTTCCATTGATCTATGTGTCTGTTTTTGTGCCAGTACCATGCTGTCTTGATGATGACAGCTTTGTAATAGAGCTGGAAGTCCGGAATTGTGATGCCACCGGCTTTGCTTTTCTTTTTCAACATTCCTCTGGCTATGCGGGGTCTTTTCTGGTTCCATACAAATTTTAGGATTATTTGTTCCATTTCTTTGAAAAAAGTGGATGGTATTTTGATGGGGATTGCATTGAATGTGTAGATTGCTCTAGGTAGCATTGACATCTTCACAATATTTGTTCTTCCAATCCATGAGCATGGAACCTTTTTCCATTTCTTTGTGTCTTCCTCAATTTCTTTCATGAGTATTTTATAATTTTCTGAGTACAGATCCTTTGTCTCTTTGGTTAGATTTATTCCTAGGTATCTTATGGTTTTGGGTGCAATTGTAAATGGGATCAACTCCTTAATTTCTCTTTCTTCTGTCTTGTTGTTGGTGTAGAGGAATGCCACTGATTTCTGTGCATTGATTTTATATCCTGTCACTTTACTGAATTCGTGTATGAGTTCTAGCAGTTTTGGGGTGGAGTCTTTGGGGTTTTCCACATAAAGTATCATATCATCTGCAAAGAGTGAGAGTTTGACTTCTTCTTTGCCGATTTGGATGCCTTTGATTTCTTTTTGTTGTCTGATTGCTGTGGCTAGGACTTCCAATACTATGTTGAATAGCAGTGGTGATAGTGGACATCCCTGCCGCGTTCCTGACCTTAGGGGGAAAGCTCTCAGTTTTCCCCCATTGAGAATGATATTCGCTGTAGGTTTCTCATAGATGGCTTTTATGATATTGAGGTATGTACCCTCTATGCCTATACTCTGAAGAGTTTTGATCAAGAAAGGATGCTGTACTTTGTCAAAAGCTTTTTCTGCATCTACTGAGAGGATCATATGATTCTTGTTCTTTCTTTTGTTAATGTATTGTATCACATTGATTGATTTGCGGATGTTGAACCAACCTTGCAGCCCAGGGATAAATCCCACTTGGTCATGGTGAATAATCCTTTTAATGTACTGTTGGATTATTGGCTAGTATTTTGGTGAGAATTTTTGCATCCATGTTCATCAGGGATATTGGTCTGTAATTCTCCTTTTTGATGGGGTCTGGTTTTGGGATCAAGGTAATGCTGGCCTCATAAAATGAGTTTGGAAGTTTTCGTTCCATTTCTATTTTTTGGAACAGTTTCAGAAGAATAGGTATTAATTCTTCTTGAAATGTTTGGTAGAATTCCCCTGGGAAGCCATCTGCCCCTGGGCTTTTGTTTTTTGGGAGATTTTTGATGACTGCTTCAATTTCCTTAGTGGTTATAGGTCTGTTCAGGTTTTCTATTTCCTCCTGGTTCAGTTTTGGTAGTTGATACATCTCTAGGAATGCATCCATTTGTTCCAGATTATCTAATTTGCTGGCATAGAGTTGCTCATAATATGTTCTTAAAATTGTTTGTATTTCTTTGGTGTTGGTTGTGATCTCTCTCTTTCATTCATGATTTTGTTGATTTGGGTCATTTCTCTTTTCTTTTTGATAAGTCTGGCCAGGGGTTTATCAATCTTGTTAATTCTTTCAAAGAACCAGCTCCTAGTTTCGTTGATCTGTTCTACTGTTCTTTTAGTTTCTATTTCATTGATTTCTGCTCTGATCTTTATTATTGCTCTTCTCCTGCTGAGTTTAGGCTTTATTTGCTGTTCTTTCTCCAGCTCCTTTAGGTGTAGGGTTAGCTTGTGTACTTGAGACCTTTCTTGTTTCTTGAGAAAGGCTTGTATTGCTATATACTTTCCTCTTAGGACTGCCTTTGCTGCATCCCAAAGATTTTGAATAGTTGTGTTTTCATTTTCATTGGTTTCCATGTATTTTTTTAATTCTTCTTTAATTTCCTGGTTGACCCATTCATTCTTCAGTAGGATGCTCTTTAGCCTCCATGTATTTGAGTTCTTTCCGACTTTCCTCTTGTGATTGAGTTCTAGTTTCAAAGCATTGTGGTCTGAAAATAGGCAGGGAATGATCCCAATCTTTTGGTACTGGTTGAGACCTGATTTATGACCTAGGATGTGATCAATTCTAGAGACTGTTCCATGGGGACTAGAGAAGAATGTGTATTCCGTTGCTTTGGGATGGAATGTTCTGAATATGTCTGTGAAGTCCATTTGGTCCAGTGTGTCATTTAAAGTCTTAATTTCCTTGTTGATCTTTTGCTTAGATGATCTGTCCATTTCAGTGAGGGGGGTGTTAAAGTCCCCCACTATTATTGTATTGTTGTCAATGTGTTTCTTTGCTTTTGTTATTAATTGGCTAATATAATTGGCTGCTCCCATGTTAGGGGCATAGATATTTAAAATTGTTAGATCTTCTTGTTGGATAGACCCTTTAAGTAGGATATAATGTCCTTCCTCATCTCTTATTACAGTCTTTGGTTTAAAATCTAATTTGTCTGATATAAGGATTGCCACCCCAGCTTTCTTTTGGTGTCCATTAGCACGGTAAATGGTTTTCCACCCCCTCACTTTCAATCTGGGGGTGTTTTTGGTTCTAAAATGAGTCTCTTGCAGACAGCATATCGATGGGTCTTGTTTTTTAATCCAGTCTGATAGCCTGTGTCTTTTGATTGGGGCATTTAGCCCATTTACATTCAGGGTAACTATTGAAAGATAGGAATTTAGTGCCATTGTATTACCTGTAATGTGACTGTTACCGTATATTGTCTGTGTTCCTTTCTGGTCTATGTTGCTTTTAGGGTCTCTCTTTGCTTAGAGGACCCCTTTCAAGATTTCCTGTAGGGCTGGTTTTGTGTTTGCAAATTCCTTTAGTTTTTGTTTGTCCTGGAAGCTTTTTATCTCTCCTTCAATTTTCAATGACAGCCTAGCTGGATATAGTATTCTTGGCTGCATATTTTTCTCATTTAGTGCTCTGAATATATCCTGCCAGTCCTTTCTGGCCTGCCAGGTCTCTGTGGATAGGTCTGTTGCCAATCTAATGTTTCTACCATTGTAGGTTACATATCTCTTCTCCCGAGCTGCTTTCAGGATTTTCTCTTTGTCTATGGGACTCGTAAGTTTTACTATTAGATGTCGGGGTGTTGACCTATTTTTATTGATTTTGAGAGGGGTTCTCTGTGCTTCCTGGATTTTGATGCCTGTTTCCTTCCCCTAATTAGGGAAGTTCTCTGCTATAATTTGCTCCATTATACCTTCTGCCCCTCTCTCTCTTTCTTTTTCTTCTGGGATCCCAATTATTCTAATGTTGTTTCATCTTATGGTATCGCTTATCTCTCGAATTCTGCCCTCGTGATCCAGTAGTTGTTTATCTATCTCTCTTTTTCTCAGCTTCTTTATTTTCCATCATTTGGTCTTCTATATTACTGATTCTCTCTTCGCCTCATTTATCCTAGCAGTTAGCGCCCCCATTTTTGATTGCACCTCATTAATAGCCTTTTTGATTTCTACTTGGTTAGATTTTAGTTCTTTTACTTCTCCAGAAAGGGTTTCTCTAATAACTTCCATATTTTTTTCAAGCCCAGCTAGTATCTTTAAAGTGATGATTCTGAACTCTTGATCTGACATCGTACTAATGTCCGTATTGAGTAGGTCCCTGGCAGTCGGTACTACCTCTTGTTCTTTTTGTTGAGGTGATTTTTTCCACCTTGTCATTTTGTGCAGAGAAGAATAGATTAATGAGAGAACAAAATGCTAGCAGAGTAACAACGTCCCCAGAAAATATACTCTAAACAAATCAGAAAAGACCTGAAGCAGTGGAAAAAGAAACGGAAAGAGAAAAAAAGAAAAAGAAAAAAAAAAGAAAAAGAAAAAGATAAAGATAAAAACAAACAAAAACAAACAAAACAAAACAACAACAACAACAAAAAACCAGAATGTGATCAAATATGATCAGGCTGGTATATAGATCAGTGCCACACACTAGATTTGGGGTGTATTTTGGTCTTTTAGAAGAAAGTGCCTCCCAAAATTTTAAAGAAAGAAAAACTTATATATGTACAAAAATAAGGGTTGATATGATGAAGGGATGGAATATGACTGTAAAGATGGAAATTATAAAAAATTTTATAAAAGGAATTGATAAGAAGTTGTTTGAAAAAAGAAAGAAGAGGATTTAAAAAAAGAGAAAAAAGAAAAAAAAAGGGAGAGAATGTGATCAGGCAGGGGAGTAGAAAAAACCATCTACTAGAGATTTAGGGTATATTTTAATCTGTTAGAAGAAACTATCTCAAAATTTTAAAGAGAGAACAACTTATATATATATGCCAAAAATACGGGTAACTACTATGAAGGGATAGAATATGACTCTAAAAATGAAAAATAAAAATGTTTTTTAAAAAACATTTTTTAATGGGATTGATAAGATGTTGGTTGAAAAAGGGAAAAAGAAAAATTCAAAAAGAAAAAAAGGCAGTTAAAAAAAAATTAACTTTGAAAGACTAAAGAATCATGGTAAAAAAGCCATGAACTCTATGTGCAGTAGTCCCCTAGCGCTGGCGTTCTGCCGTTCTCATTGATTGGTAAACTTGGCCTTGGCTGGCTGTTCTCGCTGATCTTCTGGGGAGGGGCCTGTTGCCGTGGTTTCCAAATGTCTCTGCCGGAGGCGGAATTGCCCCGCCCTTGCCCCCTCCCGGCTAAGTAATCTGCTCGGGTTTGCTCTCCGGGGCTTTTGTTCCCTGCGAGCTTTCCGTACAGCTTTGGAGGCCAGGAGTGAAAATGGCGGCCTCCCAATCTCTGCCCCGGAGGAGCCGAGAACTCGGGGCCCGCTCCTCAGTGAGCCCCCAGAGAAAAGCCGTCAGTCACTCTCGTCTCCCCGGTCTCCGGCCGCACTCCGTGCTCCCCCGGCCTGTGACCGCACGTTTCTATCTCTGGCACCCGACCCCGTGTGGAGTCTCCAATCCCAGCAGATCCCTGCGGTGCCCTCCCGCGCGGCTCCTCCCGGGGGAGGAAGGTGAGTCTCCCCGGATCTGCCGCTTGTTGGGTCCCTGCTGGAGGAGCAGGGGCCCGACTGTGCCGCGGATCACGGTTTAGGGCCACCCCGAGCTGAGAGCCCGCGCCTGGGCTCCGCCTCTGCAGCCGGCTTCCCCGCTCCGATACCTGGGAGCTCTGCTGCACTCAGGCACCCCCGGTCTTTCTGTGACCCCGAGGGTCCTGAGACCGCACTGTCCCACGAGGGTTCCACCCCCTGCTTAGCTCCTGGAGCAATGTCCCTCAGTGGAGCCGACTTCTAAAAGTTCCGATTTTGTGCTCCACTGTTCTATCACTGGCCAGTAGTGGCCGATGGAGGCCCCCCCCCCCCGCCGTCTATCCTCCCGAATATCGCCGCGGATTCACTTCTCCGCACGTCCTGCCTTCCAGAAAGTGGTCGCTTTTCTGATGAGAGAGTTGTTGCTCTTCTTTTCTTCGATCTCCTGTTGAGTTTGTAGGTGTTCAGAATGGCTTGATCCCTATCCAGCTGAATTCCTGAGAGGAGACGAAATCCAGGTCTCCTACTCCTCCGCCATCTTGCTCCGCCCCCCTATTTTCTGTCTTATAAATTTTGTAACCTCTTATACATCCAAACAATGACATACTCTGATGTAAAAGTTTCACAATGTGGTGATGCTCCATTATTTCTTATTAGCTTCCCCCTTCCTTAGCCTCAGTTTAGCAGCTCCTAAGGAGCCAAGACCACAGATTCATCTCACTCTGTCATACCTTGCAATCAAACTGGCTGAAAGACCTATTCTCAAAGAAGTAATTTTGGATTTTATAACCCCCAGTTGTGTTAGTTAGATAATTTGTCTTCTGTTACACCCATGAGGAAGTGAAAGTAAATCAGGTTCCTAACAAACTTATCTAACTAAGCAAGTCTGGCATCTTTTATAATTTTATAATCTATTATGTTTTATTGGACCCTGTGATTCCCACAGGGATCTGTTTTTGTGTCACATAAAGGAACTGCACTGGATGATGAAGTTTTATTGCTCCAGATAACTTACACTTTATTTATGTAAATATGTGCTCTCAGAATTAGAATAAGCCCTGAGTCAGGTTAGTACTTTCCATTCAACTGACAGCCCATGACAGAATCATTGTCATCATTCAGGTTGTTTTGGGATGCAACACAGGATAATGGCATTATAGGTCATCTCTGACGTCACATGGGGAGATGTGTTAGTGTTCATGCTATCACTTTTGGAAGTAATTTTCATTAGGTCAAAATAGTATGAAAGAGTCATGTGCATGCAATATTTTGTAAGAACATTTAGGTTCTAAGCATTTCATGTTTCTCATTTATACATTCAAAGATTGGAGTGATGTATCTATGAGCCAAGGAGCATCAAAGATGGCTGGCAACACTTAGGAGAAAGGCATGGGACAGATTCTCCCCTGGAGACTTCAGAGAGAGCATAGCTCTGCAGACACCTAGATTTTAGACTTCTGTCTTCCAGAAATGTGAGAATAGATTTGTGTTGTTTCAATCCACCCAGAGTGTGGTACATTGTTATGGCAGTCCCAGGAAATAAATACAGGACTGTGTTCCATGTTAACTATCTCTGGCTTTTTAAATTTGTACATTTTATATGTCTAATGTGTTTGGAAGCAAGAGTGGAAGGAAAGTACATTTTCTCATGAGAAAAAAAGTTAAGAAATTGGAATTCATCCCTTTTTCAATAAGAAGCCACTAGACATTAAGTAACTCCATTTCTTCACACATATTCTCAGCCATTCCTGGGGCATTTGTCACTTGCAGCTCCAGTAAAGAGAAACTCATGTTTGGACTCAGAATGATGTATCTAGAGCACAAGAAGCCCGTTGAAGGGAATAGACACAAATAGCAAACAATGCTTGCTAGAGAAGATTAAGCATCTTCATTGAAAAAGTGAAAATGTAAACATTTGGAGATATGGGTACAGGAGAAATAGGTGACAGCAGAGTTAAAAATAATTTTAACAAGAGGAGCTGCAATTAAATTTGACAATTGCATATCAAATACTCAATTGTTTGAGATCCCAGGGGAGTCTGATCTGAGTGATGGATGTAGGCTGACTCCTGTGTTCATGGTAGACAGCAATGTGGGGTTCCTAGACAATGGGGAGGGGATTACAAATGGTGGGTAAGAAGAAGAGACTTTCTTATGTGAAATTGAGCTGATGAATCTCTTAGGGAATTGTTTTAAGCTGTCAAGATTTTCTTTTCTTTCTTTTTTTTTTTTTTTTAAAGATTTTATTTATTTGAGAGAGAGAGAGAAAGAGCGAGCAGGGGGAGGGGCAGAGGGAGAGGGAGAGAGAGAATCTTAAGCAGACTCCGAGATCAGCGTGGGGCCCAACTTGCCCCGCTCTTCTGACTTGGGGTTTGATCTCAAGACCCTGAGATCATGACTTAAGCTGAAATCAAGAATCAGAAGCTTAATTGACTGAGCCACCCAGGCGCCCCATAAGCTGTCAAGATTTTCAAAAGAAGCAATAGATTTGTTTTGTCATAGCATGATGGATGACAGCAGCCATATCAATACCCACCCTAACCATGTTCGTTGACTTGCCCCAGAACTACAAAGCCCCAGTGATAGCCACACCCTAAGTCTCCATAGCCACAGCCTCCACTACCATGGACCCTAAAGTAGGTTTCATAATAGCTGTAGCATAGAGTCGTGGGAGATGAGGAAGGGTTGCTAAGCAAACGGTGATTGTCCAAAGTTTGACTGTTACTTCATCTGGGAGCTTAATGTAGCACCAGGAGTATCTGTGGAAAACTCCAGGGCTCCAATTCTTAATTCCATAAACAAATTAGTGTCAAAATGATAGCTAATTCTGGTACATATAAGTGAAAAAAGTGAAGATGATAGAATCCTTGTGACAAAGTTAGAATTCAATGACTGATGGGAAAAAAAATAAGAGTTTTATAAATCTTGGTTTATCCTTTAACTTAAATTGAAAAATCCATGGCCTATGTATGAATCCAGAGATTCATATATAAACTGAACACATTCCTTTCCAGAGCTGAGGAATTCAGCTAACCACAAGAATACGCCTGCCATTTCCTTTATATTCAAGGCAGATGTAACCTCTTTACATCAGTAGAAAGATGAGCATTTTCAAATATAGTTTTTTTTTTTCTCACACTGCTTCTTAATACCATCTCATGGCGTTAAGTTAGAAGCAGTCATCTGGGGATGTATTGTAATGTTCTTCAGCTGAGAGTGTTGGATTTCATTTTTGTTGAGATACCATCCCTAAAAATAATGATTCCAGTTTCACACAATAGAATTCAGGCGTGTTACATTTTTTAAATGAACAGAAAAAATATGAAGAGAATACAAAATCTAGCATTTCTAAGCTGAGACTTTGGGAATACGTATTATCTGTAAGAAGCTTAAAGTTGAAACTTAAAAACAAAGTGATTTAGCCTAAGAACCATCAGAAATATTCAGGGATGAGGGCACATAGAGGCTAGGTACACACACATTTTTGTGTGTGTGAAGGTTTCTGAAATAAAAATGCAGAGTTGCCAACAGCATTGAACTATGCAAAATAAGTACCTATGCGTATACAAGATGACAGGGTGCCTTGGAACTTATATGTTTATTTCATCATTACTCACATGGTTCATAGATACATGGATGGAAAACAATTCCTCTGGGTGGAAAATATTCAAGTATGTAACAGGAAAGTAATAAGATTTTGTTGTTCTTTTAAATAAGAAACTGGTCAGGAAAATTGGAAGGGGAAGTATTTTGGGGGATGAATTGCACCTGAAACTAGCCTCCTTCCTTGGGGAAAATACCATTGTAATCATCAGAAAGCCTCCATAACTACAGCAGTAGAGGAAGGGAATGCTTCCCCTAAGCACCAGTAGCAGGCAATTTTGCAAGGCTTTTCCAAGGAGTATGACCACCTTTACATTCTACTATTGTTCAGAGTCACACAATCCAAGTTAATAGTAATCAGAATATAAAGAGCTATGGAAATCTTGTGAATCAGTAATGTCTGAAAACTGGGAAAGTGCTCGAGAGTGAGCATTTCTATAATGAGGGTGTCAGAAATGATACAAGGTTGGAGCACCTGGGTGGCTCAGTCAGTTAAGTGTCTGACTCTTGACTTCGGCTCAGGTCATGATCTCAGGGTTGTGAGATGGAGCCCCATATTGGGCTCTGTACTGAATATGGAGCCTACTTAAGATTCTCTCTCTCCCTCTTTTTCTGCTGTCTCCCTTCCCATACACACACACATGCTCTCTCTCTCTCAAAAAAAAAAAAAAAAAGAAAAAAAGAAAAAAGAAATGATACAAGGCATTGGCCAGTTTAATGAGAGTTGATGTGAATAAATAAATAAATACATTATATTATGTTTATATTTAAATAACTGATCAGTGAGTTAAATATGTTATTTTATATTGTGGGGTCTTACCTCTATTTTTATTTATTTCTTTTTCTGATATAATACTCTTAGTCAGGACACCCATGTGAGAAATATAGTTGGGTAGACCCACTTGCTATTTAGACCCCTATGTCTTGGGGCAATAAATGAAAGAATAACCTAAAAGGTCTCTTTGAATAAGACTTGTTTATATTTGTGTGTGTTATGGGCAGCATCTCTGAATATGGTGGAGCAGGTAATACCTTCCTAAGGGTACACACCCAAGGGTGTGAGTGGGGCTGAAATGACTCCATACTACTCCTTTTTTATTTTTTAAAAGATTTTATTTATTTATTTGAGAGAGAGGCAGAGATAGCACGAGGTGGGGGGGGTGGGCAGAGGGAGAGGAAGAAGCAAACTCCCCACTGAACTTGAAGCCCGATGTGGGGCTCGCTCCCAGGACCCTGGGATCATGACCCAAGCCAAAGTCAGACGCTTAACTGACTGAACCACCCAGGCACCACGCCATAGTTCTCCATTTTAAGACTGAATTATATTCCATTGTATGAATACACCACATTGTGTTTATCCATTCATCAACTGATGAACAGTTGGATTGTGTCCTCTTTTTGGCTATTATGAATTAGGTTGCTATAAACATTTATGTACAAGTTTTTTTTTTTTAATTTTTTATTATCATATAATGTATTATTTGTTTCAGGGGTACAGGTCTGTGATTCATCCAGTCTTACACAATTCACAGTGCTCACCATAGTACATACCCTCCCCAGTGTCCATCACCCAGCTACCCCATCCCTCCCACCCCCCTCCACTCCAGCAAACCTCAGTTTGTTTCCTGAGATTAAGAGTCTCTTATGGTTTGTCTCCC